>NC_064821.1:198233291-198543169 GCF_024166365.1 Elephas maximus indicus
ATTTTCCACCACAATAAAATCCTTGAGGACAGTGTTCATGCCTGGTTTTGTCCACCATTATGTTCACAGTGCATAGCCCAAAGTCTGCCACACACTGAGGGATAGATCACTACTTGTTGAATAAATACACCAGCCTATTTGCTGAGATAATAATCTGTTATTGCAGTCAATTAATCTTTATTAGTTAATATTAAGTATTACTAACCCCTCCCTATTCCAAGCAAGTAAGATTGAGCTTCTTTGTCTGGGGAAAAGTTACATCAGCAAACAACTAAAGTTGTTAGACATAATGCCCTACTTAACCTTTTTACCTCAAAACCGTGAACTCTTATAGAAATTATGCTGGGAGTTTTGGGAAGTAGAGCCACGGAGGCATCTAAGGGAAATAACAAGGCTAGGAGTGAAGAAAAGGCTGGCAGTTCTAGTGAGTATCAAGGACTCTGGTTTCACTTTCAGTCAGCCTTCTGTTGAGGGACCAGGCCGTGTGACAGGATGACTGCAAGGTGAACCTCAAGATCACTAGGACTTCCAACATGAACCAATATTCCTGTGTCCTATTTGGCAGAAACATCATAGTTGTAGATTCAAGGGTCCAGGAGGGCTTTGCAATGGGCATCTGTTATGAATTGAATCATGTCCCCCAAAAACATGTGTTGTAAATCCTAACACCTATACCTGTGGTTCAAATGCTTTTCTTCAACAACATCAGCAGCAACCGTGTGGACCTCACCAGGTGGAGTAGACAGGAATCAAATCAACTACCTCTGTGGAAAAAGATGATAGAAAAGCTCAAATACCATCAATTAGAACAAGGCCGGGGGCCAACTACAGACCAGGCCATCAATTCTTCATACACCAGTTTAAGCTGAAGCTAGAGAAAATGAAAATGAGTCCACGAGAACCAAAATACAACCTTGAGTATATTCAACCTGAATTTGGAGACCATCTCAAGAATAGATTTGATGCATTGAACACTATTGATCTAACACCAGACCAGTTGTGGGATGACATCAAAGACATCATACATGAAGAAAGCAAAAGGTCATTACAAACAGAGAAAAAAAAAAGACCAAACTGGATGTCCAAAGATACTCTAAAACTTGCTCTGAACACAGAGTAGTTAAAGCAAAAAGAAAAAATGATGAAGTGAAAGAGCTGAACAGAAGACTTCAAAGGGTGGCTTGAGAAGACAAAGTAAAGTATTATAATGAAATGTGCAAAGACCTGGAGTTAGAAAACCAAAGGAGAAGAATATTCTCAGCATTTCTCAAGCTAAAAGAACTGAAGAAAAAATTCAAGCCTCAAGTTGCAACATTGAATGATGAAAGAAGTATCAAAAGAAGATGGGAGGAATAAACACAGCCACTTTGCCAAAAAGAATTGGTTGATGTTCAGCCATCTCAGGAGGTAGCATATGATCAAGAACTGATGGTACTGAAGAAAGAAGTCCAAGGTGCACTGAAGGCATTGGTGAAAAACAAGTCTCCAAAAGTTCGTGAAATACCAATTGAGATGTTTCAACAAATGGCTGCAACCTGGGAAGTGCTCACTCATCTAAGAAATTTGGAAGACAGTTACCTGGCCAACCAACTGGAAGTATTCATATATGTGGCCATTCCAAAGAAACATGATCAAATGAATGCAGAAATCATTGAACAATGTCATTAATATCACAATCAAAAATTTTGCTAAAGATAATTCAAAAATGGTCACAGCAGTACATTGACAGGGAACTGCCAGAAATTCAAGCTGGATTCAGAAGCGGATACGGAATGAAGGATATTATTGCTGATGTCCTATGGAACTTGGCTGAAAGCAGAGAATACCAGAAAGATGTTTACCTGTGTTTTATTGACTATGTAAAGACATTTGACCGTGTGGATCATAACAAATTATGAACAGCATTGCTAAGAATGGGAATTCCAGAACACTTAATTGGGCTTTTGAGGAACCTGCACATAAGCCAAGAGGCAGTCGTTCGAATAGAACAAGGGGATACTAAAAAAATCCAAACCCAGTGCCGTCGAGTCGATTCCGACTCATAACAACCCTATAGGACAGAGTAGAACTGCCCCATAGAGTTTCCAAGGAGCACCTGGCAGATTCAAACTGCCAACCCTTTGGTTAGCAGCTGTAGCACTTAACCACTATGCCACCAGGGTTTCCAAGGGGATACTGCATGGGTTAAAATCAGGAAGGGTGTACATTAGGGTTGTATCATTTCACCAGACTTATTCAACCTGCGTGCTGAGCAAATAATCTGAGAAGATGGGCTATCTGAAGAAGAATTGGACATTATGATTGGAGGAAGATTCGTTAACAGCCTACAATATGTTGATGATAAATCTTGCTTGCTGAAAGTGAAGAGGACTTGAAGCACTTACTGATGAAGATCAAAAACTATAGCCTTCAGTATGCATACACCTCAACATAAAGAAAATAAAAATCCTCACAACTGGACTAATAAACAACATCATGATAAATGGAGAAAACATTGAAGTTGCCAAGGGTTTCATTTTACATGGATCCAAAATCAATGCCCATGGAAGCAGCAGTCAAGGGATCAAACATGTATTGCATTGGGCAAACCTGCAGCCAAAGACCTCTTTAAAGTGTTAAAAAGCAAAGATGTCACCTTGAGGACTAAGGTGTTCCTGAGCCAAGTCATGGTATTTTCAATGACCTCATATGTATGTGAAAGTTGGACAATAAAGAAAACCAAAGAAGAATTGATGCCTTTGAATTACGGTGTTGGTGAAGAATATCGTACATACCAGGGACTGCCAGAAGAATGAACAAATCTGTCTTGGGAGAGGTACAGCCAGAATGCTCATTAGAAATGAGGATGGTGAGTCTTCGTCTCACATACTTTGGTCATGTTATCAAGAGGGACCAGTCCCTGGAGAATGTCATTATGCTTGATAAAGTAGAGAGTCAGGGAAAAATAAATCGTCTCACATACTTTGGTCATGTTATCAAGAGGGACCAGTCCCTGGAGAATGTCATTATGCTTGATAAAGTAGAGGGTCAGGGAAAAATAAACCCTCAACGAGATGAATTGAGAGTACTGCAATAATGGGCTCAAACATAACAATTGTAAGAACTGGGCAGAGCCAGGCAGCATTTTGTTCTGTTGTACATACGGTTGCTTTGAGTAGTAACCAACTTAAAGGTGCCTAACAGCTACAAAATCTGTGGTTATAATCATATTTGGGGATAGGTTTTTTGTTATGTTAATGAGGCAACATTAGTGTAGAGTGTGTCTTAAGCCTATCTCCTTTGAGATATAAAAGAGTAGATTAAGCAAGCTGCAAAAAAGCAGAGATGGGGAAAGATAGATGTCACACCACATGAAGATTGTCAAGAAACCAAGGAACAAGGTCCTTCCTTTCCCCTAGAGCCAAGAGGGAAAGAAAGCCTTCCCCTAGAGCCAGCACCCTGAATTCAAACTTCTAGCTTCCTAAACTGTGAGAAAGTATATTTGTTTTTTTTTTAACCCATCCACTTGTGGTATTTCTGTTATAGCAACACTAGATAACTAAGTCAAAACTTTGATCCAGAGAGTAGGGTGCTGCTCTAACAAATACCAAAAATGTGGAAGTGATTTTAGATTTGCGTAATGAGTAAAGGCTAGAAGAGTTTTAAGAGTTTCAAGGTTCTTTTTTTTTTATATAGGGTCGCTATGAGTTGGAATTGACTCAACGGCAGTGGGTTAATAGTAAAATCCTAGATTGCCTTGAAAAGACTGTTAGTAGAATCATAGATGTCAAAGGCAATTCTGGTGAGGGCTCAGAATGAAGCGAGGAAAGACATAGAGAAAGTCGTTATTGTCTTAGAGAATACATATGGCACCATCAACAAGATGTTGCTAGAAATGTAGACATTGAATGTGCTTCTGTTGAGGCTTTAAAAGAAAATGAAGAACGTGTAATTAGACAATGGAGGAAGGGTGATGCTTTTTATGCAGTGGCAAAGAACTTGTCTGGATTATGTTCACATGTTTGGTGGAAGGTAGAATTGGGATATTTGGCTGATGAGATTTCTAAGCTAGATCTTAAAAGGGCTGCCTGGTTTCTCCTTGCTGCTTACAGTAAAACGTGAGAAGTGAGGGATTAAAAATTAACTGAGCAAAATGAAAACAGAACTTAAAAATTTGGAAAATTCTTTGTACAGATTAAGAATTTTCACCAAGGTCTTGGCTACATAATCTTTTATTAAAGAGAATAAGCCTGTGACTGATGGGTCTAACCAACTACCACAGCACAAAACCCATCAGCTTAGAATGAAGGACACAGAGACAGGACAAAAGGAAGAAAAGCTGTCTGCTTCTTGGAGTTTTATAGGCAGGAAACAGGCCAAAGGAACTACATCTGTCGCGCTCCAAGAAAAGAGAAGGACTATCTCTGGTGCAACAAGCAAGGCTGACTTGGTTTCAAAGGGTGAAGCCACAGACTCCTAGGTCTCAAAGAGTCAGATCCCCAACAACTTGGTTCTAGAGTGTGGGGCTGCCATTCAGATGGGCCAAGAGGATGGAGCCACCACAACCCAAAGCTGAGGGTGTGGGATTGCCATGCCTAAGGGGCAGGAGAATGAAGCCTATCAGGGCTGAAGGGGTGGAGTCACCGAATGCTGAGGGAACAAGGTTTCCATACCAGCAGGTCTGGGAGGTGGGGCCTGTACCCAGGGTCAAGGGCCTCCACACAGAATCAGGAGAGCATGACCAACACCTAGAGTCTGGAGGGCAAGACCATTGTCTAGATTGTCCAGGAGAACAGAAGATTGTTTACAAGCCTTGAGAGTTTATGTCATTTGTTCTGCTGGGTTTTGGACTTGCTTGGTGCCTGCTACCCCTTCTTTCCCTCCAGTTTCTCCCATTTGTACTGGAAAAGTTAACACTGTACTTTGGAAGCAGATAACATGCATTCTAGATTCTGCAGGTTCACAGATAAAGAGGAATTTTGTGCCAGACTGAATATGTCTGAAGTCTCACCCATATTTGATTTACCTGATTCAGAAGATGAGATTTTTGGACTTGAAGTTGGTTTAAAACTTTTGGGATGATGTGTTGGAGTGAATGTGTCTTGCATATGGGAGGGACATGAATTCTAGGGGACCAAATGGTGGAATGTTATAGATAGAATTGTGTCCCCCAGAAATAGGTGTTGTAAATCCTAACCCTTATATCTGGTTATCATTCCATTTGGGAATGGGTTTTCTTTGTTATGTTAATGAAGCAGTATTAGTGTAAGGGTGTATCTTTGAGATATAGAAGACCAGATTAAGCAAACAGCAAAGAAGCAGAAATGGCAGAAGATAGATGCCATACCATATGGAAACTTGATCAAGGAGCAAGGCCTTACCCCAGAGTTGGCAGAGAGAGAAAGTCTTCCCCTAGAGCCAGCACCCTGAATTCAGACCTCTAGGCTCCTAAAACTGTGAGAAAATAAATTTCTTTTTGATAAATCCAATCTACTTGTCGAATTTCTGTTATAGCAGCACTAGATAACTAAGGATTTCTGCAGCACCCAATCAGCCTCCCTGACATTAGAGTGTTGATGTAAGTCTCCTGAGACTTTTACATGACCTTGGGACATCAGAAAAAGAACCCCGATAATGGCTAAGTTAGAATTTTCTGACAACTCTATGGGACAAGAGTCCAGACACCTATTTAATTTGATTTAAAGCAAATAGAGATGTGACATTTCTTTCACCTGAGTTTATTGAATAAGATTTATATTCAGTACATAAATGGATGGCTTAGTGATTTATGCCACATACATGCGATAGATGAAATAATAAGCCACCATTCAAACTAACAGTGGCATACCCAGATAGAAATAAGCCTCACAATGACAAAGCTCTATAAATGGTGCTTATTACCTGCTTTTATTCTCTCTGCACACCATCATTTTAATCTAAAAATCTGGATCCATTCCGTTGAGAGTCCTAAATACAAGAATACCTGGAAGATCTTTACCAACAATCTTTAGAAAAATGACAAATGGGTCCATTGAGGATAATTGAACTCACATTCTATAACGAGAACAATATGTTTATTGTACATACACGGTCATAATCATTTGGCCTTTCAGGTTAGATCATGTGTATTGATTCACCTCTTCTGGTCCAACTCACTGAGAAACTGGTGAGAATCCTTAAACTTTGTAAAATAAATGGACTAGTTTCTGTTCTGGTCAAGTCTAAATGCTTTCCTGAGCCTTGATACTCCAAAATCCCATACAATTTGATCTACTTCTTTGTTTTGAAGACTTGATCATCAAACCTCAGTCTGTGGTTATATGCACCTGCTCAAAAAAATTCTTGAAGTACTCAGTCTCTATTTCTCTGCAGCATCTGAGTTTTCTCAGATTCCTGGCTATGACTGTTCTTGGAGCCCACTGGTTCTGGTTTATTCTTCCCAGATTGCTTCAGCCTACTTCTCTCCCAACTCAAGGGATGCCCCATAACAAAAGTAAGGGATACACCTTGAAACATTTCTCCTCAAATCTAGACCTAAGTGTGCAAGGGCCTAAGATAGGAAAAATTTCTTCTTCTTTCTACTAAACTCCATCTTCTAAGCCTATTTCCTTTGATTTGAAATTATCTTCTTCCCAGAATGGTCAGCATTAGGAATATCTAGACCCTTTGTGGGAGAATCAGTGTCCTACCTTTGTGTGTGGCCTTATCTATGGGCCCAACCTCAGGATGTAATAACCCACCAACAGAACAAGAGATGAGCATACACTAAGGGAAGGTGCTGGGTTATTTTCCTTACCCTGTCAACCCCTATGGGGAGGGGTGGGGGGTCACTGGATGGTACAAAAGGCTAAGTGCTTAGCTACTAACCAAAAGTTTTGCAAGAAAGCCCTGACAATCTGCTTCCAAAAGGTCACAGTCATGAAAACCCTTTGGAGCACAGTTCTACTCTGCCACACATGAGGTCACCATAAGTCAGAATTGACTCTATGGCAACTTTTCTGTCAACCTCTGCTATGGAATGAATTGTGTTCCCTAAAAATACATGTTGTAAATCCTAACATCTATGCCTGTCGATATAATCCCATTTGGGAATGGGTTGCCTTTGCTTTGTTACTGAGGCAGGATAAGTGTAGGGTTCATTTTGAGTCAAACTTTTTTGAGATATAAAAGAGATTAAATGCAAGCTAGAAAGCAGAGATGGGGGAAGACACATGCCAAGTCACATGAAGATCACCCAGGAGCAGAAGCTCAAAGAGACAAGGACCTTCCTCCAGAGCCCAGAGAAAGCCTTCCCCTAAAGCCAGCACCCTGAATTCAGACTTCTAGCCTCCTAAACTGTGAGAAAATAAATTTCTGTTTGTTAAAGCCAACCCACTTATGGTATTTCTGTTATAGCAGCACTAGATGACTAAGACAACCTCTGTGTACTGCTTCCCTATCTCAGCTTCACTGGTTACAAATATTTCTTGTCTCTTGACCAAAAACTTCACTTTTTACTACGTACTTTGCTCCTTGACTGTTGACTTTGTTGTCTTGTTTACTCAGCTTTGACTTCAGAACACTGAACCTAGAGCTATTTGCTTGTCCATAAAAAAAACTAAAATTAGATAAGAGCGAACATATACCTCTCAAGAATCCATGAATTGCATCAAGCAAACCTACCACAAACGTGAAATGTCTTACCAGTTTTATTTTTTATCCTAAAATGAGTTTGTGTTTTTCATTATAATTTCTGACGTACTGATACTCAGTATACACACTCAGGCTCAATTTATGTTTAAAATTATTTTTAAATACGTTAAATAACCCAACCATGTCTGACCTGTCTTTCTGCCCTGCAGGTACAAGGCTGATGTACTAAGCATTTCACTTTCAAGATCTGCACTCAGCTGAACTAAACTGACACTTGATTAATCAGATTCAGCAACCAGGCAATTGCTCTTGTCTGTCTTGGTATCATAATATTTCAAGAGTTTAAGCCTACTCATGTAGATACAAATGGAAAAAGTTTTGATGGTGGTGTTTTGTGGAGAACAAGGCTGCTTGTTTGTTTGTTTTAATGCTTTGTTAGTTATGTCAGCGTAGTCACTACTGGAGATCCCCAGAATACTGCCAATGAGGTACCAACACTTTCAAGTTGTACTTGGTGGAAATTCTGGTCAGTGTATTTTCTTGGGGAGAAATCAAGTACCTTGCATCACTTATTTGGTTAAAATTCTTCCTCCGATCCACTGGTCAGTTTCTTTTGCTGTTTGTGGGAAACACTTGCCAAAAGAATATATTTTCAGCAAAGAAAGATGGTAATGACGTTGTTCTTTATTTTACCCGAAGATGCTAATTTTCGTCACATCCACATGAATAAAGAGTTTCGAGTGCCTCAAAGTTTCCAAAATCAACTTTCTCCAATCATTTCTCAAACATCATTTTAATTTCAGTATTGCTATATGCTGTTATGGATTGAATTATATCCCCAAAAAATACCTTACCTCCATGCCTGAGGTTATAATCCCATTTGGGAATGGGTTGTCTTTGTTATGTTAATGAGGCACGATTAGTGTAGGGTATATTTTGAGTCAATCTCTTCTGAGGTATAAAAGAAATTAAACAAGGAAGCAAGTAAGCAGAGCTGGGAGAAAGAGAAAGGTGAAGCCACATTAGACTGCCCAGAAGCAGAAGCTCAAAGAGACAAGGACATTCCTCCAGAGCCCACAGAGAAAAAAAGCTGTCCCCTAGAGCTGGCACCCTGAATTCGAACTTCTAGCCTCCTGAACGGTGAAAAAATAAATTTGTTTGTTAAGACCACCCACTTGTGGTATTTCTGTTACAGCAGCCCTAGATAACTAAAACATATGCTATAAAAACCTTAATAGTTTTGCCTCACAACTGTTTATAGAGAATATTTGATCTTTTAAAATTTGCTAAATAAGTCAAATTTATGACTCCCTTTCAATTTTTAATGTAAGAATTTTAACAATTTACCCTGTCCAGATATTATTTTTCCTAAAGACATTTTTTTTCCACAGTTAAATAATATATCAACCTTTAATTTGTAAACTCTGACCAATATCTTCCTCAGCTAATCCAGTCTGATATATAGAGCTGGGAAAAAAAAACAAAAACTTCCAAGGTCACATCTCTATTCAAAATAAAAAAAAAAAAAAAATGTATCTAAAAACATAACATTGGTAAAAACCGAAAAAATAATTAAAATCATTTTTTATTTAACTTAAAATATTTTGGAGACTTTCTTTTCCAAAACTTCCTTAAGTATTAAAAATGATTTTGCACAAATTATAGCCAATCTTAAAATTTTTTTATTGTGCTTTAGGTAAAATTTACAGCTTAAGTTAATTTCTCATACAAAAATTTATACACATATTGCTATATGATATTAGTTGCAATTCCCAGAATGTGACAGCACACTCCCCCTTTCCACCCCGGATTCCCCGTATCCGTTCAACCAGTTCCTGTCCCTTCTGTCTTCTCATCCTGCCTCCGGAAAGGAGCTGCCCATTTGGTCTTGCGTATCTGATTGAACTAAGAAGCACACTCCTCACATATATTATTTTTTTGTTTTATAGTCCTGTCTAATCTTTGTCTAAAGAGTGGGCTGGGGGAATGGTTTCAGTTCTGGGTTAACAGAGCATCCAGGGGTCATAGTGTCAGTGGTTTCTCTAGTATCTGTCAGACCATTAAGTCTGGTCTTTTTATGTGAATTTGAGTTCTACTCAACACTCTTCTCTCGCTCCGTCAGGGACTCTCTGTTGTGTTCCCTGTCGGAGTGATCATTGGTGGTTGCGTGGTACCACCTAGTTCTTCTGGCCTCAGGCTGGTAGAGTTTCTGGTTTATGTGGTCCTTTAGTCTCTTGGGCTAATATTTTCCTTGTGTCTTTGGTTGTCTTCATTCTCCTTTGCTCCAAGTGGAATGGGACCAATTGATGCATCTTAGATGGCCACTAGCAAGCTTTTAAGATCCCAGATGCCACTTCGAAGTGGGATTCAGAACCCAAAACCCACTGCCGTAGAGTCGATTCTGACTCATAGAGACCCTATAGGACAGAGTAGAACTGCCCTGTAGAGTTTCCAAGGAACGCCTGGTGGGTTTGAACTGCCGACACTTTGGTTAGCAGCCATAGCACTTAAACACTATGTCACCAGGATTCAGAACATTTTCTTAATAAATTTTGTTATGCCAATTGACCTAGATGTTCCCCAAAACTATGGTCCCCAGGCCCCAGCCTCAGCTACTCTGTCCCTCAAAGTGTTTTGATGTGTCCAGGAAACTTCTTAGCTTTTGCTTTGGCCTAGTTCCCCTGTGTTGTGTACTGTCCTTCCCTTCACTAAAGTTGATCCTTGTCTACTGTCTAGTTAATGAATTCCCCTCCCTTCCCTTCCCTCCCCCCCATAACCATCAAAGAATGGTTTTTTCTGTGTTTAAAACTTTTCTTGAGTTCTTATAATAATGGTCTTATATAATACTTGTCCTTTTGTGACTAATTTCACTCAGCATAATGCCTTCCAGATTCATCCATGTTGTGAGATGTTTCTCAGATTCATCATTGTTCTTTACTGCTGCATAGTATTCCTTGTGTGTATGTACTATAATTTGTGTATCCAGTTATCTGTTGATGGGCACCTAGGTTGTTTCTATCTTTTGCTATTGTGAACAATGCTGCAATGAATATGGCTGTGCCTGTGCCTAGTAGTGTGACAGCTCTTATTTCTCTAGGATATATTCCTAGGAGTAGGATTGCTGGATTGTACGGTACTTCTATTTCTAGCTTTTTAAGGAAGCACCAAAACGTTTTCCAAAGTGGTTTACCATTTTACATTCCCACCAGCAATGCGTAAGAGTTCCAATCTCTCCACAGTTTCTGAGTGTTTCTTTTGGATTGATGTCATCCTTGTTGGGGTGAGAGGGTATCTCACTGATTTGCATTTCTCTAACGGCTAATGATTGTGAGCATTTCCTCATGTGTCTGTTAGCCACCTGAATGACTTCTTTGGTGAAGGTTCATGCCCTTTGCTCATTTTTTAATTGGGTTATTTGACTTTTTGTTGTTGAGGTATTACAGTATCTTGTAGATTTTAGAGATTAAACCCTTGTCAAATATGTCATAGCCAAAAACTTTTTCCCAGTCAGTAGGCTCTCATTTTACTCTTCTGGTAAAGTCTTTTGATAAGCGTGTTTGATTTTTAGGAGCTCCCTGTTATTTGGTTTCTCTTTTAATGTTGTATGTTGTTAGCTGTGGTTTGTATAATATTAATATCATGTATTAGGGCTCCTATCATTGTCCCTATTTTTCTTCCATGATCTTTATCATTTTAGATTTTATATTTAGGTCTCTGATCCATTTTGAGTTAGTTTTTGGGCATGGCGTGAGGTATGGGTCCTGTTCCATTTTTTTGCAAATGGATATCGAGTTATGCCAGCACCATTTGTTAAAGAGACTTGGGGCCTTTGTTAAATATCAGCTGCTCATAGGTGGATGGATTTATGTCTGGGCTCTCAGTTCTGTTCCATTGGTCTTTGTATCTGTTCTTGTACCAGTACCAGGCTGTTTTGACTACCTTGGTGGCATAATAGGTTCTAAAATTAGCTAGCATGAGGTCTCCCACTTTGTTCTTCTTCTTCAGTAATGCTTTACTTATCCGGGGCCTCTTCCCTTTCCGTAAAAAGTAGGTGATTTGTTTCTCCATCTCTTTAAAACATGCCCTTGGAATTTGGATCAGGATTGCCTTGTATCTGTAGATCACTTTAGGTAGAACTGACATTTCCACGATGTTGAGTCTTCCTGTCCATGAGCATGGTACGTTTTCCCATTTATGTAGATCTCTTTTGCTTTCTAGCAGTAGTGTTCTATAGTTTGTTTTATAGTTTTACATCTCTGGTTAGATTTATTCTTAAGTACTTTATATTCTTGGGGGCTATTGTAAATGATATTGACTTGATTTCCTCTTGGAAGTTCTCTTTGCTGGTGTGAGGAATCCAACTAATTTTTGTATGTTTATCTCATATTCTGATACTTTGCTGAAATCTTCTATTAGTTCCAGTAGTTTTCTTGCAGATTCTTTGAGGTTTTCTGTGTATAAGACCCTATTATCTGATAATAGGGGTACTTTTACTTCTTCCTTACCATTTTGGATGCTTTTATTTCTTTTTCTCGACTTACTGCCCTGGCTAGGACCTCCAGCACAATGTTGAATAAGAGTGGTGATAAAGGACATCCTTGTCTGGTTCTTGTTCTCAAGGAGGAATGATTTCAGACTCTCTCCATTTAGAATGACGTTGGCTGTACGTTGTCTTTGTATAAATGCCCTTTATTATGTGGAGGAATTTCCCTTCTATTCCTATTTTGCTAAGAGTTCTATCAGGACTGGTGGTAGGCTTTGTCAAATGCCTTTTCTGCATCAATTGATAAGATCATGTGGTTCTTATCTTTTGTTTTATTTACTTGCTTGATTCAGTTGATTGATATTCTGATGTTGAACCATCCCTGCATACCTGGTATGAATCCCACTTGGTCATGATGTATTATTTTTTTTTTGATATGGTGTTGAATTCTATTGGCTAGAATTTTGTTGAGGATTTTTACGTCTATATTCATGAGGGATATAGGTCTATAATTTTCTTTTTTTTTTTTCTTTTTGGTGTCCTTACCTGGCTTTGTTATCAGGGTTATGCTGGCTTCATAGAATGAGATCGGGAGTATTCCCTCCTTTTCCACCCTCTGAAATACCTTTAATTGTACTGGTGTTAACACTTCTCTGGAAGTTTGGTAAAATTCTCCAGTGAAGTCATCTGGGCCAGTAATTTTTTTTTTTTGTTGGGAGGGTTTTGATTACCTCTTCAATCTTTCCTTTTGTTATGGGTTTATCTAGTTTTCCTACCTTGGTTTGTGTTAGTTTAGGTACGTAGTGTGTTTCCAGAAATTTGTCCATTTCCTCTAGGTTTTCAAATTTGTTGGAGTACAATTTTTCATAGTGTTCTGTTATGATTCTTTTCATTTCAGTTGGGTCTGTTATGATATTGCCCATCTCATTTCTTATTCAGGTTATTTACTTCCTCTTTTGTTTTTCTTTTGTTAGTTTGGCCAGTGGTTTGTCGATTTTGTTGATCTTTTCAAAACATCACCTTTTGGTCTTATTGACTCAATTATTTTTCTTTTCTCTATTTCATTTACTTCTGTTCCAATCTTTTATTATTTCCTTTTTTCTGGTGCCTGAGGGCTCCTTTTGCTGCTCTCTTTCTATTTGTTTGAGTTTTAGTGTTAATGTTTTAATTTGGGGAGGGGGGGAGTGTGCATTTATTGCTAATACATTGACCTCCAAGCACTGCTTTTGCTGTGTCTCAAAGGTTCTGGTAAGATGTGTTTTCGTTTTCATTTGATTCTACTAATTTCTTAATCCAATCCTTGATTTCTTCTATAAACCCAGTAGTTTTTCAGCAAGATGTTATTGTTTTCTACTTTTATGGCTTTTGCGTGTGTGTGTTACATATTTTTTCAAATTTTTTTATTGTACTTTACATGAAGGTTTACAGAACAAACTAGTTTCTCATTAAACAGTTAGGACACATCTTATTTTATGACATTGGTTGATAACCCAACGACCCATCAACATTCTCCATTCTCGACCTTGGGTTCCCTATTACCAGCTTTCCTGTTCCTTCCTGCCTTCTAGTCATTGCCCCCGGGCTGTTGAGGCCTTTAGTCTCTCTTCTGCTGAAGGATGAACCTTGGAAGTGACTTCCTTACTGAGATAAAAGGGTGTCGGGGGGCCATAATCTCAGAGTTTCTCCAGTGTCCGTCAGGCCAGTAAGTCTGGTCTTTTTTTTTTTGTGAGTTAGAATTTCTTTTTCCTTTTTATTGTACTTTAGATGAAGGTTTACAGAACCAATTAGTTTTTCATTAGAGTTAGTACACACATTGTTCTATGGCATTGGTTAACAACTGCACGATATGTCAACACTCTCCTTTCTCAACCCTGGGTTCCCTATTACCAGCTTTCCTGTTCCCTCCTGCCTTCCAGTCCCGGCCCCAGGGCTGGTGTGCCCCCTTTTTTTTAAGTCTTGTTTTGTTCTGTGGGCCTGTTCAATCTTTGGCTGAAGGGTGAACCTCAGAAGTGACCTCATTACTGAACTGAAAGGGTGTCCAGGGGCCATACTCTCAGAGTTTCTCCAGTCTCTGTCAGGCCAGCAAGTCTGGTCCTTCTTTTTGAGTTAGAATTTTGTTCTACATTTTTCTCCAGCTCTGTCTGGGGCCCTCTATTGTGATCCCTGTCAGAGCAGTCAGTGGTGGTAGCAGGGCATCATCTAGTTTTACTGGACTCGGTCTGGTGGAGCCCATGGTAGATGGTAGATGTGGTCCGTTAGTGCTTTGGACCAGTCTGTAGTTTTCTTCATTCTTCCTTGCTCCCAAAGGGGTGAGAGCAGTGGAGTATCCTAGATGTCCACTCACAGCTTTTAAGGCCCCAGACACTACTCACTAAAGTAGAAAGTAGAACATCTTCTTTATAAACTATGTTATGTCCATTAGGCTAGATGTTCCCTGAGACCATGGTCCCCACAGCCCTCAGTCCAGCAATTCGATACCTCAGGGAGTTTGGATGTGTATATGGAGCTTCCATGACTTTACCTTGTACAAGTTGTGCTGGCTTCCCCAGTGTTGCGTACTGTCTTACCCTTCACCAAAGTTATCATTTATCTATTTTCCAGTGTTTTTCCATCCCCACCTCTCCCCTCCCTCGTAACCATCCAAAGATTGTTGCTTTTTTGTCTGTAAAACTTTTCAGGAGTTTTTATAGTAGTGGTCTCATACAGTATTTGTCCTTTTGTGATTGACCCGTTTCACTCAGCGTAATGCCCTCCAGATTTATCCATGTTATGAGATGCTTTGCAGATTCATCATTGTTCTTTGCTGTTATGTAATACTCCACTGTGTGTATGTACCATACATTTTTATCCATTCATCTGTTGACGGGCATCTAGGTTGTTTTCAACTTTTTGTTATTGTGAACAATGCTGCAGTGAACATGGGTGTGCATATGTCTATTCGTGTGATGACTCTTATTTCTCTAGGATATATTCCTAGGAGTGGGATTGCTGAGTCATATGGTATTTCTATTTCTAGCTTTATAAGGAAGTCTCATATTGTTTTCCAAAATGGTTATATCATTTTGCATTCCCACCAGCAGTGCATGAGTTCTGATCTCCCCACAGCCCCTCCAATATTTGTTATCTTCTGTTTTTTTGATTCATGTCAGTAATGCCAGGGTGAGATGGTATCTCAACGTGGTTTTGATTTGCATTTCTGTAATGGCTAGTGATCAAGAGCATTTCCTTGTGTGTTTATTGGCCACTTGAATGTCTTCTTTGGTGAGGTGTCTGTTCATTTCCTTTGCCCATTTTTTAATTGGATTGTGTTTTTGTTGTAAAGGTGTTGGATTTTCCTGTAGATTTTAGAGATTAGACCTTTGTCTAATTTGTAATAGCCAAAATTTTTTTCCCAGTCTGTAGGTTCTCTTTTTACTCTTTTGGTGAAGTCTTTTGATGAACATAAAGTGTCCAATCTTTAGAAGGTCTGTTATCTAGCTTATCTTCTGGATTTTGTGCATTGTTGGTTATGGTTTATATCCTGTTAATGCCATGTATTAGAGTCTCTAGCATTGATCCTATTTTTTGTTCTATGAATTTTATAGTTTTTGGCTTTATATTTAGGTCTTTGATCCATTTTGAATTAGTTTTTGTATATGACGTGAGGTATGGGTCTTGTTTCATCTTTTTGCTGGTGGACATCCAGTTTTGCTAGCACAATTTGTTAAAAAGACTGTCTTTTCCCCCATTTGATGGTCTTTGGGCCCTCGTTGAAGATCAGGTGACCATAGGTGGATGGATTTACATCTGAGTTCTCAATTCTGTTCCATTGGTAAATGTATCTGTCATTGTTACCAGTACCAGGCTGTTTTGAGTACTGTAGCTGTATAGTAGTTTCTGAGGTCAGGTAGTGCGAGTCCTTCTAGTTTATTCTTCTTCAATAGTGCGTTACTTACCCAGGGCTTCTTCCCTTTCCATATAAAGTTAATGATTAGTTTTTCCATGTCTTTAAAGAATGTTGTTGGTATTCGGATTGGGATTGCATTGCATTTGTAAATCACTTTGGGTAGAATTGTCATCTTAACAATGCTGAGTCTGCCTATCCATGAGCATGACATGTTTTTCCGTTTATGTAAATCTCTTGGTTTCTTACAGTAGTGTTTTGTAGTTTTCTTTGTATAGGTCTTTTACATCCCTGGTTAGATTTATTCCTAAGTATTTTATTTTTTTAGGGGCTATTCTAAATGGTATTGTTTTCCTGATTTCCTCTTCATCGTTCTCTTTATTGATATATAGGAATCCAACTAATTTTTGTATGTTTGTCCTGTATCCTGCTACTCTGCTGGATCTTTCTATTAGTTCCAGTAGTTGTCTCCTGGAGTCTTTTGGGTTTTCTATCATATCATATGCAAATAGGACAGTTTAACTTCTTCATTAACCATTTGGATGCCCTTTATTTCTTTTTCTTGCCTTATTGCTCTAGCTGGGACTTCCAGCACAGTGTTAAATAAGAGTGGTGATAAAGGCATCATTGTCTTGTTCCTATTCTCAAGGGGAATAGTTTTCAGCCTCTCTCCATTAAGAATGAAGTTGGCTGTTGGTTTTGCATAGATGCCCTTTATTATGTCAAGAAATTTCCCTTCTATACCTATTTTATTGAGAGATTTTATCAGGAATTGGTGTTGGACTTTGTCGAATGCCTTTTTTGCATCGATTGAGATGATCGTATGATTCTTTTTTTTTATTTATGTGGTGGATTACAATGATTGCTTTTCTAATGTTGAACCATCCTTGCATAAAAAAAAGAAAAAAAAAATTTTTTTTTTTGCATACCTGGTATGAATTCTACTTGGTGTATTATTTTTTTGAAACGATGTTGAATTTGAATAACTAGAATTTTGTTGAGAATTTTTGCATCTGTATTCATGAGAGATATTGTTCTGTAATTTTCTTTTTTTGTGGTGTCTTTGTCTTGTTTTGGTATCAGAGTTATGCTGGCTTCATAGAGTGAATTTGGGAGGACCACTTCTTTTTCTGTGTTCTGAAATAATTTGAGTAGTGCTGGTGTAGGCTCTTGTCTGAATGTTTGGTAGAATTCTCCAGTGAAGCTATCTGGGCCAGGGCTTCTTTTTGTTGGACTTTTTTTAAATTACTTTTCCAGTCTCTTCTCTTGTTACGGGTCTGTTTAAATTTTCAACAACATTTTGTCTTAGTTTGCGTAGGTTGTGTGTTTCCAGAAATTTTTTCATTTCAAATTTGTTGGAGTATAGTTTTTTTTAATACTCTGTTATGATCCTTCTTATTTCAGTTGGGTGTGTTGCAACATCCCTAATTTCATTTCTTATTTGAGTTATTTGCATCGTGTTCTGTTTTTCTTTTGCCAATTTGGCCAGTGGTTTGTCGATTTTGTTGATCCTTTCAAAGAACCAACTTTTGGTTTTGTTGCTTCTTTCTATTGTTTTTCTATTCCCTATTTTATTTATTTCTGCTCTGACCTTTATTATATCCTTTCTGCTGGTGGCTGTGGGATTTTTGCTGTTCTCTTTCTATTTGTTCACGTTATGTAGCTAAAGTTTTGACTGTGTCTCTTTCTTCTTTTAATGTGTACATCTATTGCTATAAATTGACCTCTGAGGACTGCCTTTGCTGTGTCCCAAAGGTTTTGGTATGAAGTGTTTTCGTTCTTATTTGATTCTAGGAATTTTTTTTTTATTCCCTCTCTGATTTCTTCTATTACTCAGTGGTTTTTAAGCAGGGTGTTATCAGGTTTCCATGTAATTATTTTTTTTTTCCTTGCTCTTCCTGTTGTTAATCTCTACCTTGATGGAGTTTTGCTCAGATTAAGACACTTTGCATTATTTCAATGTTTTGGTTTTTGTTGAGCGTTGCTCTGTGGTCAATGGAATACTTGGCTGCCATTGGGTGGAGTGTTCTGTATATGTTTATGAGATGAAGTTGATTGATGTGGCTTTTAGATCTTATCTTCATCTGGAAGGTTTCCTGGTTCTTTATTTTGGTCCCTTGCTGGAGTTATCTTGACCTGCTTCTTTATGTATCTTGATATCGACTGTTGTCTCTGAGCAATCAATAAGTTATTATATTAATTTATTTTATGTTTGTTTACTGTGTTCTAGCTTTTTGTGTTGTTTTGGTATACCCAAATAGGCAGTACATGTGAGCTACTTTGGTTATTGACTTCTTTGTAGCTCTCAAATCCTGTCTCCAGGCGGTTAGGGCAACTACTAGGTGTGTGAGCCCAGGAGTCTGTTCACTTTTCTTGTGCAAATGCAACACAGGTGCCCAGGCCGTCGATCACGGAATGTGTGGTGCACCTATATTCCTAGATGGGCAGGGCTGTGTAAGGGTGTTTGGAGCAGGCACAGGTATCTCACTGCCATAGGGGGGTATGTGCAGAACAAGGCAGGGGGCTGACAGCTGCCTCAGGGTGCCTGGGTGGAGGGTGTGTCCCTGTCCCCTAGAGTGCTTAGGTGAGTGAATTTTGCAGCGGATCCTTGGGCACCTGATGTTGTTGGCTGGAGGGACCGGGAAGCACCACTTATTCTCAGACCCCTGTCATGGGTGGCTAGATGAAAAGGATGATACCACCAGCCCCCAGGCCCCTGATGTGGATGGGTGAGGTCCCTGCTTAATGGGCAGGGTGGTGTCTAATGTCACGAATCTGCAACTCCCCCTTGGCTGCTGTAGTTGCATATAGACTTCACTTGTATGCCCTGTTGTTTTATTCTTATGAGGGCACGCAGTACTGAATCAGCCCACACAGGTCTAGACAGGGGTGAATGGCACTACAAACCTGTGGGCCCCTTATGCCAGTGCCTAGGCAGAGGGGCAGGGCCTGCCCTGAGTTCTGGCTTAGGGGGCATGGCAATTGTTGAATACTGCTGGACTGGTGTTGAAGCAGAGGGGTTGGGAGTGGGTGAGGGGAAAGAAGCAGGGAGAAGATACTGGCACTTTTTTATCTCTTTTTTTCCTAATTTCTATTTCTATGAATATACCATGGACTGCTATAAGATCAACCAAATCTGTCTGGAAAGAAGTACAATCAGAATGCTTTTAGAACCAAGAATGGTGAGACTATATCTCACATACTTTGGAAGTTATCAGGAGGTACCAGTCTCTGGAGAAAGATATCATGTTTGGTAAAGTAGAGGGTCAGCAAAGGAGAAGACCCTCAACCAGATGGATTGACACAATGTGTACAGAAATGGGCTTGAACATATCAATGATTGTGAGGAAGGTGCAGTACCATCGATGTTTCATTATGTTGTACATAGGGCCACTATAAGTCGAAATCAACCTATAGCACCTAACAACAACAGATTAGTAAGAAAGGAGGAAACCTAACTTAAGCCATTATGAGCTAAATCAGGAATCAGTTGGTTCACTGAACTAAATCGCTGAAAGGAAAGAGGTGTGGCTGCGCCTCAAGGATGACCAGAAGTAGAGCCAGGCTTTCTCTCACTTTCACTTACCTTTGTTTCTCGCTTCATACTGGCTTCATTTTCTCAGACCTGGCTCTTCCACGAAGCTGAAACATGGTTCCTGACAGCTCCAGGCTCACATTTTCTTGTAAGAATAAACTGATTTTCCCAATTTCAAGTGATCCAGGAAATGGTCCAGGCAGGTTCAGGTTGGACCAGGTGCCTATCACTGGGCCAACCACTGGTTCCAGTTTCCCAACATTCTTGGGGTGTGTGTGTGTGTGTGTGTGTGTGTCTGTGTCTGTGTCTGTGTTGAGGGGTGGGAGGGAGGAGATGTAATTCACAGATTCTGGGGTTTCTAGATTGTTGTATGGTTTATTTCTTTTGCTCTTTCATTCTCTCTTTTTTCCCCTTCTCTCTCACACTCCATATCCACAAATATACTTCAAATTCCTGCCACAAAATCATTCATTCAAATATTTATCTAGCTAGGTTTAGTTTTTTTAGTTTCAGTAACACAAAACTAAGTTTCTGAATTTTGCTGTTTTACTGTTATTATTCATTTACCTTCTTAAATTATGAACATTTAAAAATTACATTTTCCAGTGAGAGCATGGATTATTTGTTTAACTGAAAGCTTGCAGTATAAGCTTGAAATCTCTTAAAATAGGATAATCAGTGAAATTCGGAAAGGCAGTCACCAGTGAGGTTATGGCAGATGTGGTGGTGTCCCTTGTGAACCAGACAGAGAAGATAACAAAGCTATCTTTATCATAACGAATTGTTACTAAGCACCAGAATTCAAACTAAAAGGCTTAGTTGTTCTTGGAAACCTATTCAAATATAGGCTTTATTACAATTTAAAAGTGAATGAGCATAAACCATTTTTTCTTATATGAGAAAGTCTGCACACTTAGCTGCACTCTTACGTTTGGAGGCTTCACCCTGTATTTTATGAAAAATATTAACATGTACCCAACTTTAGACCCTATGAGTTCTACTCTGTACACACGGGGTTTCCATGAGTCAGAATCAACCCGACAGCAACTAACAACAACCCAGCTGTCAAACATAATTTTTTCCTGGAAAATTTTGAAACAATTTTATAGTTTTGATTTTGAAATTATTTGACTAAAGGTAATATTTAATTTAAGATTGGATCATATCAACTGACACAGAAAAGGCATTTGACAAAGTCCAACACCTATTCATGATAAAAAAAAAAAATCTCAGCAAAATAGGAATAGAAGGGAAATTCCACCACATAGTAAAGGGCATTTATACAAAGCCAACAGCCAACATCATTCTAAACAGAGAGAGACTGAAAGCATCCCCCTTGAGCACAGGAATCAAAGATGTCCTTTATCACCACTCTTATTTGACATTTTCTTGGAGGCCCTAGCAAGAGCAGTAAGGCAAGAAAAAAATAAAGGGCACCCAAATTGGTAAGGAAGAGGTAAAATTACCCCTATTAGCAGATAATATGATCTTAGAAAACGCCCAAAGAATCCTCAAGAAAACTACTGGAACTAATAGAAGAGTTCAGCAAAGTATCAGAATATGAGATAAACATACAAAAATCAGTTAGATTCCTCTACACCAACAAAGAGAACTTTGAAAAGGAAATCACCAAATCAATATCATTTATAATAGCCCCCAAGAAAATTAAGTACTTAGGAATAAGTCTAAACAGGTATGTAAAAGGCCTATACAAAGAAAACTACAAAATACTACTGCAAGAAACCAAAGGAAATCTATATAAATGAGAAAACGTACCATGCTCATGGATAGGAAGACAGCATTGTGAAAATGTCAGTTCTACCTAAAGCCATCTACATATACAATGCAACCCTGATCCAAATGCCAAGGGCCTTTTTTTAACAAGATAGAGAAACAAATCACCTACTTCATATGGAAAGGGAAGAGGCCCTGAATAAGTAAAGCATTACTGAAGAAGAACAAAGTGGGAGGCCTCAAACTAGCTGATTTTAGAACCTATTTTACCACCACAGTACTCAAAACAGCCCGGTACTGGCACAACAATGGATACATAGACCAATGGGACAGAATTGAGAACCCAGACATAAATCCATCCACCTATGAGCAGCTGATATTTGAGAAAGGCCCAAAGTCCATTAAATGGGGAAAAGATAGCCTCTTTAAAAAAATTGTGTGGGCATAACTGGATACCTACCTGCAAAAAAATGAAACAGGAGAGGCAGGGCCAAGATGGCGGACTAGGTAGATGCTACCTCGGATCCCTCTTGCAACAAAGACTTGGAAAAACAAGTGAATCGATCACATACATAACAATCTACGAACCCTGAACAACAAAAACAGACTTAGAGACGGAGAACGAACAAATACAGGGAAGCAGCAACTGTTTTTGGAGCCTGGAGCCAGCGTCCCAGTCAGTGATGGCTCAGAGACAGCAGTCGATATCAAACCACATAAAGAAGCAGACCATGACAGCTTCTACAACCCCCCAAACAAAAGAACCAAAATCTTTCCCAAATGAAGATACAATCCTGGAATTATCAGATACAGAATATAAAAAACTAATTTACAGAATGCTTCAAGACATCAGGGATGACCTCAGAAATGAAATAAGGCAAACTGCAGAAAAAGCCAAGGAACACACTGATAAAACTGTTGAAGAACTCAAAAAGATTATTCAAGAACATAGTGGAAAAATTAATAAGTTGCAAGAATCCATAGAGAGACAGCATGTAGAAATCCAAAAGATTAACAATAAAATTACAGAATTAGATAATGCAATAGGAAGTCAGAGGAGCAGACTCGAGCAATTAGAATGCAGCCTGGGAAATCTGGAGGACCAGGGAATTAACACCAACATAACTGAAAAAAAATCAGATAAAAGAATTTAAAAAAATGAAGAAACCCTAAGAATCATGTGGGACTCTATCAAGAAGGATAACTTGCGTGTGATTGGAGTCCCAGAACAGAGAGGGAGGACAGAAAACACAGAGAAAATAGTTGAACATCTGCTGACAGAAAACTTCCCTGACATCATGAAAGACAAAAGGATATCTATCCAAGATGCTCATCGAACCCCATTTAAAATTGATCCAAAAAGAAAAACACCAAGACATATTATCATCAAACTTGCCAAAACCAAAGATAAAGAGAAAATTTTAAAAGCAGCCAGGGAGAAAAGAAAGGTCTCCTTCAAGGGAGAATCAATAAGAATAAGTTCAGACTACTCAGCAGAAACCATGCAGGCAAGAAGGCAATGGGATGACATATACAGAGCACTGAAGGAGAAAGACTGCCAGCCAAGGATCATATATCCAGCAAAACTCTCTCTGAAATATGAAGGGGAAATTAAGATATTTACAGATAAACACAAGCTTAGAGAATTTGCAAAAACCAAACCAAAGCTACAAGAAATACCAAAGGAAATTGTTTGGTCAGAAAACCAATAATATCAGATACCAGCACAACACAAGGTCACAAAACAGAACATCCTGATATCAACTCAAACAGGGAAATCACAAAAACAAATTAAGATTAATTAAAAAAAAATGCTCATAACAGGGAATCATTGAAGTCAACATGTAAAAGATCACAATAATCAAAAAGAAGGACTAAATATAGGTGGCATAGAACTGCCATATGGAGAGTGATACAAGGTGATATAGGACAATACAAGTTAGGTTTTTACTTAGAAAATAGGGGTAAATATTAAGGTAACCACAAAGAGGTACAACAACTCCATAACTCAAGATAAAAGCCAAGAAAAACGTAACGACTCAACAAACATAAAGTCAAATACTATGAAAATGAGGATCTCACAATTTACTAAGAAAAATGTCTCAGCACAAAAAAGTAAGTGGAAAAATGAAATTGTCAACAACACACATAAAAAGGCATCAAAATGACAACACTAAACACTTATTTATAATTTCACTGAATATAAATGGACTAAATGCACCAATAAAGAGACAGAGAGTCTCGGACTGGATAAAGAAACACGATCTGTCTATATGCTGCCTACAAGAGACACACCTTAGACTTAGAGACACAAACAAACTAAAACTCAAAGGATGGAAAAAATATATCAAGCAAACAATAAGCAAAAAAGAAGAGGAGTAGCAATATTAATTTCTGACAAAATAGACTTTAGACTTACATCCACCACAAAGGATAAAGAAGGACACTACATAATGATAAAAGGGACAATTGATCAGGAAGATATAACCATATTAAATATTTATGCACCCAATGACAGGGCTGCAAGATACATAAATCAAACTTTAACAGAACTGAAAAGTGAGATAGACACCTTCACAATTATAGTCGGAGACTTCAACACATCACTTTCAGAGAAGGACAGGACATCCAGTAAGAAGCTCAATAGAGACACGGAAGATCTAATTACAACAATCAACCAACTTGACCTCATTGACTTATACAGAACTCTCCACCCAACTGCTGCAAAGTATACTTTTTTCTCTAGCGCACATGGAACATTCTCTAGAATAGACCACATATTCGGTCATAAGACAAACCTTTGCAGAATCCAAAACATCGAAATATTACAAAGCATCTTCTCAGACCACAAGGCAATAAAACTAGAAATCAATAACAGAAAAATTAGGGAAAAGAAATCAAATACTTGGAAACTGAACAATACCCTCCTGAAAAAAGACTGGCTTACAGAAGACATCAAGGAGGGAACAAGGAAATTCACAGAATGCAACGAGAATGAAAATACTTCCTATCAAAACCTCTGGGACACAGCAAAAGCAGTGCTCAGAGGCCAATTTATATCGATAAATGCACACATACAAAAAGAAGAAAGACCCAAAAGCAGAGAACGGTCCCGACAACTTGAACAAACAGAAAGTGAGCAACAAAAGAATCCATCAGGCACCAGAAGAAAACAAATAATAAAAATTAGAGCTGAACTAAATGAATTAGAGAACAGAAAAACAATTGAAAGAATTAACAAAGCCAAAAGCTGGTTCTTTGAAAAAATTAAACAAAATTGATAAACCATTGGCTACACTGACTAAAGAAATACAGGAAAGGAAGCAAATAACCAGAATAAGAAACGAGATGGGCCACATCACAACAGACCCAACTGAAATTAAAAGAATCATACCAGATTATTACGAAAAATTGTACTCTAACAAATTTGCAAACCTAGAAGAAATGGATGAATTCCTGGAAAACCACTACCTACCTAAACTAACACATTCAGAAGTAGAACAACTAAAAAGACCCATAACAAAAAAAGAGATTGAAACGGTAATCAAAAAACTCCCAACAAAAAAAAGCCCTGGCCCGGACGGCTTCACTGCAGAGTTCTACCAAACTTTCAGAGAAGAGTTAACACCACTACTACTAAAGGTATTTCAAAGCATAGAAAATGACAGAATACTACCCAACTCATTCTATGAAGCCACCATCTCCCTGATACCAAAACCAGGTAAAGACATTACAAAAAAAGAAAATTACAGACCTATATCCCTCATGAACATTGATGCAAAAATCCTCAACAAAATTCTAGCCAATAGAATTCAACAACATATCAAAAAAATAATTCACCACGACCAAGTGGGATTTATACCTGGTATGCAAGGCTGGTTTAATATTAGAAAAACCATTAATGTAATCCACCTCATAAGTAAAACAAAAGACAAAAACCACATGATCTTATCAATTGATGCCGAAAAGGCATTTGACAAAGTCCAACACCCATTTATGAGAAAAACTCTTACCAAAATAGGAATTGAAGGAAAATTCCTCAACATAATAAAGGGCATCTAATTTTTTTTTTTTTTTATGCAAAGCCAACAGCCAACATCACTCTAAATGGAGAGAACCTGAAAGCATTTCCCTTGAGAACAGGAACCAGACAAGGATGCCCTTTATCACCGCTCTTATTCAACATTGTGCTAGAAGTCCTAGCCAGGGCAATTAGGCTAGACAAAGAAATAAAGGGCATCCGGATTGGCAAAGAGGAAGTAAAATTATCTCTATTTGCAGATGACATGATCTTATACACAGAAAACCCCAACGAATCCACCAGAAAACTACTGAAACTAATAGAAGAGTTTGGCAGAGTCTCAGGTTATAAGATAAACATACAAAAATCACTTGGATTCCTCTACATCAACAAAAAGAACACCGAAGAGGAAATCACCAAATCAATACCATTCACAGTAGCCACCAAGAAGATAAAATACTTAGGAGTAAATCTTACCAAGGATGTAAAAGACCTATACAAAGAAAACTACAAAGCTCTACTACAAGAAATTCAAAAGGACATACTTAAGTGGAAAAACATACCTTGCTCATGGATAGGAAGACTTAACATAGTAAAAATGTCTATTCTACCAAAAGCCATCTATACATTTAACGCACTTCCGATCCAAATTCCAATGTCATTTTTTAAGGGGATAGAGAAACAAATCACCAACTTCATATGGAAGGGAAAGAAGCCTCGGATAAGCAAAGCATTATCGAAAAAGAAGAAGAAAGTGGGAGGCCTCACTCTGCCTGATTTCAGAACCTATTATACAGCCACAGTAGTCAAAACAGCCTGGTATTGGTACAACAACAGGCACATAGACCAGTGGAACAGAATTGAGAACCCAGATATAAATCCACCCACATATGAGCAGCTGATATTTGACAAAGGCTCAGAGTAAGTTAATTGGGGAAAAGATAGTCTTTTTAACAAATGGTGCTGGCATAACTGGATATCCATTTGCAAAAAAATGAAACAGGACCCATAACTCACACCAAGCACAAAAACTAACTCCAAGTGGATCAAAGACCTAAACATAAAGACTAAAACGATAAAGATCATGGAAGAAAAAATAGGGACAACCTTAGGAGCCCTAATAGAAGGCATAAACAGAATACAAAACATTACCAAAAATGACGAAGAGAAACCAGATAACTGGGAGCTCCTAAAAATCAGACACCTATGCTCATCTAAAGACTTCACCAAAAGAGTAAAAAGACCACCTACAGACTGGGAAAGAATTTTCAGCTATGACATCTCCGACCAGCACCTGATCTCTAAAGTCTATATGATTCTGTCAAAACTCAACCACAAAAAGACAAACAACCCATCAAGAAGTGGGCAAAGGATATGAACACACACTTCACTAAAGAAGATATTCAGGCAGCTAACAGATACGTGAGAAAATGCTCTCGATCATTAGCCATAAGAGAAATGCAAATTAAAACTACGATGAGATTCCATCTCACTCCAACAAGGCTGGCATCAACCCAAAAAACACGAAATAATAAATGTTGGAGAGGCTGAGGAGAGATTGGAACTCTCATACACTGCTGGTGGGAATGTAAAATGGTACAACCACTTTGGGTATCTATCTGGCAATATCTTAAACAGTTAGAAATAGAACTACCATACAACCCAGAAATCCCACTCCTCGGAATATACCCTAGAGAAACAAGAGCCTTCACACAAACAGATATATGCACACCCATGTTTATTGCAGCTCTGTTTACAATAGCAAAAAGCTGGAAGCAACCAAGGTGTCCATCAACGGATGAATGGCTAAATAAATTGTGGTATATTCACACAATGGAATACTACGCATCGATAAAGAATAGTGACGATTCTATGAAACATTTCATAACATGGAGGAACCTGGAAGGCATTATGCTGAGCGAAACCAGTCAGAGGCAAAAGGACAAATATTGTATAAGACCACTATTATAAGATCTTGAGAAATAGTATAAACTGAGAAGAACACATACTTCTGTGGTTACGAGGGGGGGATGGAGGGAGGGGGGGAGAGGGTTTTTTACTGATTAATTAGTAGATAAGAACTGCTTTAGGTGAAGGGAAGGACAATACTCAATACATGGAAGGTCAGTTCAACTGGACTGGACCAAAAGCAAAGAAGTTTCTGGGATAAAATGAATGCTTCAAAGGTCAGCGGAGCAAGGGCAGGGGTTTTGGGACCATGGTTTAAGGGGACTTGTAAGTCAATTGGCAAAATAATTCTATTATGAAAACATTCTGCATCCCACTTTGAAATGTGGCGTCTGGGGTCTTAAATGCTAACAAGCGGCCATCTAAAATGCATCAATTGGTCTCAACCCACCTGGAGCAAAGGAGAATGAAGAACACCAAGGCCACACGACAACTAAGAGCCCAAGAGACAGAAAGGGCCACATGAACCAGAGATCTACATCATCCTGAGACCAGAAGAACTAGTTGGTGCCCGGCCACAATCGACCACTGCCCTGACAGGGAGCGCAACAGAGAATCCCTGAGGGAGCAGGAGATCAGTGGGATGCAGACCCCAAATTTGCATAAAAAGACCATACTTAATGGTCTGACTGAGACTAGAGGAATCCCGGCGGTCATGGTCCCCAAACCTTCTTTTGGCACAGGACAGGAACCATTCCCGAAGACAGCTCATCAAACATGAAAGGGACTGGACAGTGGGCAGGTGAGAGATGCTGATGAAGAGTGAGCTAATTATATCAAGTGGTCACTTGAGACTGTGTTGGCATCTCCTGTCTGGAGGGGGGATGGGAGGATAGAGAGAGTTGGAAGCTGGCAAAATTGTCACGAAAGGAGAGACTGGAAGGGCTGACTCATTAGGGGGAGAGCAAGTGGGAGTATGGAGTAAGGTGTATATAAACTTATATGTGACAGTCTGACTTGATTTGTAAACATTCACTTGATGCTCAATAAAAGTTAATTAAAAAAAAAATGAAACATGACCCATACCTCACACCATGTACAAAAATTAACTCAAAATGGATCAAAGACCTAAATACAAAATCTAAAATGATAAGATCATGGAAGAAAAATAGGGACAATTCTAGGAGCCCTAATACATGGCACAAATAGTATACAGAACATTATTAACAACGCACAAACACCAGAAGAGAAACTAGATAACTGGGAGCTCCTTAAAATCAAACACTTAGGCTCATCAAAAGACTTCACCAAAAGATTGAGCAGCGTCTGGGGTCTTAAAAGCCTGTGAGTGGCCACCTAGGATACTCCACTGGTCTCACCCCTTCGAGAGCAAGGAAGAATGAAGGAAACTAAGGATACAAGAGAAACATTAGTCCAAAGGACTAATGGACCACATCTACCACCGTCTCCACCAGACTGAGTCCAGTAAAACTAGATGGTGCCTGGCTACCACCAGTGATGCTCTGACAGGGATCACAATAGAGGGTCCTGGACAGAGCTGGAGAAAAATGTAGAACAAAATTCTAACTCAAAAAAAAAAAAGACCAGACTTGCTGGCCTGACAGAGACTGGAGAAACCCTGAGAGTATGGCCCCCAGACACCCTTTCAGTTCAATAATGAAGTCACTACTGAGGTTCACCCTTTAGCCAAAGATTAGACAGGGCCATAAAACAAAATGAGATTAAAGGGGTACACCAGCCAAAAGGCAAGGACTAGAAGGCAGGAGGGAATAGAAAATTTGGTAGTAGAGAACCCAAGGTTTAGAGGGAGAGTATCGACCTGTCATGGGGTTGTTAACCAATGTCATAAAGCAATATGTGTAGTAACTGTTTAATGAGAAACTAGTTTGTTCTGTAAACCTTCATCTAAAGTACAATTTTTTAAATTTAAAAAAAAAAAGCCTTCACGAAAAGAGTAAAAAGAGAATCTACAGATTGGGAAAAATGCTTTGGCTATGGCATGTCTGATAAGGGTCTAATCTCTAAAATCTATAAGACACTGAAAATCCTCAACAACAAAAAGCCAAATAACCCAACTAAAAAGTGGGCAAAGGATATGAAAAGACATTTCACCAAAGAAGACATTCAGGTGGCTAACAAGCACATGAAATGCTCATGATTTTAATCCATTAAAAAAAAAAAAAAAAAAAAAAATTTTTTTTTTTTTTTAGAGAAACGTAAATCAAAACTACAATGAGATACCATCTCATCCCAACAAGGCTGGTACTAATCCAAAAACACACAAAATAATAACTGTTGGAGAGGTTGTGGAGAGATTGGAACTCTTAGGCACTGCTGGTGGGAATGTAAAATAGTACGACCACTTTAGAAAACAATTCAGTGCTTCCTTAACACTCTAGAAATAGAAAATCATAAGATCCAGCAATCTCAAGCCTAGAAATATATCCTAGAGAAATAAGAGCCGTCACACATATAGACATGTGCATACCCATATTCATTGCAGCATTGTTCACAATAGCAAAAAGATGGAAACAACCTAGGTGCCCATCAACAGATGAGTGGATACACAAATTATGGTACACACACAACGGAACACTATGCTACAGTAAAGAACAATGACGAATCTGAGAAACATCTCACGACTTGGATGAATCTGTAAGGCATTATGCTGAGTGAAATTAATCAGTCACAAAAGGACAAATATTGTATGAGACCAGTATTATAAGGACTCAAGAAAAGGTTTAAACACAGAAAAAATCATTCTTTGATGGTTATGAGGGTGCGGAGGGAGGAAGGGCGGAATTCACTTACTAGATAGTAGACAAGGATCAGCTTCAGTGAAGGGAAAGACAACAAACAATACAGAAGTTTCCTGGACATATCCAAACACTTTGAAGGGCAGAGAAGCTGGGGCTAGGGACTGGGACCATAGTTTCAGGGGACATAGAGGTCAATTGGCATAACAAAATTTATTAAGAAAAAGTTCTGCATCCCACTTTGGTGAGTGGTGACTGGGGTCTTAAAAGTTTTTGTTTGAGTGGCCATCTAAGATGCATCAGTTGGTCCCGTTATACTTGGAGCAAAGAAGAAAATCAAAGACACAAGGAAAATATTAGCCCAAGAGACTAAAGGACCACATGAACAAGAGATTTCACCAGCCTGAGACCAGAAGAACTAGATGGTGCCCAGCTACCACAAATGATTGCCCTGACAGGGAGCACAGCAGAGAGTCCCAGACAGGGCAGGAGAAAAGTGTGGAGCAGAACTCAAATTCATGTAAAAAGACTAGACTTAATGGTCGGATAAATACTGGAAGAACTCCCAAACTATGGCCCCTAGACGTACTGTTAATGCAGAAGTGAAACCATTCCTGAAGCCCACTCTTCAAAGACTAACCAAAAAATAATACACATGAGGAGTGTGCTTCTTAGTTCAATCAGATACACAAGGCCAAAAGGGTGGCTCCTGTCTGGAGGCAAGAAGGGAGAGGAAACCTGAACGAATGGACATGGGGAACCCCAGGTGTAAAGGGAAAGGGGAGAGTGCTGACATATTGCACAGATTGCGACCTATGTCAGAAGACAATTTGTGTATAAATTTTTGAATGAGAAGATAATAAAAAAAAATATTCACAAGGGAAACTTTATACATATTCCTTGCGGTGGATCCTGTGTATAGCTCCATTCAATCTCCATTTCAGCCTGTCTTTTGGAATGATGATAAACTAAACACTGAATGTCCCTATTCCTTTGCATCTAGGATTCTGGATGTGCATACGGTTCTGCCAACTCAGTGAACTCACCTGAAATCTGGAAGAAGTAACTGCAGTAGAGACCCTTTTCCTCCCCTCTTTTTGTTGGTTTGACAACATCACATAGACATGTGATTTTCTGTGGCAGTGTTCTAGTGCCCATTCTCCAGTATCCTGGGTGATAAGAAACTGTTGTACTGTTTCTTGATTCTTACTCTCTCATCCTGGGATAGTAGCTAGGGAATTGTGTTCCTAGAGTTCCAGAGGTAGCCTCAAAGAAGACTGCTGTTTTTGATTGTTCTGGGAGTCACTCCATTTCCAGAGACCAGCCAAGAGTCTTCTTTTCAGTTTTCTTCAATAATTTTGCTATATTCCACCACCCATCTGTCAGTTTTTTGTCCTGTGGTTGTTTACATGTTGCTGTAATGCTGGAAGCTAGGCCACCAGTAAATACCACTTGGGTCACCCTCGGTGAACAGGTTTCAGCAGAGGATCCAGCCTAAGCAGACTAGGAAGAAAGGCCTGGTAATCTACTTCTGAAAATTAGCCAATGAAAACCTTGTGATTCACAACAGAATATTGTCCAACTCCAACTCCCTTACTTGCTTTGGACACATCATCAGGAGGGATCAATCATGTTTGGTGAAGTCCAGGGCCAGCGAGTACATGGGAGACCCTCGATGAGATGAGTTGGCACAACAGCCACGAAGATAGACTTGATCAAGCTTTGATTGTGAAGGTGATGCAAGACCCGGCAATATTTTGTTCTGTTGTACATAAGGTCATCATGAGTTGGAGTTGACGGCAACTAACAACAATTCCCTGTATTAAATCATTCCAACTTAAAATATTTAGAGTAGTTTCTGTTTTCTACATGGAGTATTGGCACAATCCCATCACTTTAGAAGTTATATAAAAGTAATAACAGAAAGTTCCCACCCCTGCCTATTTATTGTTACTTCCCAGATAGAAACACTGCTAGAGGAATCTTTCTCAATTTATCTTGCTTGTATGTAGATCTGTAGCTTATCTATCCGTCTAGCTATCTACCTACCTAATGTACCATCTACAGTGAAACCTGTGAAAGCCGGAACTCACTGGGACTGCCTTGTTTTTCCAGGTCTCGAAAGTTTTCCCCCTTTGACAGGGCGCAGTCTCACCACTTTTCTATCGCTTTCTGTTAATGGAAAATATTTGAGTTTTCCTTCTCTGACATGTTTCTGCCTTACACAGATTTCAGCATTTGCAGGTTTCATGGTATATATCCAACACATAGAAATGTTTTGTGTTGCAAAATGGAATTATTCTGCACATACTGGTCTGCAACTTGCTTTTTTCCCTGAGCATCTTTCCTGAAGGGAGCATACAGCTCTATCTCATTATTTTTAGTAGCTGCACAATATTCCATAATATGGTTGTAGCATAATTTATTCAACCATATTCAAGAATTCCCCTATTGTTGGCCATTTATGTCTTTTTCCTAATGTTTGCTGTTAGAACACTGTAATAAATATGTTTTTACATATCTCCTTAGGGACTTTGATCTTATTGCTGAAGGATAGATTTCTAAAAGCAAAATTACTGGGTCAGAAAACATGAGCACTCCAAATTTTTAATAGATATGGTCAAATTAAATTCCAAACACCTCCTACAAATTTACCCTCCCAGCAGAAATGCAGGAAATTGCTTATTTCCCCAAAACCTAGCAATAACTGGATATTAACCCCTTTTTTTATTGCCAGTCTAAAACATAAAAAATAGTGTGCCAGCCATTGTCGTCTTCAAATTGCATTTCCTGGATTACAGGTAAGATTGTCATTTCAGAGATTCACTTGCTATCTGAAATTTATTTTCGGTGATGCTCTATCAAGTATACACTTTGCCCATTTAGTTTCTTGTTCTTAGCCGTATGTAGGCACTTTAATTATATTAAAGATATTAGCCCTTTGATGCATACACATACAGAGAGAGAGTCATAGAGGAGAGAGAATATTTGCTCCCTGTTTATCATTTGGTATTTGTTTTTGTTTATATTGACTTTTGCCATCGTATGGTTTTTATTCAGTCACGGGCTTCCTGTATTGCTTTAAAAAGTCTCCATAACCCTGAGATTTTATAAATATTCCTCTAAACTTTCTTTTAAAACTTGTGGAGTTCTGTTATTTTATGTGTAAAAATTTAACCCACAAAATTTTAGTTTTGTATGCGTTAATGAAATTAAGATTTAATTTCATTTTATTCCAAATGGACAGACAACAGGCGTTGGAACTGAAATGAATTGTTATATACCCTGATATGTCTCTGAATTCTTTATTGTGCTTCAATGATCCACTGTCAATTCCTATTCGAATGCCATATTGATTTGATTCTAGCGGCTCTATAGATAGCACGTTCTGGTATCTATTAAAAACAAGTTTCCCCTTACTATGCTTTTCTTTTCAAAAATTTCTTTGCATTTATTGTGTATTTATTCTCTAAGGTCAATTTCAGATTTATTTTGTTGGATTGAAATGAATTGGACTTTTTATTTAAATTATGTTAAATTTATATATTAATTTAGGGATGATTGACATCCTTGGAATAACTGAGGTTTTGACAATATGAAGTCTTCAATTCCAAGAATATGACATATCCCTCCAATTTATTCACGCCTTGTCCTTCAATAACACTTTTTCTTTCATACAGATCTTATGATTCCCTTATTAAGTTTCTTCCTTAAGAGATTAGCAGAATATGATAAACTACCATGGGCTCATGGTTCCTTCCCTTGATGCAAACTCTGGAGAAAACTACCAAAGTGAGAGGGAGATTGCTGGATTCAGTACAAAAAATGGTAGAAATGCTTGGGAAGACAGGGAAGAAGATTAGGACAAAAGGAAGCCAGGCCCCATGATCAGGGGACAGAGTGGGGACAGTTTCCTAATTGGCCCTTTTATTTTCTTCAACACATTGTCCTGGCAGGATGATTGCTCACCCTACTGCAAAGCCTGCTGAGAAAGCAGTGCTACCACCCCAACACCAGCACCAGCCTTAAGTAGCAGACCCATATCAGGGCAACTCTATCAGGGTGAAGAGTTGATAACAACAGGAGAGCATAATCCAGCCAATTACTGACCATTCCCTTCTTCACCTTTGTCCTTATAGCACCTATGGATGAATCAATCACAACAGATGAAGATAGTCTGTGGAAAACAGACATGCTTGGGATAGGATTATTAGGTGGGTGGGTGGGGGATCTTGAAGGACAGGGTCACCTGGTGAGGGAAATAAGGTAAATAGGAAATGGTTGAGGCCATAACACAATGCGAGAAGTTCTCTACCCTGAGATATCCCCCACTCCCACTCCCAAACTCACCTAAAAGGGAACAAATCAGGACAAAGGATCATATTTCTCCACCAACAGACACGTGGCCTGTTCTGGTAACTGACAGTTCCAAAGGAATGTGAGGTTGCACAAAAAAATTTAACCAAAAACCTCCTGCTGTCGAGTAGGTCCCAGCTCATGGCAACTCCATGTGTTTCAGAGTAGAACTGTTCCATAATGTTAGGGATTGAATTGTGTCCCCCCAAAATGTGTATCAATTTTGCTAGGCCATGATTTCCAGTATTGCCATTGTCTACCATTTTGTCATCTGTCATGATTTTCCTATGTGTTGTAAATCCTATCTCTGTGATATTAATGAGACAGGATTAGAGGCAGATGCGTTAATGAATCAGGACTCAATCTAAAAGATTAGGTTGTATCTTGAGTAAATCTCTTTTGAGATATAAAAGAGAGAAGTGAGCAGAGACAGAGGTCCCTGTGCCTGAGAAGCTCCTATACAAGGGGAATATTGACAAGGACCTTCCCCCAAATCCGACAGGGAGAGAGCCTTCCCCGAGAGCAGGCACACTGAATTTGTACTTCTAGCCTCCTAAACTGTGAAAGAATAAATTTCTGTTTGTTAAAGCCATCCACTTGTGATATTTCTGTTATAGCAGCAGAAGATGACTAAGGTGCATAAGGTTTTCTAGGCTGTAATCTTTATGGAGGCAAATATCCAGGCCTTTCTTCCACGAACACATCTGGGTGGGGTCAAACCACCAACCTTTAGGTTAAAGATTGGATGCAAACTGCTTACCACCTGTTGTTGGTGTTAGGTGCCGTCAAGTCGGTTCCAACTCATAGCAACCCTATGCACAACAGAACAAAACACTGCCCAGTCCTGAGCCATCCCCATAATTATTGTTATGCTTGACTTCAATGTTGCAGCCATTGTGTCAATCCACCTCACTGAGGGTCTTCCTCTTTTCTGCTGACCCTGTACTCTGCCAAGCATAATGTCCTTCTCCAGGGACTGGTCCCTCCTGACAACATGTCCAAAGTATGTAAGATGCAGTCTCGCCATCCTTACTTCTAAGGAGCATTCTGGTTGTACTTCTTCTAAGACAGATTTGTTCATTCTTTTGGCAGTCCATGGTATATTCAATATTCTTCACCAATACCACAATTCAAAGGAGTCAATTCTTCTCCGCTCTTCCTTATTCATTGTCCAGCTTTCACATGCATATGATGTGATTGAAAATACCATGGCTTGGGTCAGGCACACCTTAGTCTTCAAGGTGACATCTTGGCTCTTCAACACTGTAAAAAGGTCCTTTGCAGCAGATTTACCCAATGCAACACGTCTTTTGATTTCTTCACTGCTCTTTTCATGGCTGTTGATTGTGGATCCAAGTAAAATGAAATCCTTGACAACTTCAATCTTTTCTCTGTTTATCATGATGTTGCTCATTGGTCCACTTGTGAGGATTTTTGTTTTCTTTATGTTGAGGTGCAATCCACAGTGAAGGCTGTGGTCTTTGATCTTCACTAGTAAGTGTTTCAAGTCCTCTTCACATTCAGCAAGCAAGTTTGTGTCATCTGCCTAATGCAGGTTGTTAATGAGTCTTCCTCCAATCCTGATGCTCCATTCTTCTTCATATAGTCCAGCTTCTTGGATTATTTGCTCAGCATACAGATTGAACAGGTATGGTAAAAGAATATAACCCTGCCACACACCTTTCCTGACTTTAAACCAATCAGTATCCCCTTTTCTGTCCAAACAACTGCCTCTCGTTTTATGTAAAGGTGCCTCATTAGCACAATTAAGTGTGCTGGAATTCCCATTCTTCACAATGTTATCCATAATCTGTTATGATCCACACAGTCGATTGCCTTTGCATAGTCTGCTTTCATCCAAGATCCCCGTGACATCAGCAATGATATCCCTGGTTCCACAACCTCTTCTGAAACCAGCCTGAATTTCTGGCAGTTCCCTGTCAATACATTGCTGCAGCCATTTTTGAATGACTTTCAGCAAAATTTTGCTTGCGTGTGATATTAATGATATTGTTCTATAATTTCCACATTCAGTTGGATCACCTTTCTTGGGAATAGGCATAAATATGGATCTCTCCCAGTCAGTTGGCCAGGAAGCTGTCTTCCATATTTGTTGGCATAGACAAGTGAGCACCTCCAGTGCTGCATCTCTTTGTTGAAACATCTCAATTAATATTCCGTCAATTCCTGAAGCCTTGTTTTTCACCAATGGCTTCAGAGCAGCTTGGACTTCTTCCTTCAGTACCATCGATTCCTGATCATATGCTACCTCTTGAAAAGGCTGAACATCTACTAATCCTTTTTGGTATAATGATTCTGTGTATTCCTTCCATCTTCGTTTGATGCTTCCTGCATTGTTTAATATTTTCCCTATAGAATCCTTCACTATTGCAACTCGAGGCTTGAATTTTTTCTTCAGTTCTTTCATCTTGAGAAACACCGAGCGTGTTCTTTCCTTTTGGTTTTCCATCTCCAGCTCTTTGCACATGTCATTATAATACTTTATTTTGTCTTCTCGAGAGGCCCTTTGAAATCTTCTGTTCAGTTCTTTTACTTCATCAATTCTTCCTTTTGCTTTAGCTGCTCAACGCTCAAGAGCAAGTTTCAGAGTCTCCTCTGACATTCATCTTGGTCTTTTCTTTCTTTCCTGTCTTTTCAACAACCTCTTACATTCTTCATGAATGATGTCCTTGATGTCATTCCACAACTCGTCTGGTCTTTGGTCACTAGTGTTCAATGCATCAAATCTATTCTTCAGATGTTCTCTAAATTCAGGTCAGTTGCACTCAAGGTCATATTTTGGTTCTCATGGACATGCTCTGATTTTCTTCAGTTTCAGCTTGAACTTGCATACGAGGAATTCATGGTCTGTTCCACAGTCGTGTCCTGGCCTTGTTATGACTGATGATATTGAGCTTTTCCATCATCTCTTTCCGCAGACGTAGCCAACCTGATTTCTGTGTGTTCCATCTGGTGAGGTCCATGTGTATAATTGCCATTTATGCTGGTGAAAGAAGGTATTTGTAATGAAGAAGCCATTGGTCTTCCAAAATTCTATCATTCGATCTCCGGCATTGTTTCTTCCACCAAGGCCGTATTTTCCAACTACTGATCCTTCTTCTTTATTTCCAGCTTTCCCGTTCCAACAACCAGTAATTATCAATGCATCTTGATTGCATGTTCCATCGATTTCAAACTGCAGCAGCTGATAAAAATCTTCTATTTCTTCATCTTTGGCCCTAGTGGTTGGTGATTAAATTTGAATAATAGTCGTATTAACTGTTTTATTCCTTGTAGGCATATGGATAATCACTGACAGCGTTGTGCTTCAGTGATTCTTGAAATGATCCTTTTAGACGATGAACACAACACCATTCCTCTTTGAGTTGTCATTCACAGCATAGTAGACTATATGATTGTCTGGCTCAAAATGGCCAATACCAGTCTATTTCAGCTCACTAATGCCTAGGATATCGATGTTTATGTGTTCCATTTCATTTTTGACAATTTCCAACTTTCCTAGATTCATACTTCGTACATTCCAGGTTCCGATTATTAATGGATGTTTGTAGCTGTTTCTTCTTATTTTGAGTCGTGCCGCATCAGCAAATGAAGGTCCAGAAAGCTTTACCCCATCCTCGCCATTAAGGTCAACTCTACTTTGAGGAGGCAGCCCTTCCCCAGTCATCTTTTGAGTGTCTTCCAACATTAGGAGCTCATCTTCCAGCACTATATCAGACAATGTTCCACTGCTATTCATATGGTTTTCACTGGCTAATACTTTTCAGAAGTAGACTGCAGGGTCTTTCTTCCTAGTCTATCTTAGTCTGGAAGCTCAGCTGAAACCTGTCCTCCATGGGTGACCCTGCTGGGATCTGAATACTGGTGGCGTATCTTCCAGCATCATAGCAACATGCAAGCCCCCACAGTATGACAAACTCACAGACACGTGGGAGTCTTACCACCTAGCGGCCTTAGATTTACCATGTGTTTCTGTTGTGTTCCACTCAGTCAATTCAGACTCAGCAATCCCATAGGACAGGGTAAATCTGTGCCATACAGTTTCCCAGGCTGTAATCTTTAAGATCCCCCAAATGTCTGTCAATTTGTCATACTGTGGGGGCTTGGGTGTTGCTGTGATGCTGGAAGCTATGTCACCAGTATTCAGATCCCAGCAGGGTCACCCATAGAGGACAGGTTTCAGCTGAGCTTCCAGACTAAGACAGGCTAGGAAGAAGGGCCTGGCAGTCTACTTCTGAAAAGCATTAGCCAGTGAAAACCTTATGAATAGCAGCAGAACATTGTCTGATATAGTGCTGGAAGATGAGCCCCCAGCGTTGGAAGACACTCAAAAGATGACTGGGGAACAGCTGCCTCCTCAAAGTAGAGTAGACCTTAATGACGTGGATGGGGTAAAGCTTTCTGGACCTTCATTTGCTGATGCGGCACGACTCAAAATGAGAAGAAACAGCTACAAACATCCATTAATAATCGGAACCTGGAATGTACGAAGTATGAATCTAGGAAAGTTGGAAATTGTCAAAAATGAAATGGAACACATAAACATCGATATCCTAGGCATTAGTGAGCTGAAATAGACTGGTATTGGCCATTTTGAATCAGACAATCATATAGTCTACTATGCTGTGAATGACAACTCGAAGAGGAATGGTGTTGTGTTCATCATCTATAAGGAACATTTCAAGATCTATCCTGAAGCACAACGCTGTCAGTGATTATCCATATGCCTACAAGGAATAAAACAGTTAATACGACTATTATTCAAATTTAATCACCAACCACTAGGGCCAAGGATGAAGAAATAGAAGGTTTTTATCAGCTGCTGCAGTATGAAATAGATCAAACATGCAATCAAGATGCATTGATAATTACTGGTGATTGGAACGTGAAAGGTGGAAATAAAGAAGAAGGATCAGTAGTTGGAAAATATGGCCTTGGTGATAGAAACAATGCCAGAGATGGAATGACAGAATTTTGCAAGACCAACAACTTCTGCATTGCAAATACCTTCTTTCACCAGCATAAATGGCAATTATACACATGGACCTCACCAGATGGAACACACAGAAATCAGGTTGGCTACGTCTGCGGAAAGAGATGATGGAAAAGCTCAATATCATCAGTCATAACAAGGCCAGGACACAACTGTGGAACAGACCATGAATTCCTCATATGCAAGTTCAAGCTGAAACTGAAGAAAATCAGAGCATGTCCACGAGAACCAAAATATGACCCTGAGTACAACCCACCTGAATTTAGAGAACATCTGAAGAATAGATTTGATGCATTGAACACTAGTGACCAAAGAGCAGACAAGCTGTGGAATGACATCAAGGACATCATCCATGAAGAAAGCAAGAGGTCACTGAAAAGACAGGAAAGAAAGAAAAGACCAAGATGGATGTCAGAGGAGACTCTGGAACTTGCTCTTGAGCGTTGAGCAGCTAAAGCAAAAGGAAGAATTGATGAAGTAAAAGAACTGAACAGAAGATTTCAAAGGGCCTCTCGAGAAGACAAAGTAAAGTATTATAATGACATGTGCAAAGAGCTGGAGATGGAAAACCAAAAGGGAAGAACACGCTCGGTGTTTCTCAAGATGAAAGAACTGAAGAAAAAATTCAAGCCTCGAGTTGCAATAGTGAAGGATTCTATAGGGAAAATATTAAACAATGCAGGAAGCATCAAACGAAGATGGAAGGAGTACACAGAATCATTATACCAAAAAGAATTAGTTGATGTTCAACCATTTCAAGAGGTGGCATATGATCAGGAATCAGTGGTACTGAAGGAAGAAGTCCAAGCTGCTCTGAAGGCATTGGCGAAAAACAAAGCTCCAGAAATTGATGGAATATCAATTGAGATGTTTCAACAAAGAGATGCAGCACTGGAGGTGCTCACTTGTCTATGCCAACAAATATGGAAGACAGCTTCCTGGCCAACTGTCTGGGAGAGATCCATATTTATGCCTATTCCCAAGAAAGGTGATCCAACTGAATGTGGAAATTATAGAACAATATCATTAATATCACACGCAAGCAAAATTTTGCTGAAGGTCATTCAAAAACGGCTGCAGCAGTATATTGACAGGGAACTGCCAGAAATTCAGGCCAGTTTCAGAAGAGGACATGGAACCAGGGATCTCATTGCTGATGTCAGGTGGATCCTGGCTGAAAGCAGAGAATACCAGAAGGTTGTTTACCTGTGTTTTATTGACTATGCAAAGGTATTCGACTGTGTGGATCACAACAGATTATAGATAACATTGTGAAGAATGGGAATTCCAGCACACCTCCAGCTAATGAGGCACCCTTACATAAAAAAGGGGCAGTTGTTTGGACAGAAAAGGGGATACCGATTGGTTTAAAGTCAGGAAAAGCATGCGGCAGGGTTGTATTCTTTCACCATACCTATTCAATCTGTATGCTGAGCAAGTAATCCAAGAAGCTGGGCTATATGAAGAAGACCTGGGCATCAGGATTGGAGGAAGGCTCATTAACAACCTGCATTAGGCAGATGACACAAACTTGCTTGCTGAAAGTGAAGAGGACTTGAAACACTTACTAGTGAAGATCAAAGACCACAGCTTTCACTGTGGATTGCACCTCAACATAAAGAAAACAAAAATCCTCACAAGTGGACCAATGAGCAACATCATGATAAACAGAGAAAAGATTGAAGTTGTCAAGGATTTCATTTTACTTGGATCCACAATCAACAGCCATGAAAAGAGCAGTGAAGAAATCAAAAGACGTGTTGCATTGGGTAAATCTGCTGCAAAGGACCTTTTTACAGTGTTGAAGAGCAAAGATGTCACCCTGAAGACTAAGGTGTGCCTGACCCAAGCCATGGTATTTTCAATCACATCATATGCATGTGAAAGCTGGACAATGAATAAGGAAGAGCAGAGAAGAATTGACTCCTTTGAATTGTGGTATTGGTGAAGAATATTGAATATACCATGGACTGCCAAAAGAATGAACAAATCTGTCTTAGAAGAAGTACAACCAGAATGCTCCTTAGAAGTAAGGATGGCGAGACTGCATCTTACATACTTTGGACATGTTGAGAGGAGGGACCAGTCCCTGGAGAAGGACATTATGCTTGGCAGAGTACAAGGTCAGCGGAAAAGAGGAAGACCCTCAACTAGGTGGATTGAGGCAGTGGCTGCAACAATGACGTCAAGCATAACAAGGATTATGAGGATGGCTCAGGACCAGGCAGCATTTTGTTCTGTTGTGCATAGGGTCACTATGAGTCGGAACCAACTCAACGGCACCTAAAAACAGCAACAACAATCTTTAAGAGAGCAGATTGCAAGGTCTTTTCTCCCTCAGAGCCCCTGGTGGGTTCAAACTACTGACCTTTTGGTTAGCAGCTGAGGGCTTAATCATTGCACTACCAGGTCCAGCAGACCTGAAACTGCTCTCCTTAGAAAGCCCTCCTTGCAAGGCTGGTCTCAGCTGGCATTTGGCATTTTGAAACATTTAGGGATTTGTAGGGTGGTTTCTGCAATTGGCAGATCTCATCTGAAGCTAACGTACCCTTATTTCTCTGTGCCATGTATTTTTTACAATCCTTTAATTTCCATTTTCCTCCATGCTTTATTACAAGCAATGTAATGCTGAATCAAATGTGGACCCTGTCTCTGGACATTCTCTCCCTTCTCTAAGGAGCAACCTCTCACGCATTTGTGACAGGCCATTTCGTGAGCAAAATTATGGTCTTACAACTTTCTGCTTTTTAAGTGTTTCTCCATTCTCAGCAGGATCCAAAGCATTTCTTAGCTGTAGCTGCCTTCTCTGAAATTAATTAATTCATCAAATATTTATTGAACATATACTATGAACCCATACCATTATCAAAACTGGCAATACAATAGGTAATAATGTCTCTGCTCTTGTGGCATTTACAGTCCAGTGAGGGAGGCAAGCAATAAGAGATAAACACCATTTTTTTTTCAAATAGTGATTTAAAAAACAAACCTATTGCCATTGAGTTGATTCAACTCACAGCGATGCTATAGGACAGAGTAGAACTGCTCCATAGGGTTTCCAAGGAGCAGCTGGTGGATTCAAACTGCTGACCTTTTGGTTAGCAGCCAAGTTCTTAACCATGTGCCACCAGGGCTGCCAGGTAGTGATATTTGCTTAGAAAACAATACTGGGTGATGAAAATGATGGGGGGAGGTGCTTTTTGAGGAGCAGACATTGCTTTGAGATGGAATGATGAGAAGTCAATCAGAAGATCTGGAGGAAGAGCCTTTCAGGCACAACCAGTTGCTGTCAAGTTGGTTCCGGCAACCCCACATGTTGCAGAATAGAACTGTGCATCATTGGGTTTTCAGAGGCTATGACCTTTTGGAAGCAGATAGCCAGGCCTTTCTTCTGAGGTACCTCTGAGTCAGTTTGAACCGACAACCTTTTGGCTAATAGCAGCTCATTTAACTGTTTGCCCCACCCAGGGACTCCTCTTTCAGGCATGTTTGTTGTTTTGTGCGGCCCAGCTGGGAACAGCGAATGCAAAGGCCTTGCGATAGAAACAAATTTTGAAACTTGTGGTAACCTAAGTTCGAATTAGACTGTAATTTTGACTGGGGTGTGTTTTTGTTGTTGTTCTACAGTTTATTCCAAGTATCTAAAGCTAGTGCCTGACCATCATAAAGGATGGTATATTTGTTGAAGAAATGAACAGAGTGGCAAAGGGGCTGCTATCTGGGAAATGAGAGAGAAAGAAGGGTGGGGTCAGGGGATAAGAACCACTTAAAAGGGAAGATGCAGGATGTTAATGCTGGGGCTAAATGTCTAGTAACTCCCAATATAAACCTAAGTCCACAATCCAGCTAGCTTAAGTTCTTAGTGAAACTAGTTATAGCCAGGTAGGCAGGATGGCAGCTAGAAGAGATTTCACCCCTCACACTGTTTTAGAACAAACAGTAGGACTTAAAAGTACTAAAATATAAATTAAAAAAAAAAAACTGAGGGACCAAATTACTGGGCTGAGGGCTGGGGACCATGGTCTCATGGGGCATCTAGCTCAATTGGCATAACATAGTTCATAAAGAAAATGTTCTACATCCTACTTTGGTGAGTAGCGTCTGAAGTCTTAAAAGCTTGTGAGCAGCCCTCTAAGATACTCTATGGTCTCACCTTGTCTGGAACAAGGGAGAATAAAGAAAATCAAAGACACAAGGGAAAGATTAGTCCAAAGGACTAATGGACCACAACTTCCACAGCCTCCACCAGACTGAGTCCAGCACAACTAGATGGTGCCTGGCTACCGCCACTGACTATTCTGACAGCGATCACAATAGAGGGTCCTGGACAGAGCTGGAGATAAAGGTAGAACAAAATTCTAACTCAAAAAAAAAAAAAAAAAACCAGACTTACTGAGACTGGAAAAACCCCAAGAGTACAGCCTCTGGACACATTTTCAGCTCACTAATGAAGTCACTCCTGAGGTTCACACTTAATCAAAAATTAGACAGGTCCGTAAAAGAAAATGAGACTAAATGGGCACACCAGGTCAGGTGGAAAGACGAGAAGGCAGGAGGGGACAGGAAAACTGGTAACAGGAAAACCAAGGTTGAGAAAGGGAGAGTGTTGACATGTCAAGGGGTTGGTAACCAATGTCACAAAATCATATGTGTATGAATTGTTTAATGAGAAACTAATTTGCTCTGTAAACCTTCATCTAAAGTACAATAAAAATATATATACATATAAATAGTAATAATTTAAATCATTCAAAAAAGTTTACTTTGAAAAAGATTAATCACCAGAAATTTTAGAAAATTTTAGACAGCAATTACCCTGAACTCTCAAAGAAATTGAAGAAAAGAGACTTGATTAAAGATGAGAGTTAAAAAAAACATACTACATCTGAGAAAGAATTTATAAAAACTCAAAAAGCACTACAGAATTTTAAATGGCATTAGAAATAATAAGGATCATGACACAACTGGACTAAACCAAAAGCTAAGAAGTTTCCTAAACACAAACACTTTGAGGGATAGACTAGCTGGGGCTGGGGCCTGGGGGCCATGGTTTTGGGGGACACCTAGGTCAACTGGCATAACAAAATTTACTAAGAAAATGCTCTGCATCCCACCTTGGTGAGTGGCATCTGGAATCTTAAAAGCGTACAAGTGGCCATCTAAGATGCATCAATTGGTCCCAACTCACTTGGAGCAAAGGAGAATGAAGAACACCAAAGACATAAGGAAAATATTAACCCAAGAGACAAAAGGGCCACATAAACCAGAGACTCCGTCAGCCTGAGACCAGAAGAACTAGATGGTGCCTGGCTACAACCAATAACCACCCTGACAGGGAACACAACAGAGAGTCCCTGACAGAGCAGGAGAAAAGTGTGGTGCAGAACTCAAATTCTAGTAAAAAGACCAGATTTAATGCTCTGACTGAGACTGGAGGAACCCTCGAAGACATGGTCCCCAGACATTCTGTTAACCCAGAGCTAAAACCATTCCCGAAGCCCACTCTTCAGACAAAGATTAGACCGAACTATAAAACATAAAATAATAACTTGTGAAGAATGTACTTCTTAGCTCAAGCACATAAAAAAAAAAACATGAGACTAAATGGGCAGTTCCTGTCCAAAGGCAGTATGAGAAGGAATAAAGAGACAGGAGCTGGTTGGATGGACACGGGACACCCAAGGTAGAAAGGCGAAGTGTGCTGTCATATTGTAGGGATTGCAACTAGTGTCACATAACAATATGTGTATAAATTTTTGTATGAGAAATTAACTTATGCTGTAAACTTTCACCTAAAGCACAATTTAAAAAAAGAAAAAAAAATTGGCTAGAAATAATAAGGATTGTGATATGCAAAACAAATCAGTAATAAGGAAGAAAGTTTTTGAAAAAACTCAAATGTGAAAATAAAGGACTCAGATTTTTAAAAAAGTGTTCTGAGTGCCTAGACTAAATTACATCACTCTGATCAAACACAAAATCTGAGTGATAATAAATGAGAAGGAAAAACAATGGAAATCTAATATAGTGAAAATCGATCTTAAAGAAGAAAATTTAACAAATTAAACAGAAACAACACTCAAGACATTTCTTCTTTTAGATTTTTGACTCTTCAAATGGAAAGGATTAAAGATAATTCTAATTTATAATGACCACATACTGATGACGGGAACAGAGTGCTGGGAAGACTCTACTCCTTTATTTTTTTAGTTAATGCAATAAAGAACAATAAAAGAAGAGAAATGAAAGCGTTGGCAGGATTACAGCTAAACTCATGCAATCTTTCGGGAGAAAAAAAGTTTGCTCACTTATTCTTAAACAGATGCTTAAATACAATGCTTCTCAGCCTCGGCTGAGCATAGGAATCACTTGGAGAGCTTTACAAAGTGCTGATTCTTGGGTCCCACCCCCCAGAGAATTTGATTTAATTACCCATGATTGAGACCCTCTGCTTTGCACTGTACCTCATGCTGATGAAAACAGAGTGGAGAAGAGAGAGGTTAAATACAGTTCCCCCAGGCATAAGAGCCATGGATATGGGACAAAAAGACACCAGAGCCCAAGACAAGGGAAATGATAGGTGTCAATCTCCAGGAGGCACCTTCAGGGCCCACGGCAGGGCCTCAGGACCACAGCTGGGGCTTGGTGAACACTTCACCATGTACTTCATACCTCAGAGCATGCCAGTTTAGCACATTAGGACTGAAGCTATTACCACGATAGACACTGTTAATCTCTCCTGGTGACAATACTAAGTCCCACATGTTCACATCTCCAATGTCTCCCACCAAACACTGCTTTATATCAAAGCTTCCACCAAAGGAATCCTGCTCCTGCCCTAGGACAATGCTTGCCTCTGATCCCACAATGTATCCCTTCTTCAGACTCTTCCTCACCTTGGGCTTCCCATTCACCCAGAACTCAACAATTCCTGAGACCGACTCCCAAGTCACACACAAATGCTACGGTGCAAATGTATCAGGATGCTGGAAAACTACTTCAGTCCCACCCACAGATAAGCTGTATTCTCCTGGCTTGTCCTTGAAGAGAAGGATCTCATTGTCTTGTGTTCTTGTGTTATAGGAGAAGATGCTATATCCACGGGGCAGGTCACTGTAGACACAGAGGCACAGAGTGAAGGCCTTGAGTGGCTGCTTTCTCAGTGATATCAACTTTGCAAAGGAATCATCTGACTCTTTGGGGAACACAAAGGCCATTTTGCTCATGTCTGTAAGACAGGAAAGAGAGACGGAAAGGCTGAAGGTTAAGCTTGTTAGGCCACAAAGATGTATTTCCTCTCTTACGTGGAGAGATTGGGACATTTGTTAGAGACTCCACAGACGGTAATTGGTGAATTAGGACCATCATATCCTGGGAATCTCAGACTGACTTCTTCCGTAGACCACGACCACCCCCCACGCCCCATTGTCCCTGACTTGGTTTTGCACAGTCATAATCTTTAGACAAGATCTCAGCTACCATCTGAAACAGCACCTCACCTGTCTCTGAAAAAGCAATGGAGAGGCTAAGGAAGGCCAGGAAACAGAGCAACAGCTTCTCCATGTTCCCTCCTTGCTGTCTGTGTGGCCAGAACTTTGGTTATCCTCTTGGAGAAAGCATCAGGAGCTGAGAGTCGACGCTTGTATGTCTGAGACCCTCTGCTCCGCCTTGATCTTCTCTGTGCAGCAGTTGAGGGCATTATCTGCTGGTGGGTAAATGATTTTCCAAAATTGCCCTGAGAAGCCCTGAGTCAAAGCTCTGAGAGCAAAGAAAGCAAGATAAAACACAAAATGAGAGATCGATATGGGTTATTTATTAGACACTCCACGGTGCCTACTGGCAGTGATGGGTGAATTAGGATTGTCACATCCGGGGAATCTATTCTAAGAAAATGATGCAAAATATGGGAGTGGGGGGAAGCTTTATTCACAAAGACAACCATTTAACATGACTTCGAATAGTGAAAAATAGAAAATTGGGGCAGGTTTAAGTAAATTGTGTACATCCACTAAACAGAATAGCTAACCATTTCCAATGTTGCTTGTGAATTTTATGCTATGACATGTAAGAATCCTTACAATATGACAGTGAAAGAAAAAAATAACAAACTTTTTTAAACACTATTTTTTAAAACAAACCAGTTTAGGAAAAACTCTAAGGAATTATCCCCAAATAATAAGTGTTCTTAATATGGTAAAGGAATTATAGAGGATTTCTTTTTTCTCCCCACTGACACTATTTCCTAATGAGGTTATATTGCTTCTAAAATGGAGTGCGCTTGAGTGTAATTAAGACACGAGGAAAAAGGGAGTGAAAATGAGTAGTCCTTGAAGGTCCAAAAGCTATTGCTTCATTTTAGGACTAGGACAGCCAGCCTGACCATGGCTATTTGGCTTCACTCCCAGAATGCCCCAAATGGGGAACAACATCAGTTAGACATACTGAGACATATACTTAGGTACAAAAGTAATTTGCAATTTATAAGTTCCTATATAAAAATGGAGCCCTGGTGGCTAAGTGGCTAAGAGCTCAGACTGCTAACCACCCCAGCCACTCCTCGGAAACCCTATGGGGCAGTTCTGCTCTGTCCTGTAGGTTTGCTATGAGTCGGAATTGACTCTACAGCAACATGTTTGGTTTATATAAACTATTAAGAGTCCCTGGGTGACAAAACAGCTAGGCTAATAGAATGATTGTCAGTTCAAATCTATCCAGAGGCACGCTGGAAGAAAGGTCCTGCAATCTACTTTTGAAAAATCAGCCATTGAAAACCCTGTGGAACAGAGTTCTACTCTGACACATGTGAGGTTTACTTGTTTTTGTTTTTATCTAAGGTGTAATTACATGTAAAAAGAATCTTGAGTTGATTCTTTATAGCCTCATAATAAGTTTCCCCATTGATGTTGTCGTTGTTAGGTGCCGTCGAGTTGGTTCCGACTCACAGTGACCCTATGCACAACACAACGAAACACTGCCCGGTCCTGTACCATCCTTACAATCATTGTAATGCTTAAGCTCATTGTTGCAGGCACTGTGGCGTTCCACCTCGTTGACAGTCTTCCTCTTTTCCGCTGACCCTGTACTCTGCCAAGCATGATGTCCTTCTCCAGGGACTGATCCCTCCTGACAACATGTCCAGAGTATGTAAGACGCAATCTCGCCATCCTTGCCTCTAAGGAGCATTCTGGCTGCACTTCTTCCAAGACGGATTTGTTCATTCTTTTGGCAGTCCATGGTATATTCAATATTCTTTGCCAACACCACAATTCAAAGGCGTCAACTCTTCTTCGGTCTTCCTTATTCATTGTCCAGCTTTCACACGCATATGATGTGATTGAAAACACCATGGCTTGGGTCAGGCGCACCTTAGTCTTCAGGGTGACATCTTTGCTCTTCAACACTTTGAAGAGGTCCTTTGCAGCAGATTTGCCCAATTCAATGCATCTTTTGATTTCTTGACTGCTGCTTCCATGGGCATTGATTGTGGATCCAAGCAAAATGAAATCCTTGACAACTTCAATCTTTTCTCCGTTTATCATGATGTTGCTCATTGGTCCAGTTGCAAGGATTTTTCCTGACTTTAAACCAATCACTATCCCCTTGTTCTGCCTGAACAACTGCCTCTTGATCTATATAAAGGTTCCTCATGAGCACAATTAAGTGTTCTGGAATTCCCATTCTTTGCAGTGTTATCCAAAGTTTGTTATGATCCACACAGTCGAATGCCTTTGCATAGTCAATAAAACACAGGTTTTTTTTAAACATCCTTCTGGTATTCTCTGCTTTCAGCCAGGATCCATCTGACATCAGCAATGATATCCCTGGTTGCACATCCTCTTCTGAAACCAGCCTGAATTTCTGGCAGTTCCCTGTCAACATACTGCTGCAGCTGTTTTTGAATGATCTTCAGAAAAATTTTGCTTGCATGTGATATTAATGATATTGTTCTATAATTTCCACATTTGGTTGGATCACCTTTCTCGGGAATAGGCATAAAAATGGATCTCTTCCAGTCAGTTGGCCAGGAAGCTATCTTCCACATTTCTTGGTATAGACAAGTGAGCACCTCCAGCGCTGCATCTGTTTGTTGAAACATCTCAGTTGATATTCCATCAATTCCTGGAGCCTTGTTTTTCGCCAATGCCTTCAGAGCAGCTTGGACTTCTTCCTTCAGTACCATCAGTTCCTGATCATATGCCACCCCTTGAAATGGTTGAATATCGACTAATTCTTTTTGGTGAAATGACTCTGTATGTTCCTTCCATCTTTTTTTGATGCATCCTGCATCATTTAATATTTTCCCCCATGGAATCCTTCACTATTGCAATTCGAGGCTTGAATTTTTTCTTCAGTTCTTTCAGCTTGAGAAATGCCAAGCATGTTCTTCCTTTTTGGTTTTCCATCTCCAGCTCTTTGCACCTGCCATTATAATACTTTACTTTGTCTTCTCAAGAGGCCCTTTGAAATCTTCTGTTCAGTTCTTTTACTTCATCAATTCTTCCTTTTGCTTTAGCTGCTCAACGCTCAAGAGCAAGTTTCAGAGTCTCCTCTGACATCCATCTTGGTCTTTTCTTTCTTTCCTGTCTTTTCAGTGACCTCTTGCTTTCTTCATGGATGATGTCCTTGATGTCATTCCACAACTTGTCTGCTCTTTGGTCACTAGTGTTCTATGCATCAAATCTATTCTTGAGATGTTCTCTAAATTCAGGTGGGATATACTCAAGGTCATATTTTGGCTCTCGTGGACTTGCTCTGATTTTCTTCAGTTTCAGCTTGATCTTGCATATGAGAAATTGATGGTCTGTTCCACAGTCGGCCCCTGGCCTTGTTATGACTGATGATATTGAGCTTTTCCATCGTCTCTATCCACAGATGTAGTCAATTTGATTTCTGTGTGTTCCATCTGGTGAGGTCCGTGTGTATAGTCACCGTTTATTTTGGTGAAAGAAGGTATTTGCAATGAAGAAGTCGTTGGTCTTGCAAAATTCTCTCAATTGATCTCTGGCATTGTTTCTTCCACCAAGGCCATATTTTCCAACTACTGATCCTTCTTCTTTGTTTCCAACTTTCTCATTCCAATCGCCAGTAATTATCAACGCATCTTGATTGCATGTTCGATCAATTTCAGACTGCAGCAGCTGATAAAAATCTTCTATTTCTTCATCTTTGGCCCTAGTGATTGGTGATTAAATTTGAATAATAGTCATATTAACTGGTCTTCCTTGTAGGCGTATGGATATCATCCTATCACTGACAGCGTTGTACTTCGGGATAGACCTTGAAACGTTCTTTTTGACGATGAATGTAACACCATTCCTCTTTGAGTTGTCATTCCCAGCATAGTAGACAACATGATTGTCGGATTCAAAATGGCCAATACCAGTCCATTTCAGCTCACTAATGCCTAGGATGTTGATGTTTATGTGTTCCATTTCATTTTTGACAATTTCCAATTTTCCTAGATTCATACTTCGTGCATTCCAGGTTCCAATTGTTAATGGATGTTTGTAGCTGTTTCTTCTCATTTTGAGTGGTGCCACATCAGTAAATGAAGGTCCCAAAAGCTTTACTCCATCCACGTCATTAAGGTCGACTCTACTTTGAGAAGGCAGCTCTTTCCCAGTCATCTTTTGAGTGCCTTCCAACCTGAGGGGCTCATCTTCCAGCACTATATCAGACAATGTTCTGCTGCTATTCATAAGGTTTTCACTGGCTAATGCTTTTCAGAAGTAGACTGCCAGGCCCTTCTTCCTAGCCTGTCTTAGTCTGGAAGCTCAGCTGAAACCTGTCCTCTATGGGTGACCCTGCTGGGATCTGAATACTGGTGACATAGCTTCCAGCATCACAGCAACACCCACAGTATGACAAACTGACAGACACGTGGGGGTCCCCATTGATACTCAATGAAAAATTGATCATTGATGCTGTTACTGTATTGGCTCTATCAATCAACATGTGAATAACATGTTCTAAAGAAGAAAGAGCTATTACAAATTTTAGTACATTTTAGAGAAGTTTTTTTTAATGGTGTACAGAATTTTTTTAATTTTCTTTTTAATCACACTTTCTCAGACTTCTTCCATCTGATTTTTAAAATACAAGACTCACTTAAAGTAAGTTGCAAAGAATTTTCTCCTCGCTTTCTAACCATTTTTCCAATAAAAGACGTGTGTGTGTCTGTGTGTGTATATATATATATAATTTGAACAGAAAAAAATTCTGATAGGTGAAAAGAAAGATTGGGACAAAGGAAGAAGAAGGTGTTCCCGTTGCCAAAATTGTCTTTTCATTAGCCTTTGGGTTTATGAGGTAAGTCAAAAGAATGCAACTACCAATATGATGAGTGGCCTCTTTGGAAATTTTGATTTCGTGAAACCCATCACATTATAAGAACTACATCTGAAATTGGTGTTCTAAACAAGGCTGAAAATTGAGCATGTAAGAGGAGGCCTTCCCTGTGAACTATTTCACAATCGGCCCCTGGTTCCAGCAATCTGCCAACCCAACACTGTAACCACTCATATCATACAACAGAGCATTGGGTGAACTTGATCAGGACAGCTTGCCACTGCAACCTTCACCCTTTTCTCAGAAATGTTTGTCTGGGAGGCCTCTCCTCCCCTCCTCATGCAGCTTGTGATGTTCCAGTAAAAACACTACTAAAGGATCTTAGCTTTTCTAGACATCGTGGCACTTTGGCTTCTTCCAGATTTATAGTCCTGGTAGATCAAACAAGCAGCCCAAATTACAGAGATCCAAGTTATCAACTGCGCAAAAAGAAAAACCATTCTAAGACAAGCAGAATGTTTGTTATCACAGTGAGGCTTTTTTGAATAAATAAGTACGTGCCAGTCCGGGGCTGCCTCTTAACCCTAGAGCAGCTACAACTCTGGACTCCAGTGCTTACCACAGAGTTTGGCATACTCCCCCAGTTCAAACTGAAATCACTATAACTTAAGAAAAGAAGGGAGCAAGGGACATGGCAGAAACAACCACACACCCAGTTGGAGACAGAACCTGCAACTCAGTGGTCTTTTCAAATCTGTCAGTCTAGAATAGTGGTTCCCCAGCACCCACTGTTGGAGACTTGGCTTCACATTGTAATCATCTAAGGAGGTTTAAAAATGTTGATGCCTGGGTGGCACCACCAGAGAATCTGGTGTAATTGACCTGAAAAACTGGATTTTTAGAAAGCTTCCCAAGTGGAGCCTACAGAACTCCTCAAATGATTCTCTATCTTTGGTGAATGCTTTCTAGGATATGAAATTACGTCTATGAGAGTGGAAGAGGAGGGGATTTCCAGTTCACAGGAGAACTTCGACAAGAGTTGTAGGCATAGGCTGCCCAATGCTGTCTTGATGCTGAGGCTGAGTGGAGTTTTTATGCGCAAGCCATTCTCCTAACCACATAAGAACCAAATGAAAAGTCAGGAAATTGCCAGTGCCCCGGCAATGCTAGTTAATATTCTGGACATGGCTGCCTAGAATGGCTTCCCCGTGAGAAAAAAACACACACATCCCTATCCCCTCCCTCCTCCACTAGGGGTATGAAACATTTCTTGTATGTGGCAGTAGGACACAGTGATTATTAGCACAGGACTCTTAGCGAGACTGCTTAGCTTCAAGTCCAATCCCTGCGAAAGTTGCTTAACCTCTCCATGCTTCAGTTTCCTGACTTGTAAAATGAGAGTTATAATAATACCACATATGATTTCCATGTGTAGTAAACAAGCAAATATATGTAAAGCACTTAGAACATTGCCTAGAACACAGTAAGAGCTTAATAAGCATATGTATTTGTAATGGTGAAGATTGTGTGTCAACTTGGCTGAGCCATGATTCTCCGTGTTTTGCAGTTACATAATGTAGTGATCACTTCCCTGTCGAGATTTGATATGTGATCACCCCCATGATGGGATCTGCTGTGAGTAGCCAATCAATTGAAAGGGAGTTTCCTTGGGCATGCGGCCTGCATCAAATATAAGTAGACAGAGGAAAGGGGAAAGGGCCAGGGGAAAGGCAGGAGTGGTGATTCCCACCACATCCCCATTCAACTTGCCCATTTGGCCTGTGGAAAAAAGAGATGAATCTTGGAGAATGACACTGGATTACCAAAAACTTAACCAGGTGGTGATTCCAATTGCAGCTGCCATACAGAGGTAGTTTCATGGCTTGAGCAGATTAATACATCTCCTGGTACCTGGTATGCAGCTATTGATCTGGCAAATGTCTTTTTCTCCATACCTGTTTCAAAGGACCATAATGAGCAGTTTGCCTTCAGTTGGCAAGGTCAGCAATGCACCTTCACTTGCCTACCTCAGAGCTACATCAACTCTCCAGCCCTATGTCACAATTTAGTCCAAAGAAACCTTGATCACCTGTCCCTCCCACAAGAGATCACACTGGTCCATTACATTGATGATATTATGCTGATTGGACCTAGTAAGGAAGAAGTGTCAGTGACTCTGGACTTATTGGTAAAACATTTGCACGCCAAAGGGTGTGAAATAAATCCCACAAAAATTCAGGTACCTTCCACCTCAGTGAAATTTCTAGGGGTCCAGTGGTGTGGGGCATGTCAAGATATTCCTCCTAAAGTGAAGGATAAGTTATTGCATCTGGTTCCTTCCATAACTGAAAAGGAGGCACAACACCTAGTGGGCCTCTTTAGATTTTGGAAACAAAATATTCCTCATTTGGGTGTACTACTCCAGCCTATTTATCAAGTAACTCAAAAAGCTGCTAGCTTTGAGTGGGGCCCAGAATGCGAGAAGGCTCTGCAATAGGTTCAGGCTGCCGTGAAAGCCAATCTGCCACTTGGGCCATATGATCCAGCTGATTCGATAGTGCTTGAAGTGTCAGTGGCAGATAGATATGCTGTTTGGAGTCTTTGGCGAATGGTGAATTATAGTGCGACCCTTAAGATTTAGGAGCAAAGCCCTGCCATCCTCTGCAGATAACTACTCTCCTTTTGAGAAACAGCTTTCGGCTTGTTACTGGGCCTTAGTAGAGACTGAACACTTAACCATGGGCCACCAAGTCACCATGCAGCCTCAGCTACCCATCATGAACTGTGTGTTGTCTGACCCACAAAGTCATAAAGTTGGACATACACAGCAGCACTCAATCATTAAATGGAAGTTGTATATACAAGATCGGGCCCGAACAGGACCTGAAGGCACAAGTAAATTGCATGAGGAAGTGGTCCAAATGACCACGGTCTCCACTCCTGTCACTTTACCTTCCATCTGCCAGTCTGCAGCTATGGCCTCATGGGGAGTTCCTTATGATCAGTTGACTGACGAAGAGAAAACTCATGCCTGGTTTTCAGATGATTCTGTGTGATATGCAGGCACCACTGGAAAGTGGACAGAGGCAACACTACAGCCCTTTTCTGGGAGCTCCCTGAAGGACAGTGGTGAAGAGAAATTCTCCCAATGAGAAGAACTTTGATCAGTGCACCTGGTTGTTCACTTTGCTTGGAAGGGGAAATGGCCAGATGTGCAATTGTATGCTGATTCATGGGTGGTGGCCAATGGTTTGCTGGATGGTCAGGGACGTGGAAGGAACATGATTGGAAAATTAGAGACCAGGAGGTACGGAGAAGAGGTATGTGGATAGACCTCTCTGAATGGGCCAAAGAAGTGAAGATATTTGTGTCTCATGTGAATGCTCACCAAAGGGTGACCTCAGCAGATAAGAATTTTAACAATCAAGTGAATAGGATGACACCTTCTATGGAAACCAGTCATCCTCTTTCCCCAGCTACTCCCGCCATTGCTCAACAGGCTCGTGAATAAAGTGGCCATGACAGCAGGGATGGAGGTTATGCATGGGCTCAGCAACAAGGACTTCTACTGACCAAGGCCAACTTGGCTACAGCCACTGCTGAGTGCCCAATCTGCCGCAGCAGAGACCAACACTGACGTCCTGATACGCATCATTCCTCAATGTGATCAGCCAGCAACCTGGTGCCAAGTTGATTACATTGGACCATGTCCATCATGGAAAGGGCAGCATTTTGTTTGTACTGGAATAGACGCTCACTCTGGATATGGATTGCCTTCCCTGCATGCAAAGCTTCTGCCAAAACTACCATCCATTGACTTACAGAATGCCTTATTCACTGTCATGGTATTCCACACAACATCACCTCAGATCAAGAGATTCACTTCACAGCAAATGAAGTGCAGCAGTGAGCTCTTGTTCATGGAATTCACTGGTCTTACTATGTTCTCCATCATCCTGAAGCAGCTGGCTTGACAGAATGATGGAATGGCCTTCTAAAGACACAATTACAGCACCAGCCAGGTGGCGATACCTTGCAGGGTTGGGACAATGTTTTCCAGGAGGCTGTATATGCTCTAAAGCAGTGTCCAATATATGGTGCTGTTTCTCCCATAGCCAGGATTCATGGGTCCAGGAATCAAGCAGTGGAAACGGGAGTGGCACCCACTCACAAGATTTTTGCCTCCTGTCCCTACAACCTTATGCTCTGCAGGTCTAGAGGTCTTAGTTCCAAAGGGAGGAATGCTCCCACCTGGAATCACTGATTCCATTGAACTGGAAGCTAAGAATGCCACCTGGTCACTTTGGGTTCCTTATGCCTCTGGATCAACAGACAAAGAAGTGATTTATCATACTGGCTGGTGTGATTGATGCTGAATACCAAGAGGAAATCAGATTGATACTATATGATGGAGGTAAAGAAAAGTATGTCTGGAATGCAGGAGATCCCTTAGGGCATCTCTTAGTACTACCATCCCCTGTGATTAAATCAATGGAAAACTACAACGACCCGATTCTGACATGACTACTAATGGCCCAGACCCTTCAGGAATGAAGGTTTGAGTCACCCCATCAGGCAAAGAACATGACCAGCTTAGTTGCTTGCTGAGGACAAAGGGAATACGGAATGGGTGGTGGAAGAAGGCAGTTCTAAATACCAATTACGGCCACATGACCAGTTGTAGAAATGAGAACTATAATTGTTATGAGTATTTCTGCTTTGTATGTGTGCATCAAATATTTTTGTTTTCTTCACTTTTAAAATATAACACGTAAGCAGGGCTAGTGCATTTTCATTTGTACGTGTGTTTGTTGTATCATGTTAGGTAAAAGTATGACTTTGTAATTGTCTTTATTTAGAGATTATGGATGGTTTAAGGAAATGTGTACAGGTGCCAAGTCGACAAGGGGTGGACTGTGATGGTTAAGATTGTGTGTCAGCTTGACTGGGCCATGATTCTCAGTGTTTTGGCAGTTGTATAATGTTGTGATCTCTTCTCTGTTGAGATTTGATATGTGATCACCCCCATGATAGGATCTGCTGTGAATAGCCAATCAGTTGAAAGGGATTTTCTTTGCGTGTGTGGCCTGCATTGAATAGAAGCAGACATCCTGGCAAGGCTTGGGGAATTTTGCTCTCACTAGATTCTGCAGCTGGCTTCTGTTCATCTGGCCTCCAGTTCTTGGGACTTGAGCTAGCAGCTTACCTGGTGTCTTGCCTGCCAATCTTGGGATTCATCAATCTTCACAGCCTGTGACCAAGAACCCTGCACTCTGACTTGCTGATCTTGGATTCACCAGCCCTACAGCTATGTGAATCAGGAGAAGACTCTGTCCTGACCCATGAACTTGAGGCATTCCAGCCTCTCCAACCACAGAAGCCGTTTCCTTGATATAAATCTGTATGTATATATATATATTTATACGCTTTACTGGTTTTGCTTAATGTTCACTAATGCAAATACCTGTTGTAAAAATTTTCCTGGCTAAAATTATTAGGGCCAGAGGCTGCTCACTCAACTATGTGTGGTGAGGTAACAGTAATTGAATTCTGAGGAAAATATTAACTCAGCCCACATCCCTAGGGAGCTGGAATGGCCTTCTGTAGCTAAGACATATCTCCTGGCTGGATTCTTTAACTGGAAAAGAGCACCAGCCCTGTATTTGGTTTATCAGGGCATATGGATCTGCCCTAACTGGACAAGAAAGAACATTTGCACTCCACATTTTTGCTCCAGAATGTCTCTTTAACTTCTGTGCTTCCAAATGGTTATCAAAAGTCAATTAGGGGAATCAATATTCATAGGCAATTCTTTAAAGATTTGCCGCTCATCCTCCTAATATTTTGAACTTAATTCTGAGCAAATCAAATCTCTCGATTGCTGCCAACCTGGACTAATTACACTGAATCGTACTTTCATGGTATATAAATAATAAACCTACGTTTTAAACCCACTGCCGTCGAGTCAATTCTGACTCATAGCAACACCACAGGGTTTCTGAGGCTGCAAATCTCTACAGAAGCAGACTGCCACATCTTTCTCCCGTGGAGCCACTGGTGGTTTCAAACCACTGACCTTTCAGTTAGCTGTCAACTACTTTAACCACTGTGCCACCAGGGCTCCTTTGGGGATATAATAAAAAACAACCTAAATAATAGTATCAGATATACTATATGCCAGGCACTGTACCAAGGGTTTTACGTGCATGATCTTATTTGATTCTTACAACAACCCTTTAAGCTAATCACTATTATTTCCCCCCACATACACACACTTTATAGGTAATGTCAAAGAGTAAAAAATTCATACTCTCTTAAAAGTAAAAGTGAAGAGATTTATTGAAGGCTTGAAGCAGTTTAAATCAGGGATATGTTAGATCTCACAGAGCGAAATCAAATGCTCCGAAGTGGTGAGGTTGCAAAGACATTTACACGCTTAAATCAGGAACTGGAAGTACAAACTTTCTGATTGGTACTCAGTGATTCAGAGGGGAGTAAGGAAGCATCTTGAAGTGGGGATCCTTCTGGGATTTGTTCAAGTGCTGGATGTGGGTCTAGTTGATTGTCTACTATGCAGTTTCTCTGCGAACATACTGATAATATTTTTTTTAACTCAGTTACAAAGACCACCATTTCCTTAATACGTTAACTTCGTTACGGAGACAAACATTTCCCTAGATACCAGATTACTTCTACGTAAAGGTTAACGTCTTAGAGTAGAGCAGGTTTTTCAAGACGAAATTTAAATTCAGGCCTAGAGGCAAGCTTCTTTTAGTTGTGTCAAATTCTCCAAAGAGTTTAATTTTAGGGTGCTCTTTCTCAGTAAGAACACAGACATAAAAAGGTTATGTTACCCAAGATCACACAGCTAGTAAGTTCTAAAGCCAGGATCTGAACATAGGTCAGAAACTCTACGTTTAGTTAGTCTACCATACGGCTTCCCTAAAGTAATCATTTGACTTATAGGTAGCTCCATATTTCATACCAGGCTGTGGCCTCTGCTGAGTCACTTCAATTATGCAGCTCAGTATTGAAAGGCCCTGGTGAAGGACAGCTCTGGAGAAAACCAGCAGTCATCTTCTTTGAGGGCTCCTCAAAGTTTGCTTGGGACGAGCACATTCCAGTCATTGAACCTGACAGTAGATTCTTGAATCCCAGTGATCTTTAGTTTTTTGTTGTTGTTGTTGTTGTTTGTTTTTCCCATCAAATTGGAGTGATGATGATAGGCTGAGAGCATTCAAACCACCACAGCTATTGCAAGACAGAGGCTGTGTTGTCAGATGGAATCATGGCAGCAGGCTCTCGGAAAGTTGAGGGTGCCACGGATATGTCATTGAAGGACAAGTAATGGTCAGTCTGAACTCACGGCAACTTGGATTTAAAGGGTTGTTAAATAATTTAATCACAACTTTAAATACAAGCATCAGAAAACAACTCACGTAAACAGGGGCTTGATTGGCTCTTTATTGGCTCATTGCCCTTTTGGGAAGTCGAGGGCTAGATCTGGTTTCAGACAAGTCTGGTTCAGGGACTAAGCATAGTCAAGGCGCCATCGCTCTGTCCATCCCCCAGCTCTGCTGGTCGCAACTTGGCTTCATTGCTCCAGCAATGCTCGCATGTGGTAAATAAGGTGCCTGCTGGCTGTCCCAGGCTTACACCCTCCCAACTTGGAATTCTGGCAGAAATAAGATGTCTTGTTCTCAAAGTCCATTAAATCAACGTTTGAGAAGATTATCATTGGTCCTGATAATAACATAACCATCTCCAAACAACCTCCAGACCAGGAGATGGGATACTCTGATAGAACTACCTGGATCACACACCCCCTCTTGTAACCTGCATATGTTGGAAATTTGGAGGTGAAAGAGGAATTCACAGTCCCACCAGGTTCACATGGAGTAGGGGAAGATTTTCCCAAAAGAACCGTAAAATTAAGAAAGCACTGCAGGCAAATAAAAGCCATGGCTACACATAAGTCCACAGCAGTGACAGTTAAAGTAAGCATATCTCGATGGTCAATAATATCCAAAGGGAGAAAAAAGTAATAAAAGACAAGGCCTTCTCTCCTAGGGCAATTCTTATTCCCTTTCCAGGCTACTCTGAAAAATTGAAGGAGCTACATAGTATTGCTGGGATCTCTCTTCAGAAGATCTGGGTCAATGTCCTAACTCTGAGATGGAAGAGCCTTTTGAGTGTGAGCAAGTCCATCCCACTTTCTGGGGGAATCCTGGGTAGGGAATTAGAAAGAAGACCAGCACACCAGAAATGACTAGCCCTGTGACTTTTTTGAAAAATCACTTCTATTTTCTGGGTCTCAGTTTTCTCACGGTTAAGTGAGACTGAGGGACTAACTCTAAGGTTCTTTCAATATTAAAAAAAAACTAGAATTCTGAGCTCTCTGGACAAAGAAAAGGAGTCCTGGTGGCACAGTGGTTAAGCATCCAGCTGCTAACGAAAGTTTGGCAGTTCAAACCCACCAGCAGCTGTATGCAAGAGAAAGATATGACGATCCGCTTCCGTAAAGATTACAGCTTTGCAAATCCTAAGGGGCACTTCTACTTTGTCCTATAGGATCGCTATGAGTTGGAATCGACTCAACCGCAATGGGTTTTTGTTTTTTTTCTTTTTCCTTTCTTTTTATTTTTTTGAGAAAGAAACTTCACAATGTAGCTCGCCAGCCCCCGAGCTTACTTCCATTCTCTGTTGCCAAGGAAGGCAAGGCAGGGAAGCAAAGGGCTATATGCACAGAGCAGGCCTGCACTGTGCATTAAAAAAAAAAAAAAAAACTGCCGCTGAGCAGATCCTGACTCATGAAGACCCCTTGAGTTACAGAGTACAACTGCTCTATAGGGTTTTCTTGGCTGTAATCTTTATGAAAGCAGATCATCAGGCCTTTCTTCCATGGCACTGCTAGCTGGGTTTGAACTGTCAACCTTTAGGCTAGTAGTCAACTGCAAACTGCTTGCACCACTCAGGGACCTACAGTGTATATAGTGGGGGGAGGGGAGACAGCTCCAGAGCCAGAGACATGGAGCCTGTCAGGCATAAGTGCCAGGAAGAGGCACCTTCAGGACCCACAGCAGGGTCTCAGGACCACAGCTCGGGCTTGATGAACACTTCCCCATGGATCTCAGAGTTCAGCTCCCGCCAGTTTAGGACATTAGGAATGACGGTCCCACCTAAATAAACAGTGTTAATCTCTTCTGGTGACAACACGCAGTCCCACATGTTCACACTGCCAAGGTCTCCCACCAAAGACTGGTTTATATCAAAGTCGCCACCAAAGGAATCCTGATCCTGCCCCACGATGATAATCACCTCTGATCCCACAGTGTATCCCTTCCTCAGGCTCTTTCTCACCATGGGCTTCCCATCTAGCCAGAACTCAACAATCCCTGAGGCTGACTCCCAGCTTGTACAGATGTGTGCTGGAGCAGCAGTGGTTTCTGGGACACGGAATAATACCTCAGTCCCACCCACTCCAACAATATATCCTCTACTCTTAGACCCAAATATGAGGATCTCATTAGCCTGTTTCTGAATGGCATAAGAGAAAATGCCATAGCCACAGGTCAGATTCAGTTCGGAGTAGACGTGGAAGCACAGGGTAAACGCTTTTAGTGGCTTCTTCAGCTGTGCTTTCAGAGACACGTAGGAATCGGCTGACTCTTTGGGGAACACAAAGGCCTTCTTATGCATGTCTGTGAGACAGAAAAAACATGCATATAATGTTTGGGACTGAGAAATAGACTCGCCCCTTCTTCAGGTACACACACATGCACACGCACACACATACACACACACGCACCCATGCTAAATATTCCTTTGACTTCTTTTTGTACAATTCTGGGTCCCATCACCGCCCCCATATCAAATCTCAGGCATAGTCTTGGATATTCCCTGTCTGGCCAGAAACATTAAAGAGGCTGATCAATACCAGGAAACACTACCACAGCTCCTCCATGATCATTCCCTGCTGCTGATGTCATAGGATCTGGGCTCACCTCCTTCAGAAGGTGTCTTTGGGTGAAAGCTCAAAGACTAGATCCACTTCTTCAAGACCTGCCCCATCCTGCCTGGATTTATACCCATGCCTGCAGGGGAAGTCTGTGCCACTATGCAAATTATTTTCCATCACTGCCTCTTGACGTCAGGTGTCAGGGTTCTGAGAAGAAAGGATTCATAATCATTACAGAACAGAGAAATCAATATGTGTGTAACTGATTACAAACCCAGTGACTCCTGAGTCGCCAGTTCTTAGTGGGAGGAAAAATGAGGGAGCTCCCCAAGGACTCCAATTTGGCTATCTATCCTGAGAAAATAATGGAAAATCTTAACTTCATAGAGAAGTGGCCATCTGTGTGCACACGATAGTGGTTATCTCCAGTGCCTACTTCAGCCCAAGTCATAGAGTGTGATGGAGAAATGCTGACAGCTGCTAGAGACAGATGTCATCACTAAGCCCTTTCAGAAGCTGCTTGTTTACAGATTGGGAAATGAGGAAAACAATGATACCATTCACTGAGCCAAGGATAAATTTTTCTTAGCCAACTGAGTTTACTTATTAAGAACTTTCTGGTGTAGTGAAATATGCACCTGGTCACAAATGTACCACGCATCAGAGGTTCTTCAAACAGACTATTTTCTGAATATACAAAGCTTCAAGGAGGTATGAATAACTGGACTATCAGTGCTGGGAGCGGACTGGTCTCTCTCTAAATATATGACCGTAAAACTCGAGTAGTCCTCTATATTACCTGGCAATCTTACTACAGTTCCCTCCTGAATTGATTCTCCAGAATGACTATTTTGCTCCTTCTCTTCTCTCCTTAAGCCCCTAAAACCACATCCATCTTTGTTCTCAGCTGATGAAATCACCTCTTCATTGAGAAATTAGAAGCAACCAGAAAACGACCATTGCATCCCTTGTGGAAGAGGTTTCTGGCAGTTCCCCAATATCTATTCTCCACTTCTCATACAGTGAGAACAGAATTTTTAGCTGGACACATGGCCACCCAGCCAAACACTACATTTCCCAGACTCCCCTGCAAAAAGGGGTGACCATGTGATTAAGTTCTGGCCAATGAGACATGATCAGGAATAATAGCAATAATTTCCAGGTTGTGCCCTTTAAAAAGAAGACATGCGATTTCCCTTTCACATCTCTCCTTTCTTTTGGCTAGTATTCAAAAATAATAGCAGGAGCTGGAACAGCCACATTTAAACCACGAGATGCAAGCTACAAGTTGATATTGGCAGAGCAAGAAGAGGGATGGCGCTTGAATGACTGAATATGGAGCTTTTTTTTTTTTTTTTTTGTATCAGCCTACCTAAACTGCCTACCTGAACATTTTCTTAAAGGAGGAATTTTCTCTCTTGTTAGATCACTGTTAATTTAGTCTTTCTGTTATAGCAGCCTAACCAATATCCTTATACATCCTCCCACCACCAAATCATCACCAGCCTTTCTTCATCTTTACTCACATATTCTGCATCCCCCCTCTTACAAGGGATGAACTATCCCTACACATATCTAAGGCCAATGCTTGCACTTCTGCAGTGGATCCCAGTCCCTCTCAACTGGTCAAGGGATTTTGATACTCTCTCACTTCTGCATCATTAATGTCTTCATTTCTACTGGATCATCCCCAAAAACAATAACTATGCTTTAATATATTTAATATTTCATAGGAAGGAAAGAAAGAAGCCCAAGATTCCACATTCCCTCTAGCTACTCTCTGCTTTTTCTGCTCTTCTTTACTTCAAAACTCCTGGGAAGGGTTGTATACCCCCTCCATTTCCTCATCTCCTGTTCTCTCCTATCTATGCAAACCATGCTTTCACCTCCACCATTCCAGAAAACCAACATAAACAAAACCTCTCTCCTGTAAATTTAATAACCAATTTTCAGTCCTCATCTTACTCAACTTCTCAGCAACATTTGACACTTCATAACTTCCTCTTGAATACTTTCACATAGTTTAAAGAGTAAAATAATTATAAAGTCTCAAGCCTAAAAGAAGTGGCTCTCTGTCCCACCTTTCTCCACCCCTGATTCCCTAGGCAAGCTGAGAGAGACACAACCTCAATGACATTGCTTGAAACTCTGAATCCAGTCTCACCTGACCCCACATCAGGCCTTCTGAAGTCTATGAGCCAATAAATCCCCTGCTTACACATTTTTACACATTTCAGTTGTTTTTATGACATTTATATTTGAATGAGTTTTGACTAATAAAAATACCTTCATTTGTAAAGTCCTAATTTTTTTTTTTTAAATCCATAGCATTGTGTCCCTAGATTAGTCATTTCTTGCCCCTGAAATAATACATCCGTTGGCATCCTCACCACAGGAGTCCCCTCCTTTCCCCTCACCAGATAAGCATGAGATTAAGCTTAGCCACAAAAACGGAAGTGAAATATTCAAGATGATAATATGAGCAATGACCACTACCACGTTTCAATTTCTGCAGTTTCATACAAAAACTCAAAAAAAGCTTCCTTGAACCTCTATATCCATGATAGTCTATTTTATGAATCAATATCTTTCCAGTCCTCAAAATGTATTGGTTTGCAAGACAAAATTCTGAGACATCCTTACTCTAAAGATTGTATCAATTTGGTTTTTTGTTTGTTTTCCTGCTCTCTATCTTAATTGATTTATTAGTGTAACTTCTACTGGGCATTTCCTCTTTCCTAATCACTATTAGAATTGCTGTTCTGCTTTACCAGCACAATAGTTACAGTTGTACTTACGAAGCATTATTTTATGTCTCTGTTGCCACTATTCACACAAACTACTTAATAAAATCATCTCTAGAAAACGTGGGCCCAAGGTCTTTCACATTAAGCAGGTAAGAAGCTTTGAGGACTTTTTGAACAAGGAAATAATAGATCTCTGTCTTAGAATTTTTTTAGAATTGGTTGCAGTGGGAAGGATGTATTAGAGTTTCGGAAATTATAAATAGGGAGACAACTTAATGTGTCATAATTCATTAATTCAACCTGGGCACATTTTATGAGCATTTACTAGTGACAAGCACTAAGCTAGCTAAGTAGAAAAGTTATGCTAAAGACTAGTCAAAACTAAGTCTTTAACATAAGACTTTAATGTAAGAAGTTACATCAAAACTGTAGAGTGGAAAGAACGAGAATGCAGAGAAGCAGATTGAGAATCATGTCAGTAATAAAATGGATAGAACACCGATCAAACATGGAGCTACAGAGAGTAGTGGCCAAAGATATCTAGCTAGCTTTCTTAATTCAAACATTGTGTGAATGAGGCCAAGAGGGTTCGATCATTACTACATGGGCCAGTTAGTTTGACTTACTTGGTAGCCAACCACCACAGCCCTAAACAATCATCCTAAGAAAGATGAGTCCGAGGTCAAGAAAAATTGCTTGTGTAGATGGATGCAAATTCAGCAGCACCATCTCTGTTATGAAAAAAAAAAAGATAAATCCAGATCTTATTTGTCATGGATTGAATTATGTTCCCCCAAAAATGTGTGTATCAATTTGGCTGGACCATGATTCCCGGTATCGTGTGATATTCCTGCCTCTATGATGTTAATGGGGGAGGATGGGTGGCAGTTGTGTTAGTGAGGCAGGACTCAACCTACAAGATTGGATTGTGTCTTGAGGCAATCTCTTGAGATATAAAAGAAAGAAGCGAGCAGAGAAAAGGGGGATCTCATACCACCAAGAAAGCAGCACCAGGAGCAGAGAGCTTTCTTCGGACACGGGGTCCCTGTGCCTGAGAAGCTCCTCGACCAGGGGAAGATTGAGGACAAGAACCTTCCTCCAGAGCCAATAGAGAGAGAAAGCCTTCCCCTGGAGCCAAGGCCCTGAATTTGGACGTGTAAACTACTAGAATGTGAGAAAATAAACTTCTCTCTGTTAAAGCCATCCACTTGTGGCATTTCTGTTACAGCAGCTCTAGATGACTAAGACACTGTCATTTATGGGCAGTAGCATTACCTTCTTGAAAGGCAGCCTGTACAGAGCCTGGCACAGAGTTGGTATTCAGTAAGTACTGTGGGGTGAATAGATGAAGGGATGACAGAAGGAATGATGGAGAAAGTACAGAGGCTAAATATAATCAATGGTGAACTGAGCACAAGCACCAGTATCTTCTACCTATCTCAGTTCCTAAAAATGACAGAGAACATATTTTTAAAGAGTAAGTCGATACAGTGCCAGAAAAAAAAAAAGGGGGAAGAATTTCATGAGGAGAAAGAAGCTTGAGGGAATCTCTGAAAGACAGAACGCAGATAAATCAGATGGATAGAGGAAAACATATGCCAGAAAGGCTGCTATAAAAATTTGAAGTGTTTTGAGGGTGCTCCAAAATAATAGGCAGTGGAATCAAGCAGTAGAAAACAAAGCAGGGGACAGATTGGTTGAGGAGTAGCGGCCACCATCCCTTGCCCTCCTGGCCAAGTGTCAAGCTGCAAAGACCTTTGTCTTCAGGCTGGAGGACAGAGTGCTTTGGCCCCAGAGGCAGGGCACAGTCCCAGAAGGCTGGTGACACCCTGGAGGAAACCTTAAACTCTGACATCCAGAAGACAAATTACTGGTAGACTCCATAAGACATGCTGCCTATTCCTCATAATTCCTGGAAATGGACTACAGAAAATAGCAACAGCTTCTATAGACTGTCTGAAAGAATCAATGCCATGAAAAGAGGGCACCACACTCAACAAGCAGAGGAACACCTACCATGTTGCTGTTAGTTGCTGCCAACTTGGCTTCAACTCATGGCAACAAGAGAACAGGACGTTGCTCTGTCCTGCACCATCTTGCCAATCATGGGCATGCTTGAGTCCTTTGTCGCAGCCACTATATATTTTGAGTACCTTCCAATCTAGGAAATTCATCTTCTGGCATTATATCAGACAATAGTCTGTTGTAATCCATAGGATTTTCATCAGCTACTTTTCAGAAGTAGATTTCCAGGCCTATCTTCCTAGTCTTTCTTAGTCTGAAAGCTCCACTGAAACCTGTCCACCATGGGTGATCCTGATGGTATTTTAAATACAGGGTAGTATAGCTTCCAGCTTCATAGAAACATACAAGCCACCAGAGTATGACAAACTGACAGATGGATGGTGGACACCTATCTTAGGAAATAGAACTTCAGGCAAAAAGAGAAGTTTTTACTGAGAAATATAATTAACATACTCAAAACATAAAGCATAGACAAAAGACAAAAAGCTTGGGGATCAAAACTTTGAGACTCAAAACAGAAATTTCAGGGGAAGAAAACTTTGAAACTGGAGATAAGAAAATAATCAAAGGAATAATAGAATACTTCCCAGAGTGGAGGACAAAAGTGATCAGATTGAAATGGGCACAGAGTAACTAACACACAGGGTATGTAAAAAAGATCCATGCCCAAACAATGAGAAGGAGCTTGACCACTATGACAAGGAGAAGAATCTGAAAAGTATCCAGGTAGTGTGTAAATGTATCCTACAAAGGAAATAAGAATAATTGGATGTTAGAAAACTGTCAAGAAAAAATAATCCCTGTCTTATATAAACTTTTTCAAAGAATTGAAAAAAGAGAGAAAGCTAACTTATTTTCAGAGCCCAGTAACATGTTAACACAAGCAAGAAAAAAAAAATCAGGGGTCAATTTCATCCATGAGCATATATGCAAAAATTCTACATAAACTGTTAACAAAGTACATCAAGCTATACCCACTATAAAAAAAAATTTTAAACATCACCTAAGTAGAGTTGTTGAGCAAAGAAGGGCAAATGGCCAGGCAACATTCACATGCTGCTGGAGCAATATTTAATAGGGAACACTCACAGTCGCAGATGTGCAAGGCCCACATAAACCATTACATTTCTAGGGCAGTATGCAGGGATCTAGCAGGGCAAAACATCAGACTCTGGGAAAGGGATCCCTACCCTTGGGCTGGGAGGCTGCATGATTAGGGAAGTACTGGCCTCTCCCTTCGCATGATCAGCATTCTTGATACAACAGCAATACAGCATGACAGCTTGGCCTTCATGGCTGGAGTGGGCATCAGTCTTTCCCTCTGGCATGCTTGGGGGCTGAGGTCCAAGTCTTGCAGTTGTAGCTGAATAACTGGGCAAGCACGAGGAGGGTTCGGCACATAAATATTCATGGCAAGAGTCACATCAGCCATGTCCTGGCATGAGCCCAAACCTTGGAGTTGAAAAGGGTGGATTACCCAAGTGGTCTCTGTGGTGAGTTATAGTAGGCCAGCATCTTTTCTGGGGAGCCACCCACACAGGATCATCTTCCAAACCCATTGTCTTCAAGTCAGTTCTGACTCATGGTGACCCCATTGTGCAAAGTAGAACTGCTCCATAGGGTTTTCAAGGCTGTGATTTTTCAGAAGCCAGTCACCAGGCCTTTTCTCCAAGGTGCCTCTGGGTGGGTTTGAATCTCCAACCTTTCGGTTAGTAGACAAGTGCTTACAGTTTGTGCCATTGTCTTGAACAAGATAAAATAAGTTAACACTTATGTCTTTGGCTGGGTTTTCTCGAGAAGCAAAACCAGTAAAACATATAAATATATACAGAGAGAGAGAAAGATTTATATCAAGGGAACAGCTCATGCGACTATAGAGGCTGAAACATCCCAAGTCCATGGATCACGATAGAGGCTTCTCCTGATTCATGTAGATAAAGGGGCTGGTGAACACAAGATCAGCAGGTCAGGAAGCAGGGCTCTTGCATACAGTCTGTGAAGGTGAACGAGTCTTAAGATCGGCAGGCAAGACTGCAAGGCTTCTCCTGATTCACATAGCTGCAGGAGCTGGCGAACCCAAGATCAGCAGATCAGAAAGCAGGACTCTTGCTCACAGGCTGTGAAGATCAATGAAAATCAAGATTGGCAGGTAAGCTGCTAGCTCAAGTTCCAAGAACCAGAAGTTAGATGAACAAGAGGCAGCTGCAGGATCCAGAGAGGGCAAAAGCCAGAATGTCCACTTATATTTGGATGCAGGCTACATGCCCAAGGAAACTCCTTTTCAACCAACTGGCTACTCACAGCAGATCCCATCATGGGGGTGATCACATACAAACACTGAGAATCATGCCCCGGTCAGGCTGACACACAATCTTAACCATCACAGTCCACCCCTTGTCAGTTTGGCACCTGTACACATCTCCCCAAACCATACATAATTTCTGAAAAAAGACAAAGTCATACTTGAGCTTAACATGATACAACTAACACACATAAAGCAGAAAATGCACTAGCCCCATTTACAGCTTATTATTTTATAAGTGAAGAAAATAAAAATATTTGATGCACACATACAAAGCAGAAATACTCATAACAATTACAGTCCTCACTTCTGTAACTGGTCACATGGCCAAAACTTGTACTTAGAACCACCTTCTTCCACTACCCATTCCATATTCCCTTTGCCTTCAGCAAGCACCTGAGGTGGTCCTGGTTTTTTTCCTGGGTGCGGTGACCCAAACCTTCATTCCTGAAGGGTCTGGGCCATTAGTAGTCATGTCAGAATTGGGTTGCTGTAGTTTTGCATTGACTTTAATCACAGGGCATGGTAGTACTAAGAGACACCCTGAGGGATCTCCTGCATTCCAGACAAACTCTTCTTTACCTCCATTATGTAATATCAACCTGATTTGCTCGTGGTAATCAGCATCAATCACACCAGCCAGTACGGCAACTCCCTTCTCTGCCTGTTGATCCAGAGGCATAAGGAGCCCAAGGTGGCCAAGTGGCATTCTTAGCTTCCAGTTCAATGGAATCAGTGATGTGTCTCCAGGTGGGAGCATTCCTTCCTTTGGAATTAAGGCCTCTAGACCTGCAGATCATAAGGTCAAGGGGACAGGGAGTAAAAATCTGGCTAGTGGGTCACTAGGGGTAATAGTGAGTGGTGCCACTCCCTTTTCTATCCCTTGATTCCTGGCTATGGAAGAAACAGCACCATATATTGAATGCTAGTTTAGAGCATATACAGCCTCCTGGAGAACACTGCCCCAGCCCTGCAAGGTATTACCACCTAACTGGTGTTGTAATTTTGTCTTTAGAAGGCCATTCCATCATTCTATCAAGACAGCTGCTTCAGGATGATGGGAAACATGGTTAGACCAGTGAATTCCATGAGCGAGGGTCCATGTCCGCACTTCATTTCCGCAGTGCTGTGTGGGATACCACGACAGTGAATAAGACATTCTGTAAGTCCACGGATGGTAGTTTTGGCAGAATCATTGTGTGCAGGTAAGACGAATCCATATCTAGACTAAGCGTCTATTCCAGTAAGGACAAAACGCTGCCCTTTCCACCATGGAAGTAGTCCAGTGTAATCAACTTGCCAACAGGTTGCTGGCTGATCACCTTTAGGGATGGTGCCATATCAGTGACTCAGTGCTGCTATCTGCTACTGCAGACTGGGCACTCATCAGTGGCTGTAGCCAAGTCAGTCTTGGTGAGTGGAAGTCTATGTTGCTGGGTCCATGCATAACCTCTATCCCTACCACCATGGCCCCTTTATTCATGAACCCATTGAGGAATGACCGTAGATCCCTTTGGGGAAGGCTGGGAGAGAGATTAGCAGTATAAATTTTTGCAGTGCATTGGAGTCCCCCCCTCAAGGGGACCTGGTCTCCCCTTCATTCAAGGGGTTGTGGGTCTTTAAACTCGCTCTAGTGTGGAAAATAACTGAAGGACCGCGACTCTCTATTCTAGTGATTCAAGTTAGACTGCTGTTCACCTGACCTAGAATTCATCCTTTTGTACAGATCAAGTAAATATTTAGTAGATTATGTATTTCAGTCCTAGGGACACCATAACTAAGTAGCCAACACCAAAAGTTCATATGAGTCAGACTATTCTGATTACTGCTTTGACTCCACTGTCCATTACTGTAACCACACCTACCTTGTCTTTGTCTATTGAGTGCTGCCACTTGGCCCCTACTACCACAGGGTCCAATTAGCCCCATTGTAGTTAGGTGTCTTAATTCAGCTAGGGCAGTTCCCACTGTCAAATCTGATTTACATAAAATAGCAATCACAGCAGTCTTCAAGGATGCTGGCGTTCCCTTCACAAATTTGTTTCTCACCGTTGTGGTAAAAGGTGTGTTCTCTGGGCACTCCATGTGTGGTCCTGTGGGTCTAACCTGATAAATCCACTCTAGCATGCCAGTTTCCCTAAGCCTTTGGATACCTTCCTCTACAGTACACCAAGGCAGGTCTGGTACTCCAACTTGATTTAGTGTAGGCCATCGTGTAATCCATGCTTCAGAGACCTAACCAAATAAACTATTAGATCCTTTCCTAACTTCCCAAGCTGAAACATTGAATGAAGAATCTGTGCTTAGTGGACCCATATCAATAAACTCAGACCGATCCATCTTTATGTTCCTTGCACCATTATCCCGCACCCTGAATAGTCATTCCCATACATATTCCCCAGGTTTCTGTTTGTACCTATTAGAAAAGTCAAGCAGTTCTTTTGAAGTGTAATGTATCTCTTCCTGGGTCACACTTGGTACTTCACCTTTTGGGGCTAGCTAAGACTTAATTCTAGTTGTAGGTCTAGAAGCCAGAATCAGTAGTGTGGAATTGTTTTGAGAACATTCAGCATTGTCTTGTAAAGCCTGCCTCAGGCGATGCCCCAAGCAATGACTCAGGCAAGGGCTCTTTAGAGACAGCTGGGCCAAGGCTAATCTCATTAGTTGGGAGTGGAGGGGCTCATGGCTTTCTCAGCAGGATGGTGGAGCAGACAAACATGAAGTAATCTCCTCAGATGGGAGTGGTTTTGTTGAAAGGAGTAATTCAATGGAATTTAGGGGTTCTCTATCTCCAGCTTCCTGATTACCCATATGTCCCCATCCCAAGTTTTAGGATCCCATTTCTTTCCAATCAATGCCCTCACTGTAACTTCAGGCATCTCTCAAGGTTGGCAATTGAGCTGGTGTTGTAATTCAGCCACTCTTACAATAAGCCTCCGGGTTTGGTTTTCAACAATATCAGCTTTGTTACTACAAGAAATAAGGCTTTCTTTCAAAGCACAAGCAGAAACTTTGAGGTTGTTTATGCGACACTTGAGCTTTGACTCTGAAGCCCTAAGTGCCTCTCTTTCTTTCACCAGTTTGTCTAGCGAAAGTAGGACCAACCAAACAGCTTCTTTATACTTCTCATTATGACAAAATTGTAGAAAGGTATCTATATGCAATCACCCAGAGCCTTGCCTTTCACCAATATCTGATCCATTGGTGGTGATATTTTGCATATTTGAATTGCCACTTCACACCATGGATTAACAGTGCCCACTTCACTGCTGGAAGCAGAGTCATCAACATCTTTAAGACTAACCAGACTTGAGAACCAACTTAGAAAACTCATCCTTACAATTTTGTCTCTCTAGAACCATTCTCGATACCAAATGTCTCAGGCTAGGTACTCTAGAGAAGCAAAGCTAGCAAAGCATATAAATATACAGAGACAGAAAGAGATTTATAGCAAGAAACAACTCACACGATTGTAGAGGCTGAAACGTCCCAAGTCCATGGATCAGGATAGATGCTTCTGATTTACATCCCGACAGGGGCTGGCAAACCCAAGATCGGTAGGTTGGAGAGCAGGACTCTTGCTCACAGGCTGTGAAGATCAATGAATCCCAAGATCACCAGGTAAGCTGCTAGCTCAAGTCCCAGGAACCGGAGGTCAGACAAACATAAGGCAGCTGTAGGATCCAGAGAGGGCAAAAGCCAGAACACCCACTTATATTTGGATGCAGGCTACATGCCCAAGGAAACTCCTTTTCAACTGATTGGTGACTCACAGCAGATCCCATCATGGGGGTGATCACACATAAACACTGAGAATCATGGCCCAGGCAAAGTGACACACAATCTTAACCATCACAATTTAGCTCTCAAGGGTTTTCCTCAGAAGCACGGGAATGGTTTGAAATTAGAAAACCCTATCAACATAATTTATACATTGACAGACATAGATAGCAGTATCATAAGATCATCTCAATGAATCCAAAAACATTTATAAAAGTCAACATTCAGCCATCCTTAGTAAATTAAGAGTAAAAAGAGTAGCTACTAAAAACCTACAGCAAATATACTTAAAACTGAAATGTTAGAAACTTCCGTTTAGAGTCATGGACATAGCAAGGTGCCTATCACCCTATTGCATTTGTCCAGTCCAATGCAGCAAGAGAAAAAAAAAAAAAATGTGGGTTAATCTTTAGAAAAGAAGAAAGATGTATGGTTACTTATGCATATGATTGTCTACATTAAAAATGTAAGAAAATCTACACATAAACTATTATAACCAACGAAAGTTCAATATTTGCATTGATATAAGAGAACCGTAAAACACATTAATAATGTTCCTTTCCCATAGCAGAAATCAGTTAGAATACCTAACAGATAAAGATCCCAGTCACAAGATCAATAAAACCTGGAAAGTACCTGGTTTTAAATCTAATGGAATTATGCAACATTTTAATAAAGAAAGTTATAAAATATTATTAAAGGACATAAAAATGAATAAAATCACAAGCAAAACCAGAAAGCTCCTTGGAAGTAAGGATGGCGAGGTCGCATCTTACATACTTCGGACAAGTTGTCAGGATGGATCAGTCCCTGGAGAAGGACATTATGCTTGGTAAAGTACAGGGTCAGCAGAAAAGAGGAAGACCCTCAAAGAGATGGATTGACGCAGTGGCTGCAACAATGGGCTCAAGTATAACGATTGTGAACACAGCACAGGACCCAGCAGTGTTTTGTTCTATGGTACTTAGGGTTGCTCTGAGTCAGAATCAATTCAAAGGCACCTAACAACAACAACAAACCACATTCACTGGACGATCTAATATCATGATGATGTTAATGTTCTCCCAAATGAATGTATACCAGTGGCTTCTGAGTCAATTCCAATTCATGGTAACGCCATGTACGTCAGAGTAGAACTGTGCTCCATAGGGTTTCCAATGGCTAACTTTTCAGAGGTAGATCACCAGGTCTCTCTTCCTAGGAGCCTCTGGGTAGACTCAAACCTTCAAACTTGTGGTTTGTAGCTGAGTGCACTAACCATTTGCGCCACCCAGGGACCATTTAAAAAGTTCATTCTTCATGATCCAGCAATCCTAATCTTAGGAATATATCCTAGAAAAAGTCCCTCAGAGTTATGTACAGGGAAATTCTTTGCAGTATTGCTTACAACTGGAAAAAAAAAAATAGAATCCAAACATCCATTGATCAGGAAATGCATATTCATATGAAGCAATAGTATATCTCAGTTAAAAGAAATGAGATAGACAGGCATACCTTCTGCTCTGCTATAAATACAAGTGTCTGGATGCAAATAAGTCACATAGAATTGGTAAATAAAAGAAGGGTGTCAGTGTAACATAGAAGTTATATTCATTCATATGCCATCTTGCCCAGTAGGTTAATGTCATGAAGTAATCAAGACCATGCTTTCTCACAATTAGAGAAAAATCCTTAGTGGTATATGAAGATCTTAACGAAAGTGCTAAGAATTCTGCCAAAGTGCTTTTAGTGCAAGTAGTAGCTGGTTTAATGGCTCCAAGAATTGCTACACGTTCTACAGCATCAAGCTGCATGGTGATACTCCAAATGCTAATGAACAAACTGCCATGGTATTTTGGCCTGTGTTAACATTTTTTTTGTTGATGACGAAAGCTGCCCTTGGGGTCAGATTTTAAATTTTGATGAAATCGATCTCTGTTGGAAGTGATTGCCCTCAAACATGTACATACCAAAGGAGGCCACATGAGCCTGGGCTGAAGGCTCCAAAGGTGTGACTAATTTGTGAGGCTGGAGGAAACTGTCCAAGGAGCCTTCTCTATGCTAATAATTTCATTAGGATTGTTATCGTTTATGTTAGCGCATAGGTTTTGCGTGGTCTGCCCCTAATTATTTTTGGTTCTAATTGTCTATGGGTGTAACTATCCCACATGCCCTGTTATTTTTAGTGCACAATTATGCAGAACCTGAGGATTTTCAGGAATGTATATATCGCATTATAGCAAAAAAACACACACTAATAAAAGCTTGGATCTCAAAAAGAATGGATCTCAAAAACAATGTTGAATTTTAAAAAGATAAGTTATAAAAATCTACTTAAATGGTATTGCATGTTCAGCTTTTAAAATCTGAAACAATTTATATATGTACATAAATATCTATACATCTGTTGTGTTTATAAAAGGATTTTTAAATGGGTAATTCATCCTGAATACCCATAACTCCTGCCTAATGAGAAAAACATCTAAAAAACCAAAATTGAGGAACTTCCCACAAAATAACCGAAGCCAAACGTTGCCATCAAGTTGATTCCAACTCATAGCGACCCTATAGGACAGAGTAGAACTGCCCCATACCCGGTTAGCATTCTTCAAAACTATCAAGGTCATGAGGAACAAGGAAAAACTGAGACACTGTCACAGACCAGAAAAGACTAAGAAGACATGACAATTAAATGTAATGTGATAGCCTGGATTGATTCCTGGAACGGAAAAAGGACGTAAGTGTAAAAACTGGAGAAATCTGAACAAAGACTGGAATTTAGTTCATAGTAATGTTTCATTCCTCCACCCATCTGTCAGTTTGTCACACTGTGGTGGCTTGCATGTTGTTATGATGCTGGAGGCTATATCACCAGTATTTCAAATACCAACAGGGTCACCCATGATGGACAGGTTTCCGTGGAGCTTCCAGACTAAGACTAGGAAGAAAAGCCTGCCAATCTACATCCAAAAATTAATCCATGATAGTCTTGCAGATCACAACAGAATATTGTCTGAAGTAGTGCTGGAAGAGAGCCTCTAGGTTGGAAGGCACTATACAATAGCCGTAACTATGGACTCATACACGACAAAGACCATGAAGATGGTGCAGGACCAGGCAACTACTGATCTGTTATATATAAGGTCTCCACGAGTCCGAGAAGACTAAATAGCAATAACAACAATGTACCATTTCTGGTTTAGTTTTGACAAATGCACATTGTAATGTAAAGATGTTAAAATCAGAGGAAGTTGGGTGCTGGGCATACAAGAACTCTATTATTTTTGAAACATCTATAAATCTAAAATTTTTCTAAAATAAAGCTCACTTTTTTAAAAAGTTGTACTCATTTATACACACATATAAGAAGGAAACAACCTAGTTTCATTACCTGCTTGCTTCTGGGACAGGAGATAAAACTTTCTTAAATTATCTGTCTTGTTTAAAATATCTATATATATGATGAAAATTTCTAATTTTTGATGGGATCATTTTCAAAATAAAAAAAATACAATTTTAAAAAACAGGAAAATTTTTTAGTTAAAGGTAACCACTAAAAAAACTCACCTTTGAGCCGATTCCTACTCAGAGTAGAATTGCCTTATAGGTTTTCCAAGGAGCACCTGGTGGATTCGAACTGCCAACGTCTTGGTCAGCAGCCAAGCTCTCAACCACTGTGCCACCAGGGCTCCAAGGTAACCACCGGACCTGTTATCTGTTGCCACAGCAACCCTAGAGGACAGAGTAGGACTGCCCCATAGGGTTTCCAAGGAGTGGCTGGTGGATTTGAATTGTCGGCCTTTTGGTTAGCAGCCAAGCTCTTAACCACTGTTCCACCAGGGCTCCAACGTAAACACTGTTATGTTGTTGTTAGGTGCCATCAAGTCGTTTCCAACTCATAGCGATTGTATAGGACAGAGTAGAACTGCCCACAGGGTTTCCAAGGAGCAGCAGGTAAATTTGAGCTGCTGACCTTTCGGTTAGCAGCCGAGCTCTTAACCACTACGGCACCAGGGCTCCAAAGGTAACTACTAGAACACAATACATACAACTTCCAAACAACTCGAGGCAGAAAAGGGGAAGCATTGTGGTTTGAGGAGGCTTATAAGTTATACTGCCCTCATTTCCATCTGGGTTTTGAACCAATTAAGATAAATGAGTCAGACAGATGGAGGTCAAATTATTGTTTTTAAATCTGAAAGAAGCTAGGTTGGTGAACTTGGCTTAGTACTGATCCCTAGATACAGACAAGGAGCCCTGGTGACACAGTGCTTAAGCGCTCAGCTGCTAACCAAAAGGTCTACGTTTCAAACCCACCAGCCACTCCATGGGATAAAAGACCCGGCAATCTGCTCCCATAAAGATTAACAATCTAGGAAACCCTATGGGGCACTTCTACTCTGTCCCATAGGGTCACTAGGAGTTGGAATCGACTTGATGGCACACAACAAGATACATGCAGCGTTCCTCACCTAGCCCCAGGTGGTGCTGGACAACAATAAATTCCCCCTCACAGGTACAGAATATTACTGTATGACTGAGAGCAGACCAGAGCACATGTATTCTCTAGGCAAAGAGATCCCCAAAACACACACACGCATGCACACACAAAGAAGGCAAGAGAAAGAGACTGTGAAACCCATGCAGTTCCTTACCCCAAAGTCATCAATAGGATACACAAGGTACTCTTTTCAGTGGCCTGCTGGTAAACCAGTATTCTGGAGCAAAAATCCCTGATTTGTAGTGTTTGTCAATTTCTGTGGTGTTAATACTCACTCTGTGGCTGATTTTAAGTTACCAGTGTGACCAACGTCACTAAGAGCAGAGGCAGGAAGAGGTATGCAGACCTAGCTGCAGAACACCACTGCCTCCTCCCCTGGAGCAGAGTGAGTACAAGGGAAATGAGGCCAGAAATGTTACTCTAATGTTGCTTCCCTCATATGGAAGAAAATATCAGGAGCGGGGAACAAAAAATTCATCCACAAATATGTCTGCTTCTTGTTCTTTTAGTCCACTGAGCTTAACCAATAAGCACGTGTTCGTTCCACCAGTGGTGTGGCTACCCCCAGTGATAATTTACGAATCCTCCTATGATGCTGCGGTCAAAGTAGATTTTCCCTCAAAAGCTGTGAAATGGATCGGAACAATTGATTGATTAAATTACCATATTTTAAGCAAATAACACATGTAAAACTTTTTTTTTTTTTTGCCAACCGCACCCTCCCCCCAAAGTATTTTCATAAGCTTGCTAGGCTAATTTTTTTTACAGCAACATGTATAAGGCCTTGCTATGATCAAGTCTAAAATTCACTCCCTATCCTATTCTCAATTCAAATTATTTCTAGTGATACTGTGTAATATAGTCCCATCAAAGGTCCTGCATTAAATTAAATGACAGTATTAAGGTTATTTCAGTAATAAATGCCAACAACACATAGGTGCTTCATATCTAAATATAAATTCCCTTCATTATTAAATTTCCAGAGAGAGATTAAAGTTCAACAACTAAATTTCCTTGTAAGTAAAGTCCAAATGAATTAGAGTCAAAGTCAAATTGTCTCCACCCTTATGAGTTAAAAATCCAAAGAAATTAAACTCCAAATTCATGCTACCCAAATTCTAATTCTGCTGGGCCCAGTCCAAGGATCTCACTGGAAAGCCCAAGTAGAGTCAGATCCCTCCAGTATCTGCAGTTAGGGCTTCTTCCACTAAGAGGATGTGGTCCCTTCGATCCCTGAGAAGTTGAATGAGCCCTTTTTAAAAATAATTCAAAGATTTTAAGAAGGTCACAAGAGATTATCACAGCATTGACTCCATGCCCACAAAAATGTAGAAAACAAGCTATTATCACAGCTACTAAATCAGATCTCACAGGCAAACTTATTTTCCCCAAACCCAAGACTTAGTATTGTCAAAAGTAGTAGTTTTTGTTGTAAGCTGCCATCAAGTCAGCCCCTGACTCATGGTAACCCTCTGTACATCAAAACGAAACACTGTCCAATCCTGCACCATCCCCACAATTGGTCGAGGTTCAAACAGTTGTGATCTATAGAGTTTTCACTGGCTGATTTTCAGAAGCAGACTACCAGGCCTTTCTTCCTAGCCCATTTTAGTCTGGAAGCTCTGCTAACTTGTTCAGCATCATAGCAGCACGCAAGCCTCCACTGACAGATAAGTGTTGGCTGTGCATGAGGTGCACTGGTCAGGAATTGAGCCTGAAAGGCAAGGATTCTACAACTGAACCACTGTGATGGCTAATGTTATGTGTCAACTTGGCTAGGCCATGATTATAATTAGCTTCCATTTTGTGAACTGGTGTAATTATCCTCCATTTTGTGAACTGGTGTAATTATCCGCCATTTTGTGAACTGGTGTAATTATCCTCCATTTTGTGAACTGGTGTAATTATCCTCCATTTTGTGATATTATGTAATTATTGTCCATTTTATGTGTTGTAAATCCTAACCGCCATAAGTTAATGAGGCAGAATTAGTGTAGGGTGTACCATGAGTCACATCCTTACTCAAGTCACACCCTTAACTGTATCTGATGAAAGGGGAGTTTCCTTGGGGGTATGACCTGCATCCAATAAATATGATGCTCTGGCAAAGCTCTGCTTTGCTCGGGATCCTGCACTGGGCTCATCATCATCTAACCTCTGCTTCTTTGGACTTGAGTCAGTAGCCTGCCATTTAGCCTGCCTTATTTGGGATTTCCCAGCTACCGTAGCCCTGTGAGCCAGCAGCCTGCCATCTGACCTGCTGATTTAGAGATCACCGGCCCCTGCAACCACATGAGTCAGGAGAAGCCTCCAGCCTGATGCCTGACCTGTGGATTTGGGCCTTGCCAGCCTCCAAAACCACGTGAGCCATTTCCCTGAGGTAAATGCCACTATATATATATATATATATATATACACACTTCACTGGTTTTGCTTCTCTAGAGAGCCACCTTAAGACAACCACCTAATGTTCTCAAAGTAATAATAGAAGCTCCATAATGCCTGAGGGAACGAGAACAGCTGAAGAAAATCTCGGCTTTGGCTTCATAAAATGCCAGTGAATTAATATCAGTCATCCTGAGTCTATATATAACCCATGAACATAAATTCGACTGGAAGAAACCTCCCAATGAGCGATTAACATGCAATCCATGCATTTTCACTCTCCAAGGGAGAAATCCACCCCTGCACACTCTGAGAGTGGCATCTGCAACATTGGCAACTCTGGGCACAATGTCAAACAGTATAAAAAAAAAAAAAAGATCTCTAATGCAATGTTCTAATACAAAAGACGAAAATGGATACCAGAAGAGACTGTGAAACTTGTTCTCGAATGTACGGTAGCTAAAGCAAACAAAAGAAATAATCAGGTAAAAGAGCTGAAGAGAAGATTTCAAAGGCAGCTCCAGAAGTCAAAGTAAAGTTATTACGATGAAATGTGCAAAGACCTGAAGTTAGACAACCAAAAGGAAAGTACACACTTGGCATTTCTAAAGCTGAAAAAACTGAAGAAAAAAGTCAAGCCTCGAGCTGCAATTTTGAAGAATTCTATGGGCAAAATATTGAATGATACAGGAAGCATCAAAAAAAGGTGGAAGGAACACACAGTGTCACAGTACCAATAAGAACTGGTCAATGTTCAGTCATTTCAGAAGGCAGCATATGATCAAGAACCGATGGTACCGAAGGTAGAAGTCCAAGCTGCACTGAAGGCATTGGCGAAAAACAAGGCTCCAGGTATTGACAGAATACCAATTGAGATGTTTCAACAAACGGGTACAATGCTAGAAGTACTCACTTGTCTATGCCAAGAAGTTTGGAAGACAGCTACCTAGCCAACCAACTGAAAGAGATCCATATTTGTGCCCATTCCAAAGAAAGTGATCCAACAGAATGTAAAAATTATCCAACAATATCATTAATGTCACACGAAAGCAAAATTTTGCTGAAGATCGTTCAAAAATAGTTGCAGCAGTACATCGACAAGGAACTGCCAGAAATTCAAGCCAATTCAGAAGAGGACGTGTAACAAAGGATATCATTGCTGATGTCAGATGGAACCTGGTTGAAACCAGAGAATACCAGAAAGATGTTTACCTATATTTTATTGACTATGCAAAGGCATTTGACTGTGAGGATCATAACAACTTATGGATAGCATGTGAAGCATGGGAATTCCAGAACACTTAATTGTGCTCATGAGGAACCTGTACATACACCAAGAGGCAATCATTCGAACAGAACAAGGGAAAAGTGAGAGGTTTAAAATCAGAATAGGTGTGCGTCAGGGTTGTATCCTTTCACCACATGTATTCAATCTGTATGCTGAGCAAATAGTCCGATAAACTGAACTATATGAACAAGAACATGGCATCAAGATTGGAGGAAGACTCATTAACAACCTACAACATGCGGATAACACAATCTTGCTTGCTGAAAATAAAGAGGACTTGAAGCACTTACTCATGAAGATCAAAGACTACAGGCCTCGATATGGATTACATCTCAACATAAAGAAAACAAAAAGCCTCACAACTATACCAATAAGCAAAATCATGATAAACGGAGAAAATATTGAAGTTGTCAAGGATTTCATTTTACTTGAATCCACAATCAACAGCCATGGAAGCAATGATCAAGAAATCAAATGATGTGTTGCATTGGGCAAATCTGCTGCAAAAGATCTCCTTAAAATGTTAAAAAGCAAAGATGTAACTTTGAGGATTAAGGTGTGTCTGACCCAAGCCATAGTATTCTCACTCCTCATATGCATGCAAAAGCTGGACAATGAATAAAGAAGACCAAAGAAGAAGAGATGCCTTTGAATTATGGTGTTGGTGAAGAATATTGAATATACCACAGACGGCTGGAAGAATGAACAAATCTGTCTAGGAAAAAGTATAGCCAGAATGTTCCTTAGAAACGTGGATGGCGAGACTTTGCTTCACGTACTTTAGACATGGTATCAACAGAGACCAGTCCCTGGAGAAGGACAGCATGCTTGGTAAAGTAAAGGGTCAGCAAAAAAGAGGAAGACCCTCAACAAGATGGGTTGACACAATGGCTATAATAACAACATAGTAAGGACCTTGAGGATGGTACAGGACCAGGCAGTGTTTCTTTCTGTTGTACATAGGGTCACTATGAGTCAGAACCAACCTGATGGCACCAAACAACAATAATGCAATGTTCATTAATTTATTTTTGGAACATACAGGCCCTAAAAATAAATCTTTTTTTTTTTTTTTTGTGAGGAAAACTAAGAGCACTAGTAAGCTTAGCATTCAAACACAGTTATCCAGGTTGGCTTTGGGAGCCTCATAAGAATTAGCATTACTCACTAGTTTTACTAATCTTCTAGGGAAAACTAGATTTTTTTACATGATTGTGGATTATAATAGCCGAGTGCACTGTTGATAGGTAAAAAGATTTTACATACCAAGTTTTGCTGCTGAAATTAAATCAATTCCCTAATCTGACATTACTGTAGAATGAGTATTTAGTACTGTATAGTGAATGAAATGACTGAATAATGATAATTATTACAATAACAATAATAGCAAACAGCTCTATGCTGCTGTCATGGTGATCCCAGGTGTGCAGACTAGAACTGCTCCACAGGGTTTTCAAGGCTTTGACCTTTTGGAAGCAGATCTTCAGGCCCATGTTTCAATGCGCCTCTGAGTGGATTCAAACCGCCAACCTTTCAGCTCGTTGTTGAGCGCTTAACACTTTGTGCCACCTAGGCACTGCAATCCATTCTATAGTGCTACTATATGCCAGACACTATTCTAATGTTTTTCCGTATTAGCCCAATTAACCTTTAAAACTCAGAGTAGGCACAACATTATCTGCATTTTATAGATGAGGAAACTGAGGCGCTGAGAAACTGTTCACCAGATTCTGGTATAAAGTGTGATAGATAAAAGGTATGCCTTACAAATAAGGGAATCCACAGACGTTTCCAATCATTCCCAGTTAATAAATCCGGTCCATATTTATAGAAAAGAAAATAATCTTTTTCTTTCCTTTTTTTTTTTAATTTGGAAACGTTTATTCATTTCTATTCAGCTTACGTAGTGTCTCTACGTACAGGGTCTTCCCCAGGCTGGCTTCGTGGGCAACCCGTGCTGTTGCACAGGCCCAGCTCTTAGAAGCATACCACACTTAGAAAGGCGCTACGCTGGCTTTAATGATCTGCTGTCGCGCCGTCTTGAAATTGCTCATTTTTTAACAATGGCCACGGGTATTTGCATTTTGCACTGAGCCGCACAAATTATGTGACTGGTCCTGATTGTTACAAAGTCTGGGCACAAATGCAACTTTTTTTTTTTTAATCTATGCTTTAAATCTTGTTTTAACTTGGGAACACAATTCTATTGATAAATAAGCTTTGCAAAAAGTGGAGTTCTGACTTGTGGGGAGTGTGGGATGTTGCCATTTAAATTGTAAATATTATCAAATCAAGGGAGTTAAGCTTGCAGCTATGTAAACTGATGAGTGAGGAAATAGGATCATCTCATCTGTTAGTTGCTGCATTTAGAAGTGAAATGGTTGTCGTGGGGATGCATAATGTTTATTTGGACTGAACATGAAGTCAGACATTTTGTGACAGAAAAAGTTGATTTGGCTGATTGGTTTGACAATGAATAATCACTTTGCTCATTAGACAAGGTGAACGTATATCCCAGTTTGCCCAGAGCAGTCATTTCTTTATGCCTGCTGTCCTGATATCATATAAATAGCCTCCATCATTAGGTTAAGGAACCCCACCGGCGCAGTGTTTTATTCATTTCTATTCAGCTTACATAGTGTAGGTCCGCAGCTCGAACCCAATGGCGGCTCCTCAGAAGAAAGCTGTGACAGTCTCCTTCTGCAAAGATTTACAGCCTTGGAAACCCTTTGGGGCAGTTCTACTCAATCCTATAGGGTTGCTGTTAAGTCGGAATTGACTAGATGGCAATGGGGACCATTAGGTTATATGGTAAATAATTCCCATAAACTGAGTTAAATCCCTAGCTCTAAGATTTTGACACTCCCTCCCCAAAAAATAGTACATAATAAATATATGTTATCAAAAATCATGTTTTAAAAGGTGTATTTAAATAGTTCTTGGATTTTCCTAAGCCACTCTAAGTGTATCAGGTTAAAGAAGTGCTTCTAAAAGCAATAGAAAAAAATGAATGGTTATTTGACAAGTCTCGACAAAGTCTTTCTAGTATTGTTTTTTTCCAGTTACCTTTGAGTTGATTCCAACTCATGGCGACCCCATGTGTGTCAGAGTAGAACTCTGTTCCGTAGGGTTTTTAATGGCAGATTTTTCGGAAGTAGATCTTTAGGCCTTTTTTCCAAGGTGCCTGTGAGTGGACTCAAATCCCCAATATTTCGGTTAGCAGCCAAGAATGTTAACCATTTGCACCTCCTAGGGGCTCCCTTTTCCTTATAATTCCTAGAAATTAAAAATTGGGGAGCAAACCTTTTTGCTAGTCACATGGTTTCTTAATTCTTTTTTTTCCCCCCCAACAAAATTTAAGGAGAATCTAATAAACTGATAGAGCAGTATATATAATTTTTGTGATAGAGAATTTTTGATGCGTGGTATATAACTTGAAAGGAACACAAATAATTAAACAAAACCTCTATTATAAAACTTGTTCTGATCTTATCTATTTATTTATGTGAACAAGATTTCTCAGAGGTTAAATTTTTTAAAAGGGCAGAAGAGGGAAATAGAACTGATGCTGAACCCAGCTTCATCATGGCTGGAAGTAATATCCATATACAGATACGTAAAAAAGTAAAAACTAGAGAGTGAAAATTTGGTGAGGAAAAGGATATTTACATACTTTTAAAATACCTCGCCGCCACAAAATACTTATTACAAAAAGGAAAAGAGTAATTTTATAGTGGAAATAGCTGGCAGACTTTAGATAATCAAGTGGTCACAGTCAGCATGGGCAGTAACGGGACAAATCGAAATTGTTTATCTCCTGATTAGATGCAATGATGAGAAACAAGTACCTAGGCTGTGATATTCCTGCCAAAAAAGGCATTACCTGAATCTAATCATGAGGAAACATCTGACAAACCCCAAGTGAGGGACGTTCTACAAAGTAACCGGCCTGTAATGCTCTAAAGTGTAAAGGCCAGGAAAGTCAAGAAAAAGCTGAGGAACTTTTTCAGACTGAAGGAGACTTTATAAAGGGACATGACAACAATGCAACATGTGATCTAGACTGGATTCTTTTGGTATAAAACAACATACCGTAACTGGAACAATTAGACAAACTTGAAGCTAGTCTGAGGATGGGAAGTTAGTAATATATCACAGTTAATTTCTTGGTTTTGATATTTGTTTTGTAGCTATAGAGGAGAATGTTCTTGTTTGTAGGAATTACACGTTACAGTATTTTAGAGCAATAGGGTACCATGTTGGCAACTTACTCTCAAATGGTACTGAAACAAAGAGTTCTTTGTATTGTTCTTGGGGTCTTGGGGGGGACCATTTCAATGCCTCCTCATGTCACTCAGCGGAAAGCCAGTCCCTACAATGGCCTACGAGTCCCTCCAGGATATGCCCTCCCTCACCTCTTGCACCTCATCTCTTAGGACTCTCCCCCTTACTCACTCTGCTCCAGTCACACGGGCCGTCTTGCTTTTATGCTAACCCCTCAGGCAGGCTCTCTGCTGGAACCTTCTTTCCTTCAGAAATCTACCTGGCCAACTCCCTTATCTCCTTCAACTATTGCTCAAATGGGCAAAGTTTTCCTTCAATGCAGCCTACTGTGACCACCGTATTTAAAATGGCCACCAAAAAAAAAGTCAAACTTCCTACACTCCTGATCCCCAAATCCTACTATTGTTTTTTCTCCCCCGAGCTCCCCAGAGCATTTACGACCTTCTTTTTTTTTATATATATATACTACATGGTGATATGTTGGTTCAGTGGTAGAATTCTCGCCTTCCATGCGGGAGACACAGGTTTGATTCCCGGCCAATGCACCTCAGTGCAGCCACCACTAGTCTGGCAGTGGTGTCTTGCATGTTCCTGTCATGCTGAACAGGTTTCAGTGGCGCTTCCAGATCAAAACAGACTAGGAAGAAAGGCCAGGAGGCCTACTTCCAAAAAATCATCCAAAGAAAACCCCATGGCTCACAACAGTCCAACGTATAGGGTCACCATGAATCGGGGGCCAACTCGACAACTGTTAACAATAACAACATACTATGCAATACAATCACACATTATGTTTATTATTCACTGTCTGTATCTCCTGCTAGAATGTAAACTCCACAGGAAGAAGGACTTTTGTTTTCTTCATTAATTTATCCCAAAGTTTTAGAACAATGTCTGGCACATAGCAGATGCTCAGTAAGTATTTATGAAATAAATTAATGAATTTCCAACTTTTGGTAAAGGGTAAGAGGTATTTGATATACTATTTTGTAGTCTTTATTCTTTAATTTCTCAAAAAAAATTTTATTTTTAAAAAGAGGGGGGTGATGAAAAGTAGAACTTCCATTTCTGGCAACATAACAAACCAAAACAAAAAAAAATCAAATTACAAAAGATTTATAAATTCCGAGGAAATATAACAAACATTCTTTTCGATGCATAATTGAACTATAAAAAAAGAACACAAAGATAATTCCCAAAAGACAAGATAAAAATGAGCAGGAAAGCCAGAGCGTAAGATAACAAGGGAATCTGGTGATCTTAGTTGCCTATCTTCTGCCTCTGGAGACTGGCTACAAGACTTTGTCCACACCAATGTGGAAGGCAAACTGAGACAGATCCTTCCCCACATACACATAAAGCCAAGACCATCATACAGCTACATTCTCAATGAAACGGTTAAAGAAAAAGTATAACTCATACTTTTTTTTAAAAATTTATCCTTGGTTTAGAAAAGCAAGACCAAAGTCAAATACTAGAAGCCTCACTTAACAATTGTTAATAAAGAACTTTTTGAAAAAAATGGGAGTTTGTTGACACACATGGTTTACGATGTCAAGTGGAGCTAGCCATCACATTTCATGAGATGAGGCAAAGGAGAGTAAATCTTCACGTACTTCCCGTCATAAAAGGAAACACCTCACGCCAATTACTTGAGGTAAGTGGAGTACAGCATATTTCTAGTCCTTAAAACTAATGAAGCCCAGAAAGTTAAGGAAGTGCTAAAAATAATAAACTACAGGGATGGGGATATGTCAAAGGGACACAGGAGCAAAGGAAGAGCTCCCAGCCAAAGCCAGAACAATTTGAGCAACAAAATAAAGTAGTATTGGATTATAACCCAGAGTATAAAATCAATATCCATGAGTGCATATTAATATAAATAAATGGCTGAATGAATAAATGGGTAGAAGAGAAAAATGACAACTCTACCATGCAAAAGAATTCCAAATAATTTATGTACATACTCTGCCCTCAGTGTGGGGGAGTATAACTCCCTACTCCTTATGTGTGAGTAACTTTATAGCACAGGAACATGACAAACGCTACCTCAGCCAGACGATCAAGGGCAACATCAACAGTGGTAAGTCATGTTACTAGTAAGTATCTTTGATATGATGTGAAGAAAATTACACTTTACCTCTGTGGTCTTGCTCCCAAAAACCAACAACCCAGTGTAATTATAAGAAAAACATCAGACAAATTCCAATAGAGAGGCATCCTACAGTACCTGACCAGTACACCTCAAAACTGTCAAAGACATCAAAAACAAGAAAAGTTTGAGACACTGTCACAGCCAAAACGTGTCTAAGGAAACATGACAACTAAATGTAACATGGTATACTGAATGGGATCCTGGAAAAAAAAAAAAAGGGAGGCGGGAAGAACATTAGATAAAAACTAAGGAGATATAAATAAATATAATAAGGAAATATAGAGGAGAGATACCATTGCTGATGTCAGATGGACCTTGGCCCAATGCACAGAAAACAAGAAAGATGTTGACCTGTATTTTATCAACTACACAAAGGCCTTTGACTGTGTGGATCATTGCAAGTTATGGGTAATAGTACAAAGAACGGGAATTCCAGAACACTTAATTGTGCTCATGAACCTGCACACGGATCAAGATGCAGTTTGATCAAGATGCAGGGGATACTGCATGGCTTAAAATCAAAAAAGGTGTGCAGCAGGGTTGTATCCTTTCACTTTATTTATTCCATCTGTAGGCTGAACAAATAATCTGAGAATGTGGACTACATGAAGAAGAACGTGGCATCAGGATTGGAGGTAGGCTCATTAACAAGCTGTAATAGGCAAATGACACAACCTTGCTTGCCGAAAGTGAAGACAACTTGAGGGACTTGCTGATGAAGGTCAAAGACGACAGCCTTCAGTACAGATTATACCTGAACATTAAAAAAACAAAAATTCTCACAATTGGACCAATAAACAACAGGACAATAAACAGCGAAAAAAAATTGAAGTTGTCAAGGATTTCATTCTGCTTGGATCAACAATCAATGCCCATGGGATTTCATTCTGCTTGGATCAACAATCAATGCCCATGGAACCAGCAGTCAAGAAATCAAACAATGTATTGCATTGGGAAAATCTGCTGCAAAAGACCTCTTTACAGTGTCAAAAATCAAAGATGTAACTTTGATGATTAAGATGCCCCTGACTCAAGCCATGGTCTTTTCAATCGCCTCATATGCATGCAAAAGCTGGACAATGAAAAGGGAAGATCAAAGGAGAATTGACACATTCGAATTGTGGTGTTGGTGAACTGCCAGAAGAATGAATAAATACATCTTGGAGGAAGTACAGCTAGAGTGTTTCTTAGAAGCAAAGATGGTGAGACTTCTTCTTGCTTACTTTGGACACATCATCAGGAAAGATCCAAACCCATGCCACCGAGTCAATTGGAACTCACAGCGACCCTATAGGACAGAATAGAACTGCCCCGTATGGTTTCCAAAACTAAATCTTTTTGGAAGTAGGCTGCCACATCTTTCTCCTGCAGAGTAAATGGTGGGTTCGAAACTCTGATCTTGTGGTTAGCAGCTTAATGTTTTAATTACTATGCCACCAGGGCTCCTTCAGGAAAGACCAATTTCTAGAAAAGCATATCATGTTTGGTAAAGTAGAGGGTCAGCAAAAATGAGGGAAACCCTCCATGAGATGGATTGTCACAGTGGCTGCAAAAATGGGCTCAAGCATACCAAAAATTGTGAATATGGCACAGGACCAGGCAATGTTTCATTCTGTTATACATAATATCACCATGACCAGAGCCGATTAACAGCAACTAACAACAACAACAACATGGATGTTAGTTAATAATAATATATCAATACTGGTTTATTAATTACAATAAATGTATCACACTAATGTAAGGTATTCCTAATAGGGGAAACAATAAGGAAAATCTCCATATTATCATCTCAATTTTTCTGTAAATCTGTTCCTAAAAAAATTAAAGCTATTATAAAATAACTGATAACAACAACAACAAAAAAAGAATCTTAACAATCAGAATCTCTATCACTATTCTCTTATCATTATTAAACTAGGACAATTTCTACCAGGAGTTTGAGCCTTTCCAACACACAGATCAGTCGCCACATTCTTTTTTTTTTTTTTTTTTTGCCCTTCCCAATTCTGAACCAGAGAAAAAAGGGTAAGACCAATTTTTAAAAACACAGGGGAAAGCAATGTCGCTGAGTGGTGTCTGGTGGGGGTTGGGTCTGCCCATCAGCTGAACGACCCCATGAGAATCAGCAGCAGCAAACACAGAAGCTTGGTGAGTGACAAGGAAGCTGAAACAGGGATCTCTACTTAAGTAAATGGTAATCAAGACCCTAGTAAGTTCAGAAAGAGCTGGAGGACTCTTCCTAGCAACAGACCATGGTGTCCCATACCTTCATAATTTGGAGTACAAATGACTGAAAGAAAAAAACAAAAAAGAAATGCTTCCTTACATATACCCACTCTATTTTCCTCCTTGAGACTTAAGTAAAAACCCCTTTAAACCCATTGCTGTCGAGTCAATTCTGACTCACAGTGACCACATAGGGCAGAGCAGAACTGCCCCACAGGGTTTCCAAGTTGCAGCCGGTAGATTCAAACTGCCAACCTTTGGGTTAGCAGCCAATGTCTTAACCACTGCACCACTAGGGCTCCAAAAACTGGTATCCAGAATACCTGATGAGGAAAAAAAAAAAAAGCCACCTTCTAGTTGATTCCAACTCATGGCAACCTCATGTGTTTCAGAGCATAACTGTGCTCCACAGGATTTTCAATGGCTATGAATTTTCAGAAGTAGACTGCTAGAGCTTTCTTCCAAGGACCCTCTGGATGGATTCAAACCTCCAACCTTTCAGTTAGTAGCTGAGAGCTTAAATGTTTTGTGCCATCCAGGGACTCCTACCTGGTGAGAAGTGACCGACTCTTCCTAAAGAGGTACTTTGTGCTCCTGGAGATTGGCACTTGGTGTAATTTCTGCAAAAGGATCGCTTGGGTGGGTAGAGTTGGCAGTTTGGAACAGCACTGAAACTGACAGGGATGCTTGTAATTAGCAGGTGAGTGCAAGGGATCTGCAGTAAGGTCTGAAGGGGCTGAAGTAATTTGAACCTTATGAACTCTTGAAATGAACCAACTAGACTTCTCTTCCAGGAAAAAGCTCTATAATGAGGCAGTGAGGCTGGAGTAGAATCCAAATTGAGCAAGACAGGGACAGGAGTAAAGGAAAAAGAAGGTCCAAATAAACATAGTGGAGGGATTCAGAGGAGGCGTATCTCAAAAAGTACAAAGCCATACTTTATATAATTTGGTGAAAATAACTGAAAAAAGAACTCTAAAGCTATGAAGCTACAAAAGCTACCCTGACTCACACAATCTCTCCTTAAAGTCTTAAATTTACAAAGAGCAACAGATAAATATTTTGGTTGAATCCCAAAGTTAATAAAAGAAAAATTAATAATAAGGAGCAGAATAATATCCCTATAGACAATGAAATACAATAGAAAGACAAATCTACAAATAGATGACAATTCTAACCTAATATTTAAAAATAAAAGAAATTACAAAATGATAAAATATATAAAAGAACATAAATCAGAATTAGAAAAACTCAGAAACTGAGGTGACTTAACTTAATAAGTAATTAAAAAATAAAAAAGAAAATATTGCACAAATGAAGGTTAAAATAGAAGAAACACAGGAATGAATAAACACCAAATAATTCCTTAAGATAAACTGGAGGTGAAAAGTAAGAAGTTTTTAAAAATCAAAAACAAGCAGATAAAAATGATTTGAGAGAAAGTGCTAGACATAGACAATAGATAAGGATGGTCCAATGTATCTATGGTAGAAGTCCCTAGAGAATACAATCAAACTAGTGGATGAGTGGACGAGAAAAGATACAAAAACTATAATTCAAAAAAAAATTTACTGAAATAAAAAGTATGGAAACTACATATTAAAATAATACACTGTGAACTTGGGGAAATCAATCCAGGACAACTAACACTGAGACATTTTCTACTAAAGTACTTTATTTTAAAAGTACTTTTAAAATACTTTTTAGTATCTAACCAAAAAGCCCAAGTCACTTATTAGAAAAAGAGTATCAGATTGGCATCAGACTTTTATACAGCAATATTTTAAGAAAGAGAATACCCAGACCAAACCCAGTGCCGCCAAGTCAATTCCGACTCATAGCAACCTTATAACACACGGTAGAACTTCCCATAGAGTTTCCAAGGAGCACCTGGCGGATTCGAACTGCTGACCCTTTGGTTAGCAGCCTTGGCACTTAACCACTACACCACCAGAGTTTCTGAGAAAGAATAGAGTAGCATATTTACGATATTATAATAGTCAGGGAAAGAACATGTGAACCAAGAATTTCATATCTAGCTAAACCGACTCTCAAGTATAAAGGTCACAGGCATATTGTTATAAATATACAAAAACTCATGGAATATTGTTTCCATGATCCCTCCGGAGAACCTACTAAAAAATCAGCTTAATACAACCAAAATAACTGGACAGTTACCGACATAAGGACTTACAATGAGCAATATATACATATATATACACACACACATATATACACATATGTATTTTCGATCACATCATATGCATGTGAAAGCTGGACAATGAATAAGGAAGGCCGAAGAAGAATTGATGCCTTTGAATTGAGGTGCTGGTGAAGAATATTGAATATACCATGGACTGCCAAAAGAATGAACAAATCTGTCATAGGAGAAGTACAACCAGTATGCTCCTTAGAAGCAAGGATGGCGAGACTGCATCTTACATACTTTGGACATGTTGTGAGGAGGGATCAGTCCCTGGAGAAGGACATCATGCTTGGCAGAGTACAGGGTCAGCAGAAAAGAGGAAGACCCTCAATGAGGTGGACTGACACAGTGGCTGCAACAATGAGCTCAAACATAACAACAATTGTAAGGATGGCTCAGGACCAGGCAGTGTTTCGTTCTGTTGTGCATAGGGTAGCTATGAGTCGGAACCGACTCAACAGCACCTAACAACAACAAATATATATATATATATATATATATATATATATATATATATATTTACCTGAGGAACTAAGACTAAATGATGGTTTTGGGGAAGAAGTATAGTATGTAATGGCAATATGCTCTGGCAATAGGGAGAAAATAGTATATTTATCATGGGTTGAATTGTGTCCCCCCAAAGTATGTGTCAACTTGGCTAGGCCATGATTCCCAGTATTGTGTGACTGTCCACCATTTTGTTATGTGATGTGATTTTCCTATGTGTTGTAAATCCTACCTCTATGATGTTAATGAGGTGGAATTAGTGGCAGTTATTAAAAAAAAAAAAGTTTTTTTATGTTAATGAGGCAGGACTCAATCTACAAGATTAGGTTGTGTCTTAAATCAATCTCTTTTGAGATATAAAAAAATGAGCAGAGAGACATGGGGGCCTCATACCACCAAGAAAGTGGTACCAGGAGCAGAGTGCATCCTTTGAACCCAGGATCCCTGCACTAAGAAGCTCCTAGACCAGGTGAAGATTGATGAAAGGACCATCCTCCAGACCTGACAGAGAGAGAAAGCCTTCCCCTCAAGCTGGCACCCTGAATTCAGACTTCTAGCTTACCAGATTGTGAGAGAATAAACTCCTGTTTGTTAAGGCCATCCACTTGTGGCATTTCTGGTATAGCAGGACTAGATGACTAAGACAATATTGAAGAGTAAGAGTCTTGGTGGCACAGTGGTTAAAGCACTGGGCTGCTAACCAAAAAGTTGGCAGTTCAAACCCACCAGCCGCTCTGCAGGAGAAAGATGAGGCAGTCTGCTCCCATAAAAATTACAGCCTTGGATCGTCTGGGGTCTTAAATGCTAGCAAGTGGCTATCTAAGATGCATCAATTGGTCTCAACCCACCTGGGGCAAAGGAGAATGAAGAACACCAAAGACACAAGATAATTTTGAGCCCAAGAGACATAAATCAGAGACTCATCAGCCTGAGGCCAGAAGAACTAGATGGTGCCCAGCTACAACTGATGACTGCCTTGACAGGGAACACAACAGAGAATCCCTGAGGGAGCAGGAGAACAGTGGGACACAGACCTCAAATTCTCGTAAAAAGACCAGACTTAATGGTCTGACTGAGACTAGAAGAACCCCGGAGGTCATGGTCCCCAGACCTTCTGTTAGCCCAAGACAGGAACCATTCCCAGAGCCAACTCTACAGACAGGGATTGGACTGGACTATAAGTTAGAAAATGATACTAGTAAGGAGTGAGCTTCTTGGATCAAGTAGACACATGAGACTATTTGGGTAGCTACTGTCTGGAGGGGAGATGAGAGGGGAGATGAGAAGGCAGAGGGAGACAGAAGATGGCTGAATGGACACGGAAATAGAGGGTGGAGAGAAGTATGCTGTCTCATTAGGGGCAGAACAACTAGGAGTATATAGCAAGGTATTTATAAATTTTTATATGAAAGACTGCCTTGATTTGTAAACTTTCACTTACAGCACAATAAAAATTAAAAAAAAAAAAAGATTACAGCCTTGGAAACCCCATGGGGCAGTTCTATTCTGTCCTATAGGGTCACTATGAGTCAGAATCGACTTGACAGCAACAGGTTTTGATCTTTACATATGGAGAGTAGAAAAATCTCACTTATAGTTATCAACTGGGAGTTTTTTAAAAACGATTACTTCAAATCAAATGCTGAGAGAAAGGGAGATGTGGAGAAGAAGTGGTTACTAGCTAATTATAATTTTACTCATAGTAGAAAGCAAAAAACATAGCCAAAAATAGGGGGGCAGAGACTGTTATCTAAGGGTATTTGTATAAAACTGACCATGCTAACAAAAATACAAACTTTTGTAAATACCAAAAGACATATATGTGTGACCACTTATATTACAAATATATATATTTACATAAAAGCAAAGGCAGGATAACCTTTTTAATGGCGAGCACACGGATAAAAGGTGGACATCTTTCAAAATACCTTATTTTGTAGATTTGACTTTGGAGCCAGGAAAATATTTCACATAGTCATATAACAAAATTAAATTTACAAACTAAATTAAAAAATAAAATAGAACAAACCTAAATTGTATCAAGTTGGTGGTATAAGCACAAGGGGAGAGACTATTTCAAGTGACTTTAAACAGAATAGTGTAACTGCATAACTTGACTAGAAGATACCTTAAGGGCAAAAAGAGCTGTAAAAAAACCTAAACTTTTTAAATTCATCACACTGTTGATTAAAAAAAAAACAAACCCATTGCCATCTAGTCGATGCCAACTCACAGCGACCTTATAGGACAGACTAGAACTACCCTATAGGGTTTCCAAGGAGCAGCTGGTGGATTCGATGGTAGTATTATATTCAGTGTGTATTATGGGATAAAGCAAATAAGTCATTATGTGATATCCTGATGCTATTATTCCCAGTGTTATTGAGAACTGGATTATCTGGATGTAAGATCACAGGGTTAGGAAAGTCTAGGTCTAGAAACAAGGACCGACCCAGTAGAAATGAGCACTGCTACAACACTTTCTAATGAAAGGAACAGGGCACTTTTGAGAAATGACTAGTTCCAAGTCTGGGAAATGAAATGTACAAGATGATCCTGGAGCATTTCATCATACTAGTTAGCAAGGAAGCTATCAAATACTACTAGGGGTCATGTCAAAAGGACTCAGAACCCAACTTGAGTGAACACCACTGGCCAAAGGTAGGATACTCTGAGTTTCAATAAGGATAATAACTGTAAGAGATAAAAAACACATTAAAAATATTTAAAGCTATAAGCTAAGAATAATACTAGAAATAATACCAGTCGCTGTTGAAAAATATAAGGAAACTAGTCATTATTTTTAAAATAGATAAAAATAAGGGAAAGAATCAAGCATACATCGTTGCCTTTTTATACCACCTGTACCCTACAGTAACCTAATATTTGATGAGGGGAAATTGCTCTTCATTGATATTTCAGCTAATAAGCAAAGAAGGAATGATGGTATTAGAATACAGTAACGTTTTGCAAATCTTGATCAATTAATTAATTTAGATAATGAACTTCAATGGCTGCTAACTTCATAATAAGGAGAAATTCAGATATTATGTGCCTCCTGATGGAAGAACACAGCACCACCTTAGAAGTAAGTGTTGAAAAAATAATTGAATCTAATCAAGCCTTTAGCTCCAACAATAATTTACAGAAAATACAGCCTACATAGGAACTCATTAAATGGTATCATGGGGATCCAATCTACAAAATGACCTGGTTTTTTTTAAAAACAAACAATTTGCAATAAAAAAAAAAAAGGACAAATGGAGAGATTATAGATTCAAAGAGACTTACCTATGCCATGGAGCCGATTCCAACCCACAGCGACCCTATAGGACAGAATAGAACTGCCCCATAAGGTTCGCAAAGCTATTAATCTTTATAAAGCAGACTGCCACATCTTTCTCCCTCAGAGTAGCTGGTGGGTTTGAGCCACCGACCTTTCGGTTAGCCAAGAGTGCTTAAAGACTACACCACCAAGGCTCCTTAAAAGAGACTTAGGACACATATCCCACTGCTGTCAAGTCGATTCCGACTCATAGCGACCCTATAGGACAGAGTAGAACTGCCCGATAGTTTCCAAGGACACATATAAGCCAATCAAATGCGAGAACCTTATTTGGAGACTTATTTAAACAAGCAAATTTCTCTGTAGATCTAACTCACTATTTTAAATTATTATATTGCTGTTGTTGTTAGGTGCCATCGAGTCAGTTCCGAATCATAGCAACCCTATGTACCACAGAAGGAAACACCACCTGGTCCTGCACCATGCTCACAATCATTATGTTTGAGCCCATTGTGGCAGCCACTGTGTCAATCCATCCCATTGAGGGTCTTCCTCTTTTCTGCTAACCCTGTATTTTACCAAGTGTGATGTCCTTGTCCCGGAACCAATCCCTCCTGACAACATGTCCGAAGTATGTAAGATTCAGTCTCGTCATCCTTGCTTCTAAGGAGCATCCTGGTTGTACTTCTTCCAAGACAGATTTGTTCCTTCTCTTGGCAGTCCATGGTAATATTCAATATTCTTTGCCAACACCACAATTCAAAGGCATCGATTCTTCTTCAGTCTTCCTTATTCATTGTCCAGCCTTCGCAAGCATATGATGCGATTGAAAATACCATGGCTTGAGTCAGGCACACCTTAGTCTCAAGGTGACATCTTTGCTTTTCAACTACTATATAATTATCATATAGTAGGCTATTATATAGCTCTGCTGTAGTTAGTTGCTATCAAGTCAGCCCTGATTCATGGTAATGTATGTATACATAAGTTAGTTAGATCTATTTGTTTTGATATGGAAAAATCTACAGAAACTTTCATATAATGTGATTCTCTTGCTATAAATGAATTAAAAAGAATACACATATACACAGTATGTTGTTAGGTGCCATCAAGTCAGTTCCAACTCAGAGCTACCACATGGGCGAGAGCAGAACTGCCCATAGGATTTCCAAGGAGCAGCTGGTGGATTTGAGCTGTTGACTTTTGGTTAGCAGCTGAGCTCTTTACCACTAGCCACCAGGCTCCAATATGTGGTATAAAAAACCAAAAACCCAACCCGTTGCTGTGGAGTTGATTCCAACTCATAGCAACCCTATAGGACAGAGGAGAACTGCCTCATAGAGTTTCCAAGAAGCATCTGGTGGATTTGAACTGCTGACCCTTTGGTTACCAGCCATAGCACTTAACTATATGTCACCAGGGTTTCCAATATAGTATATGAATAATCATTTTTCCAGATGTTTAAATAAGAAAATTAACAATGATAAACTTTGGGGAGTAAGTCTTCTCCTGGGGTGAAGATAGTGTTGTGTTGGCAAATTGGTTCTCTGAGGGAAAAAAAAAAAAAAAAAAAAAACCCTGGTTTGTAGCACTTGCTGATTTCCATGGTGTAAATTCTCCTGCCAGGTCTAATTTCAGGCTACTGACACTTTAGCAATAAAAAAATTTTTTTTTTTTTTTTTTTTTTTTAGCAATAGGCTAGCAAAATTCCCAAATATCTAGCAATCCATTATTGTGAGCCAGTATGGGCTAGCTCCAACTCACCACTGGGTGAAAACATACACTCTATTTGACAATTTAACACACTAGCTCAATTTATTTAAACTCTATTTTTAATAAATTTTATGTAAAAATAGAAGAAAACAGCTAAACACCATCACTAAATTTTTCATTTCCAGTTCTTGGCTACACATAGCCTTGGAAATAAGCCCAGGCCCACATTCCATGGCCACAAAGGAAATCAGGCAGCAGATACAGAAAACAAAGGAAATGTGCCTTTCCTGTTCTCTTTCTTTCCAGGTTCTTATAAGAACTCATGTTTGTGAACAAAAATAAAAGAAGTATATATGCTACAGAGACTCCAGTGGGCACCTTCTTATTCTCTTTAGTTTATTAAGATGAAAGACACCAGAAGGCAGGACTGTAAACAGGAAGACAAATGAAGAATACTGGGGTATGTGGGCCAGGACATTACGATTTATTTGTCCATTTTTGTGACCCTGATTGTTTTTTAAAACTATCTCAGAGCCATTTTCCCTTAGAGTGGCTACTACTGCCAAACAATAAGTCAGGCAATTCTCAAATCTGCCCTAACCCTCCTACAGTTATTCATCAAAAGACTGACTTCCTCCTGATTACAGAAAGATGCTGTAGAAAAGCACATTTAATTAGAAATCAAAAGATCTGAATTATCATTCTAACACAGATACTGTTTTGCTGTAAAACTTGGATCACTTAACCCCTCTAGGCCTCAGTGTCCTTAATCTATAAAATAAGAACTTCGAGCTTTAAGGTTTCTGAGGCTCTCTTTGGTTTTAAAAATTCTACAATTTTACTATTTCTCATGACCAACCCCTCTTCTTAAATAAGTTCCTTCCTTTCAAGAACTCACACAGATCCTCTGAAGTGTTCTTGGGTCAGAAAGACAGAGTTGGAGAGACAGCCCCTCCATGTGGACAGCAATGTTAGGGCACCAGAGCCTAGGACAAGGGATATGGGAAGAGCAATCCCCAGGAGGCACCGCAAGGATGCTGCTCCATGAGAGCAACAGGGCCCAGGGCCACAGCTGGGTCTTGGTGAACACTTCACCATGCACCTCATATGTCAGTGCCCACCAGTCCAGGTCATTAGGACCGGAGGCCCCATCACCATGAACAGTGTTAACTACTCCTGGTGACAACACAAAATTCCATCACTTTGTATCTCCATTATCTCCCACCGAAGTTTGGTTCAAATTAAAATCCCCACAGAAAGAATCCTACTCCTGTTCTATAATCACCTTTGCCTTTATTTCCAGAAAACGTTCTTTCTACAAGAATATGCACAGAAATCAACAATATCTGAGCCCAGCTCTGAGCCGACATAGATATAAAATAAGAACACAGAATCTTCATGACTCTTGAAGGGATATATGCACACACACACCACATACACCTGTGCAGAAATGGTATACCTAAAGAGGATGATAGCAGAAGAGAACAAAGTCTAGTTTCCAGTGAGATCACAGGAAAAGGCCAATGAAAGCTTTTTCAACTATAGTTTAAAATTTCATAAGCATTAGTTGACTCTTTATGAAGTCTAAAAGCCATTCCCCCTGAGGTTTGAGGAAGTAACAAAACAGTGAAGGAAAGTAATTTTCTCTGAGAGAAAATTCCTAATAATCACAAAGATCTTCATGTCATTTTCAGAGTATAAAATGCCTGTAAGTACATTACCTAATCTGAGTTTCACAACAAGCTATGAGTTATGGGCGTCATGGGAATCAGGAGACCTGTGTGCAGACCTGGACTCCTCCACTCATTACCTTGTGACCATGAGCTACTATTCTCAAGACATGTGTTTACATTTAACAGATGAGTCCCTGAGCGGGGCAAATGGTTAAAGCCCTCAGCTGTGTACTGAAGGATTGGAGGTTCAAGTCCACCCAGAGGTGCCTCTGAAGATGGGCCCTTCTATCTCCTTTTGAAAAATCAGCCACTGAAAACCCTATAGAGCACAGTTCTACTCTGACACACATAGGGTTGAGTCAGTCTATTTCACAGCAATTGGTACTAACAGATGAAGGAACTGAAGCTCAGATGGACTAAATGACTTGTCCTATCAACAGGTGACACACAGCCTGGAACAGACTAGAAAGAACAAAGACCTGAAGCGGTAGCTTCTTTATTACAGCATCAGCATTAACATAAAAATGACGAAAAAATAATATCCAAAGGCTGAGGTGGGCAGGGCAGGCAAAAAAAAGGACTACAGAGACTAAGGAGACAGGAAATCCATCACTGAAAAATTAATGTGGGTTATTTATTAGAGAAATGACTAACTGCATAAATGCCAATCCAAATGGAAGCTATAAAGAGAAAAATGAGGGGGGTGACCATGACTCACATGTGTGACTCCCTCTAAGCCCCAAATCTGCGAGATAACCTCAAGGCTGCCAAAGAGTCAGAGCCAGACATCAAGCATCTCACAAACGGGGTCATTTAGACACATCCCTGGTTCTTTTGAGTACCTCAACTTGTTAAGAAGGGTTAAGGCCTAGAAGCATCCAGGCACCCAAGAGTTCTTTGTTTAAAATAATATCATTTCATTTTTATCCTAAATCTACTGCTTTCAAGTTTTAAGTCATGCCACCTATTCTGAGGGAACAGTAAGGGTGGTTTTTATGCCTAGGTGACCACTTATAGAGATTTCAATCACAGAGCTCTCAACCTTGCTTTTTGCAGCCTGAAGAGTGTTGAGAACCATTTACTTTAACTCTTGGTGTCCCATAGGACCCCTCCCCCTGCTCCATCATGCAAAACACCTTGAGGCATTTCCCAGAAGGATAAGGAGGAACCAGAAGAAGAATTTTACAATGGTATCCCCCAAGGACTTTGGGATGACAGTAGCTGGGATGGAAGATAAAATCGAGGGTGGGAATAAGCCCTGTAGGGGGCACCATTCACATCATATCCTTATATTGGGCAGCACTAGAGTGAGTCCATTTTTCTACTTCCCACTTTCCAGTTGCAATCTCCCTATCTTGAGCTTTGTTTCTCCTAGGGTTTTAGGGGGAAAGAGGCAAGGCAAGGAAAGGATATTAATGTGTAAATTTTTTTCAAATATACCCCTTTAGGAAGTGTGGTGGGTATGACTCAGTTTCACAGTAGAAACTGGTAAAGTTTGCCACTGAGGACTCTACCCCAATCTCTGTGATGCAGAAACAATCACTGTGACATGATTGGGTGCTGACTCTGGGAAGAAAGAATCATTGATTCCAACATCTCTGTGTACCTGCTAACTATAACTTGTGTTGTACCGGTTTAGGCTCTTTCCCTTACATTTATAGAATGTGCTTTATATACCTCAGAGAGTCAAATCCATTCTGCTTTGTACAACTGGATAAGTCGAAGAAAAATGCAGAGACTTACCTTGGCATTAAGAAAAAAAAAATCAAGGACAGCTATTCCGTTTATGTATCATCATGGTCAAATGATAATATGCAGAGTACACTTTGGCTAAGGGGAATAGCAAGCATATACACAGTCAATGTGAGCTCAGCAGAAGGGTGAGGGGTTGCTTCAGTAAGAATTGCCTTCAGCATAGTAACATAGACCCAAATGCAGTGGCTTAAGCAAAACTCAGGGTTCATTTTCACGCATAAAAAAAAAAAAGGCCCAGGGGTGGTGGTATGGCTCCACGAAGTCATTGACTCAGATCTCCTCTGATTCATGAACCAACCATTCTTATTAGATGGCTTGTGCCCTCAAAGTCACAAGATGACTGCCAAGATGTGGCAATAACGTCTGTTTTCAAACCTAGGGAGGAAAAAATGGAAAAGCTAAAGGCAAAACATTATGCCCCAGCATTCTATTCCCCTTTCAAAGAACCTTCCCAGAAGCCCCACCCAACAACTTCCGTTTAAATCCCACTGGCCAGAACTTAATCATATAACCAAATGAAAATTGCAAGGGAGGCTGGGAAATGTAGTCTCTTGGCTGCACACAACCTAACCTGAATAAAATCAAGGTTTCTTCTAAGAAAAACAGAAAAATAGATCTTGAGTGGGCAAAGAGCCAGTGCTGTCACAGTGTGATGTAATCTGTGGGAAGCAGGGTGATTTCAGCTGAGCTCTTTGTAAAGTGGACCTGAAATTTTTGAAATGATGAACAGTGTGTGCTGTTGGTGTGTGCTTAGTAGGATAGTGAGAAAAGTACTGAGTCAGGTGTGAGATTCATGATGGGATGAGTGGTGGTCCATGTGGTCTCAGTGGGATGGTGAGGGTTCAGAGAACTAGTTAGTGTCCACGTGGGATCAGTGAGGCCTGCAGAAATGAGCCTTCACTAATACCTTCATACCTACTGCTATGGATTGAATTGTGTCTCCCAAAAATATCTGTCAACTTGGCTGGTCCATGATTCCCACTATGGTGTGACTGTCCACCATTTTGTCATCCGTTGTGATTTTTCCTATGTGTTGTAAATCCTGCCTCTGCAATGTTAATGAGGCAGAATTCAATCTACAAGATTAGATAATGTCTTAAATCAATCTCTTTTGAGATATAAAAGAGAGACGTGAGCAGAGGGACATGGGGACCTCATACCACCAAGAAACAAGAGCCAGGAGAATAGCACATCCTTTGGACCAGGGGTCCCTGTGCTGAGAAGCTCCTCAGCCGGGGCAGATTGATGACAAGGACCTTCCTCCAGAGCTGACAGAGACAGAAAGCCTTCCTCAGGAACTGATATCCTGAATTAGGACTTCTAGCCTACTAAAAAAAAAAAAAAAATTCCTACTAGACTGTGAGAAAATAAACTTCTGTTTGTTGAAGCCATTCACTTGTGATATTCTGTCATAGCAGGACTAGATAACTAAGATACCTAGTGTCTTGGTTATCTAGTGCTGCTGTAACAGAAATACCACAAGTGGGTGGGTCTAAAAAATGAAAATTATTTTCTCACAGTTTAGGAGGCTAGAAGCCCAAATTCAGCGCACCAGCTCTAGGGGAAGGCTGTCTGTCCCTGTAGGCTCTGGGGGAAGATCTGAGTCTCTTTCAGTTTCTGTTCCTAGGCTCCTTGGTGATCTTCATGTGACATCTATCATCCCATTTGTGAGCCTTATCTCCGGGCCTCAGCTGCTCCTTACATCACTCAGAAGTGATTAGGTTTAGGACACACACTACACTGAAACGGCTTCATTGACATAACAAAAACCCTATTCCCAAAAGGGATTACATCCACAGGTATAGGGGTTAGGAGTATAACACATATTTTGGGAGATACAATGCAATCCCTGACACCTATTTCGCAGCTTTTTTCAAAGCATCAGTCCATAAGAACTACTCAACAGATAAGTGTAAGGTGGGAAATACCGTTGTCCTATATGGAGGCCATGCCTACCCCTCCACCTATACGAAAGGTTTGTGATCAGGTCTGCCTTCACTGGGACAGAAGTTACTTTTATAGGTACAGGTGGCTCCTCTTGTCTATTTGCTATTGTCCTTCCATGGCCACATTTCCTCAGGTTGACAGTCTTCATACATCACAGCCAGCAGGTTTATACACCTCGACCCAAAGCTGGAGCTGCTAACAAATTACCTTGACATGTTGATTGCTTGCCTTATCTCACCCTGGAGGCCTCCACAGTCCTCCTTCACATCGCCACAAGGACTTCCAATTACTGCATTGGTTTATCAGGGACAGCTTTCTTGGTGTTCCCATTCCACTCTCTACGACCTTGGTTGTCTGAATGATACATCCTTTGAGTTGTTGCTGCATACCTCTTAGACTTGCCCCTGCTTATCTCTGCCTCTGTCCCTATAGGGTCTGTTTTATTGTCACACAGACTTGGCTTGTGGCCTTTACTGCATCATCTAGCACTAACTGTCACTCAAGCAACTCTAGGAAACCTATAGGTGGCCTCTGTGAGACAGATTTCCAGAAACTGAATGCCAAACCCATTGCTTTATGAGACTTCTTGAGTTGCACAATGGGAGGAAATATTTACTTAGAATTTCAAAGGACAACAGAAATTCTCAATACAAACCGGGAATGTGCTCTGTCCTTTGCCCAGTCAATGCTATGTTGATGACGGGAAATAATAGCTTACGTGTCGTGTGACTGCCCAGCACTGTTCTAAATCCTTCCCGAAATATGCACCCCCAAGCCTACCAGACTCTGGAGTTCATAAAACAACTACAAGTGCAGTGTAAAATGGGATGTTATGGGAATCAACTACTTTAAAAGCCATGCCTAAATTGCTTGATTTGGGCTGGAAGTGTGGTTGACAATATGCTCTTAAGTCAACATGAGCTTCTGAGAGATGACACTGACTCATCGACTTATCTACCATAAAAACATAATCAGCTATAATTCCAGAAATAAACTCAATGTAAAATCCCAAAAATCATGTCCTGAAAGAAGTGATATTTGAGAACCTACCCTATTTTACTTTGCAAATGTATCAATATATTCCCCCCAAAAAATGGCAAGAAATTTATCTTAGCTCGTTTGCCCGAGAAGTTACTCATAGTTGTATACTCAATATAACTGCAAGACAAAGTGCCTCAACTTTTCTGGGATCAGATACTGAGTTTGGTTTTCCCAACCACAGCTCTTGATTTGGGTTAGTTATTTTAGATGTGGAAATTCTCCTTCCTTTTATAATATCCTTTTGAGATAAGTTAGGATTCCACACAGGCAACGTTACTACAAAAATCTAGGCTCTGTGGGGAAAGTGACTTTTGTTTACCTTTGGAATGATGAGGAAGCAGTAGAAAGTGTCACCCATGAACTCTGTATCAAATATCCTACATCACAGGGATATGTCTGGCCTTTTTTGGAAAGGTGGGCTGACCCCAATTTCAAGACACCGCAGAACTCAATATAAATTTGGAACATAACGTTACAATTCTAGAGGCATAGCTAACTTAACAACTGGGAAGAATAACAATTATTGCCCCTTGATTACAAAGTATTTCTTCCATCTTATTACATGTAAAATCAAACTGTAGGACCAGAAGACCATGAGAATTGTGCCATATGCTAAATGAGGATATGAGTGACCCCTCCCTCAACAGCCTTCTTGCTTACCTGGCTGCTCAATAAGATGGAACTCCCTGTGGGGCCAGGACTGGTACTGATGAGGCATCCCAGAGCCAGGGTGGGAAGCTAGACAGCAAAATAAAGCAAGTCTAAGAATTAAAGGTAGGAATTGGGAGTGGGAAAAGCCAATAGGGCTCAGAAGCCAAATGAGCAGTCAGGGATCAGACACATAACAAGAGTCAAAATTAAGCTTGGAGGTTAAAAACTGAGCCAGCATAGGACCATAGTCTCATGGGACAACTCAGTCTGTTGGCATAACATAGTTCATAGAGATAATGTTCTATGTTCTAGTTTGGTGAGTAGTGTGTAGGGTCTTAAAAGCTTGTGAGCAGCTAAGATACAACTATTGGTCTCTACTCATCTGGAGCAAAAAAGAATGAAGGAAAACACAGACTCAAAGAAGAAACTAGTCCACCAGACTAACAGCCCATCCAAACAACAACCTCTTCTAGTACCCAGCTACCACTACCAACAATTCTGACCAGGGACACAATAGAAGGTCTAACAAAATTCAAATTCCTAAAGAAGGACAGACCTACTGGACCAATAAAGACTAGAGGAACCCCCAAGACTACTGCCCTAAGATACCCTTTGAAACTGGCACTGAAGCCACTCCTGGAGGTCACCTTTCAACCAAATAATACATTGGCTTACAAAATAAACAATATCACCTGTGAGGAATGTGCTCCCTCAAGAAATCAACTATATGAAACCAAACAGTCAACATTTATCCGAAAGCAAAGATGAGAAGGCAAGGAGGGGAAGGGAAGCTAGATCAATGGAAATAGAACAAACCCAATGGAAATAATGAGAATGCTGACATACTGTGAAAGTCGTAACCAATGTCACGGAAGAGTTTGTATAAAAATTGTTAAATGGAAACCTAATTTACTGTGTAAACTTTCACCTAAAACACAATAAAATACTAAAAAAAAAAAAAGCCCACAGTCAGAAACCAGGTACCCACAGGCAGGCTCCAGATAACAACACAAGTCAAAGATCACAAATTATGTAAAAGTCAAGAGAGTAGATTAAGAGGCACCATCGCAATGGCCTTGACTCTGTAGCACATGCTGTTTCAGGGAAGAAGACTCTTACCTGAGTCCTGTGGGGCCAATCCATGCCTGGTTGTGCAGGCAGAAGAAGGGGATCCATGTCAAATGAGATAGAGACAAATGACAGAGGTATAGATAGAGGTACCGAAGGGCACGTCATAGCATCACTACAGTGTCTGACAAAGGTCAGGGTTTTCAGTCAGTACTTAGTACCTATGCTGCATGAGAATTTCAGGACGCATTGGCCGGGAACACCCATTAGGGGTCAGGGAAAAAATGGAAATTAAGAAATTTTGCTTTGACTCTTTTCCACCTCCTTGTCAGTACCACTTTCTCATCTTCTAGCATCCTTTCCCTGTTGGTTCCTAAGCACCAAGTAATTCCATGCTGCCTGCCTGTGGTCCAAATCCTTCCACTAAGGCATAGTACCCAGATCTATCTCTCCACTCCTCAAAGTCTTCCAAGTTAATATGTATATTAACTTGGAAATTATATATATATAACATAATTATAATATATATGTTTTTACAATTTGGCAGGCATATCACAGATGTTAAGAGAAAGCAAATGTATTAACTGAAGTGTGAATGACTAACACTTTTAGCTCTCCTGAAGGTATTTGAATTTGAAAAGAAAAGCCAATTAATACAAAAGACCCTCTAGAATTCTGCCCCTAGCATTCTAGATGAATAGGAATTAGAAATCCACTGTCCCTCTTCTAAGACTCCCTGGGTGGCACAAACAGTTAACCCAGAGGCACCTCAGAAGGCAGGCCTGGTGACTACTTCCCAAAGCTCACATCCTTGAAAACCTTTTGGAGCACAGTTCCACTCTGAAACACACAGGGTCACCATGAGTGGGAATCAACTCGATGGCAGCTGGTTTGGTTTTTGGTTTGGTGCCTCTTCTGAAAAGATTATTTAAGCATATGACTTGAATTATAGCTTTAAAAAAAAAAAATGCTGGTTTTCTTTTACATTAAAAAAAAAATTCATTAACCAAAACTTCTAAGGACTCCTTTTAAAGGCAATAATTAACTCAATTTTAATCAGATAGAATTCCAGGAATAAATACAGATTATTTGAATTCTAATGATTTTCAAAAATGGTATTTGACCTCATCAAAAATTCAAACATTTCTGTGTTTTCTAAGACAAGAGATAAATTATTCCAGAGACTGCACTGCACAGTGGAAAGAGCATGAACTCAGTATCATCCTGGCCACGTTCATCCTTACCCTGGTGTCTTAGGCTCAGTTCTCTAGAGAAGCAAAACCAGTGAAGAGTATATATATACCCACCCACCAACCCACTGCCATCGAGTTGATTCCGACTCATAGCTATATACACGTATGTATATATAAACCCAAAAAACCCTGTGCCATCAAGTCGATTCTGACTCATAGCAACCCTATAGGACAGAATAGAACTGCCCCATATGGTTCCCAAGGAATGCCTGGTGGATTCGAACTGCCAACCTTTTGGTTAGCAGCCATAGCTCTTAACCACTATACCACCAGGGTTTCCAATGTGTATGTATATATATATATATGTATATACACGTGTGTGTGTGTGTGTGTGTGTGTGTGTGTAGACAGAGAGATTTATCTTAAGTAAATGGTTCACTCTGCTGAAGCTGGCAAGTCCCAAAGTCCATGGGCCAGGCATCAGCTGGAGGCTTCTCCTGACTCACATGGCTGCAGCAGCTGACAAACCCAGAATCAGCAGGTCAGATTGCAGGCTGCTGGTCCACAGGGCTGCAGAGTTGGCGAATCCCAATGTCAGCGGGTCAGGCAACAGACTGCTGGTTCAGGTCCCAAGAACTGAAGGTCAGATGATAACAAGCCGGAAATAGGATGCAGGGCAAGGGAGTGAGCTTTGCCAGAACATCCATGTATATCTTGAATGCAGTCCACACCCCCGAGGACGTTTCCCTTTCAAATGATTGGCTGATCACATCAGGGAGGATGACTACATCATTACGTAATTGCCAAATAACAGCATTACATTACCACCAAACTATATCATTACTTAACTGCCAAACCACTGAGAATCTTGGCCCAGCCAAGTTGACACACAAACTTAACCATCACACCTGGTCTCAGTTTTCTCACAGATATAATAATATCTGCCTTGCAAAGTTCTCGTGAAGATTAAAAATAACTTATGCAAAGTATCTAGCACAGTGTCTGGCACACCACAGGTGTTCAATGAATAGCAATTGTTACTATTAGCTAATTTACCTAAGGAAGGCCAATCCTCTTTAATTGTAAACTCACTTCTGTCTAGGCAAAAGGAGAGAGTGTATAGCAGGAAGAATATCCTGGTGTAGTGGTAGAAATCCTGGAATAAGATCCAGAAGACTGGGGAACAATCCAGCTTTATCACCCATCGGCTGTATCATTCCGTGCAAGACACTTCATCTGAAAAATGAGGGAACCAAACTACATAACAACTGTGCTGACTTCCAGATCAGAGGGTATCTGCCACTAGCTGATTGCCTTCCCAGGCAGAGAGAAGGCTGGTCAATGGTTGACACTGTCTGGGGACATCTTCCTAGATGGCCGTATGTTTGCCAAACATACCTCTGCATTCGCCATTCCACCTACAGTTCCCAACCCTGCTTCTCGTCTTTGGACTTTGCACAAGGACGCAAATGGCCTTAGACTCATTCATAACTTCAATACACAGTCACCTTGTGATCTAGGATAATCTGCTTGAATTTCCTGCACCTCAGTTTTCTCCTAAAAGTAGAAGAGTAACGTTCACCTCATTGAGTTTTTATGATGATGAGATGAGATACTATATATGAAAATGATCTATAGACAGTACAGCACCGTGTAAAGTTAGTATAGCAACTATGATTACCAGCGATTTGCACCACTGAAATCACTCTATGTACCCCAAGAAGTTTATTTCTGAGTCAGGACACTATGCACCTGGGCTCTTGCATCTTGTGGGTTTTGTGTGCCCAGAAGAATCAGACAGAATAGCGTTGAATTTTGCGGAAATCAGATATTGACTTCGGTTTTCCTAACTGACAAAGGAGGTTTGTTTAAACTTTCACTTATAGGCAAGTGGCAGGAACTTGTCTTAATGGCCCGGAAAAGTTTTTACCCCATTAGCAATTTCCTACCCACGTGATGACGGTTTTCCTATTTCAAGAGGCAACTGCAGAATTTCAGCAGAGCCACCTATTACCGATGGCGACAAATCAATCCATCGCTGGAAAGAACTGAATGAAGATCTGTCCCTGCAGAACCCCACCCTTAAGCTTTGCTGGACTTAATGTTCCATGGAACACCTATGGCCACAGGGAAGCCATAAAAAATGTAAGGCAGGCTAAGAAGAAGCTAAGCATGCTGTTAGGTTCCTTGAAATCGTTCTGGAATGACCCCTGCTTGCAGTGCCATGCAATGCGTGGAATCTCTTCCAGCATTTTCTCCTCCACACCCAAATCTAAAAGTTACTTGTTGATAAAAGATTTTCAGCACTTACCTTAGAATAGAGTCCCAAGTGCTGGATTTTCTGTGCAGTCAAATATGCAGATGCTCTAATTAGCATTTTTCCCTCTCCCTGAGTCCACCCCATCCACATGTGCAGGTCACCTGTCCTTGGGCAAGGCTGTTCCCATCAACAGGAGTTAGCAATCACTCACATGATGTAATTGAAGACATATCGCAATTCCCGCTGCCCAGAATATCTTCCCCACCAAATGCCACAGCATCTAACATTCCTGGTGTTCAACTCACTGCTAATGGTCTTCTCCTTCCTGAAAATGGCTGGATGAATAGATGGTAAGACACGCTGCACCTGGGCTGAGACTTTGCTACTCACTAGCTCTGCATCCTTCAGTAGGCACTTCACTTCCAAGGCTTTGTTTATTTTCTTCCCATAAAACAAGGTCATTTATAGAGTTATAAAATTCCACAGCTTTCCCAGGCATCACCGCAAATCCTCTAGATGATCTTACAGCTCAGGCGGGTTCAGCAATGCCCGACAATTCTTGCATTCATTCTCTGAAGTGATTTAACAACGCATAAGGTTCCTAGGTGGCATAAATGGTTTGCACCAGCTGCTATCCAAAAGGTTGGTAGATTGAACCCACCCAGCAGTGCCACAGAAGAAACGCCTGGCAATCTGCTTCCATTAAGATTACAGCCAAGAAAACCCTATGGAGCACTTCTACTCTGTAACACATGGGGTCGCTATGAGTTGGAATCGACTCAATGGAAATTGACAACAACAAAAATGCATATACTGCAATATGTTCTTACAAAGAAATACATAAAAGGAATAATAAGATGAGGCCAGAGGAAAAGTCATTACACCGAAATAAATCTCGAAAGCCCTATTTAATGACAAAGGTGGGGCACAAATTCAGCTTTGAGCTTCCTAGCAACCTATACAAAGAGGCATTAAAATAAAAACATATTGGTTGATCAAGAAAAGTACAGGTCTTCCTGATATTAAGCTCCGAGAGAAATTGATGTAGTAGACTTGGTCCTCAAAACAACCCAACAATAGCTATACTGAGGAGTTTCAAAGAGCTATTTCCTACAGCATCCTTTAATGCAACAGTGCTCCTGTTACCTATTGCTGCATGTTGTTGTTATTGTTGAGTGCCATCCGGTTGGTTCTGACTCATAGCAACCCTACGCACAACAGAATGAAACACTGCCAGGTTGTGATGGTTGAGATTGTGTGTCAGCTTGGCTGGGCCATGATTCTCAGTGTTTATATGTGATCACTCCCATGATGGGATCTGCTGAGCACCCAATCAGTTGAAAGGAAGTTTCCTTGGGAGTGTGGCCTGCATCTGAATATAAGCAGACGTTCTGGCTTTTTGCTTGCTCTGGATCCTGCACTGCTTCCTGTTAGTCTGATCTCCAGTTCTTGGGACTTCAGTTATCAGCTTATCTGCCAATCTTGGGATTCGTGGATATTCACAGCCTGTGAGCAAGAGCCCTGCTTTCCAACCTGCTGATCTTGGGCTCGCCAGCCCCAGCGGCTACATGAATCGGGAAAAGCCTCTATCCTTCCTAATCCAGGGACTTGGGATATTCTAGTCTCTACAGTCGTGTGAGCCGTTTCTTTGATATATATATATATATATATATATGTTTTACTGATTTTGCTTCTCTAGCAAACCCAGCCTGAGACATTGGTCCTGCACCATCCCCACAATTTTTGCTGTACTTGAGCCCATTGTTGCAGCCACTATGTCAATCCATCTCGTTGAAGGTCTTCCTGTTTTTTTGCTCCTCCAGGGACTGGTCCCTACTGGTAACACGTCCAAAGTATGTAAGAAGTCTCACCATTCTTACCTCTAAGGAGCATTCTGGCTGTACTTCTTCCAAGACAGGCTTGTTCACTCTTCTGGCAGTCCATGATATATTCAATATTCTTTGCCAACACCATAATTCAGAGGCATCAATTATTTTTCACTCATTCATTGTTCAGCTTTCACATGCATATGAGACAACTGAAAATATCATGGTTTTGGTCAGGCACACATTAGTCCCCAAAGTGACATCTTTGCTTTTCAACACTTAGAAGAGGTCTCTTTTGCAGCAGATTTTCCTAATGCAAGACATCTATTGATTTCTTGACTGCTGCTTCCACGGGCATTGATTGTGAATCCAAGTAAAAAAAAAAAAAAATCCTTGACAACTTCAATATTTTCTATGATGCAGCTTATTGGTCCACCTGTGAGGATTTTTGTTTTATGTTGAGATGTGATCCATATTGAAGGCTGTAGTCTTTGATCTTCATCAATAAGTGCTTCAAGTTCTCTTCATTTTCAGTAAGCAAGCTTATGCCCTCTGCATATCGCTGGTTATTAATGAGTTTTCTCCAGTCCATGCTGCACTACTCTTCATATAGTCCAGCTTCTTGGATTATTTCTTCAACACACAGATTGAGTAAGTATGGTGAAAGGACACAACCCTGACGCATACCTTTCCTGACTTTAAACCATGCAGTATCCCCTTGTTTTATTCCACTAACGGCCTCTTGGTCTATGTACAGGTCCCATATGAGCACAATTAAGTGTTCCAGAATTCCCATTCTTCTCAATGTTATCCATAATTTGTTATGACCCACATAGTCCAACGCCTTTGCATAGTTAATAAAACACAGGTAAACATCTTTCTGGTATTCTCTGCTTTCAGCCAAAACTCACCTGACATCAACAGTGGTATCCCTTGTTCCACCTCCTCTTCTGAATCCAGCTTGAATTTCTGGCAGTTCCCTGTCAAGGTACTGCTGCAACCATTTTTGACTTATCTTCAGCAAAATTGTGCTTGTGTGTGATATTAATGATATTGTTCGATAATTTCCACATTCTGTTGGATCACCTTTCTTTGGAGTGGGCATTAATATGAATCTGTTCCAGTAGGTTGGCCAGGTAGCTGTCTTCCAAGTTTGTTGGCATAGATGAGCACTGCATCTGTTTGTTGAAACATTTCAATTGGTATTCTGTCAATTCCTGGGGGCTTGTTTTTCGTCAATGCCTTCAGTGCAGCTTGGACTTCTTCCTTTAATACCATCAGTTTTCGATCATATGCTACTTCCTGAAATGGTTGGACATCGACCAATTCTTTTTTTATACAGTGGCTCTGCGTGTTCCTATTCCTGTTGCTACAACAAAACAAAACAAAAACCCTGTTGCTGTCTAGTCTACTCTGACTCATAGCGACCCTAGAGGACTGAGTAGAACTGCTCCATAAAGTTTCCAAGGAGCGGCTGATGATTCGAACTGTCAACTTTCTGGTTAGCAGCCAAGCTTTTAACCACTGTGCCACCAGAACTCCACTGCTGCATAGCAACCCCAAAATAGTGGCTTGAAATAATAACAATCATTTATTATTATCTCCCTGGGGGTTGCCTGGCTCCTTTATGGTCTCTTACAGAATTGCAGTCAGATGGTGGCTGTGCCTGGAGTCATCTGAAGCCTAGGCTGGGGGCTAGGACAGCTGGTCCTCTTTAGCTCTCTTATCTCTAGATGGACTCTCCATGTGACTCCAGCATGGTAGCTTTAGGGCAGCTGGAATTCTTATGAGAGGGAGATAATCAGTCAGGCTTTATCACCTTTTATGAGCTAACCTCAGAGGTCACACAGCATCCCTTCTGCCACATTCTATTTGTTAGAAGCAAGTCACTAACACTGGCCTATATTAAAAAGAGAAAAAGAAAAAAACAATCATCGCCATTAAGTTGATTCCAACTCATAACGACTCCATGTGTTACAGATTAGAACTCAGCTCCATTGGGTTTTCTTGGCTGCAACCTTTACAGAAGCAGATCACCAGGCCTTTCTTCCAAGGTGCTGCTGGGTGGATCTGAACTGCGAACCTTTTGGTTAGTAGTTGAGCACAAACTTCTCACACCACCCAGGGACCTAAGAGAAGGGGAATTAGTCTTCATCTTTTGATGGTGGAGTATCTAAAAACATGTGAACATATTTTAAAGCCACCCAAAATGACATGATAGAAATTTGCAATTCAATAAATGCAATTCTTTTGAAAGCCAGAAATGGATAATCTGACTTGATCCAGGAATAAAATCCACACATATGGCCAGTGATAGTTACACTGGGCAGCTCAAATAGAGAACATTTTCATCATTGCAGAAAGTTCTATTGGACAGCACTGCCCTAGAATAATGAAGGAACTGCATATCCCTGGGCTGTCAATCAGAATTGCTAGCCCTTCTAATTAACTTTTGGTAAGTTGTTGGGGAACAGAAAGTTAGCATTTCACAAGAGCATGAACTGCGTGAAATTTGTGTTGCTAATAAAAGCATGGTCCATACACCTTAAAAATCAACCAAGTAAAAGCTAGGGGCACTTCCTTTAAAGAAAATGAAAGCTCCTAACCAAGACCCAAATAGCTGGCCATCCTGCCTCCATGTGGCGGTTTCAGTGGAGAACCTGCCAGCAAGGCCTTCGTGTTTTCCTCAAGACCAAAAAAACCAGGTGCTATAGAGTCAGTTCTAGCTCATGGTGACCCTCATGTATCAGAGCAGAACTGTGCTCCATAGGATTTTCAACGGCTGACTTTTCAGGAATAGATTGCAAGGCCTTTCCTCTGAGATGCCTCTGGGAGGACTTGAACCTCCAACATTTCGGTTATTAGCCAAGCATGTAAACTGTTAGCACTACCCAGGAACTCCTTTCCTCAGGACGGTTTCCCCAAACCAGTTGGGGGATAAAAGAAAAAAATCTAAGCTACAAAGTTAATTCCTTCACTCTTTCATTCAACCAACATTTTTGGAGCAGGCATGGATGCTATGATTTTTACCTGAAAATTTTTTTCAAAACAGGTTTACCAATCTCCCAGGCCTCAGAACTAAACAAATGTCAATAATGCACCCAAGAAACACCTAGTTTTAAGTAGCATGACTTTCTAATGAAACCACCAGAGAAAACTGGCTGTAAAATGTGCCCTTAAGTGGTGCAGTGGTTAAATGCTCAGCTGCTAACCGAAAGTTCAGCAGTTCAAAACCACCAGCTCCATGGAAGAAAGATGTGGCAGTCTGCTTCCACGAAGTTCACAGCCTTGAAAACCCAAGGGAGAGTTCTACTCCGTCCTGGAGGGTTGCTGTGAGTTGGGGTCAACTCGACGGCACTGGGTTTGGTTTTCTGGTTTTAAGTAGCTGAAAGAGTTGGCCTGCCACACATAATCATTATTAAATCGCAAAAGCTAACTGCCAAAAATGGTGCTTTGGGATTTAGAAAAACTGAATCCAAGCTACAGTATTTTCCAGTAATATAGAGAGGTCATTGCTGGTTAGTGACAATAAAATTATATCATCAGCATAGAGAGTACTTATTTTTATACTTTTCATAACAGGCATACATGAAGCTACAGCATGCACAAATTGCTTCAAATTATTATGAGACAAATTAAAAAGAAGGGTTTGTGGAGGCACGGGCAAAACACAGTCCCATTTTTTAGACTGAAATTATTATCTGACCTCTTTGTAAACCATCCCCATGAAGTTCCGCTGTGGTTTCAAGCTCAGTTCCACATCAGCGTTAGTTAGCAGATCCTGCATCCCAGCTGTTCTGGTTAGCCCTCCAAGTCCGTCTCCACACTTCCCCATCCCGCTCTTTGCCCCAGGAGGCTGACCGGCATGCGCTGCACCAACAGGTTCCCTTGCCTTCTGGCTTCTGGGTGAGTTCAGCCAGTGGAAGGAGCCAGCAGGAGATTAGAGAATGGGATGAAAGAAAGGTCAGGGTATCTATCCCCCCAGCTCTCTCCCTGGCAGGCCATCATGGTTTTGCTGCATTCCTTTACCAAAGGCTACGGCTGACATCAGGCAGACTTCTTCATACTGCTACACTCTCAGGTTCCAGTAACCCCTCACTTCTTTTGATCAGTCAGGCCGGTGAGTTGCCACGGCTTCCCGCTACCACTAGCCCAGGGTACTGCACTGTCCTTTGTAGGTTTTCCTCAACCCTGCCTTCACCTTTGTATATATAATTCCTTTATTAATTTTTCTTCAGTTACTCAGTTTGTATGGACTCTTTCCTGATAAGCCCTGGCTGGTACGCCAGACCTTTACTACTTTTTATACACAAAGACAAAGGCAAGATCAATAAAATTTGTAAGCCATCTTAATGTTATTCCTGATGAATTTCTCCAACACAAAATAAAAAGTGTAACATGGTTAATAATGGAATATTGTACCTAAATCCAACCTGTTCCTCACAGAAATTATTAGTCTATAGAAAAATCCAGAACTATATTATAAAAGACAAAACCAACACACCATTTAAATAAAAAGTCCACCAAAATAGTGGCTCTATGATTTGATAGAGCAAATTTGTCCTTTAAAAGAAGTAGGGGGAGATAAAGTTAATAAGGATAAGCAAATTAGCAAGAATAAGGGCCCCCATTCAGAGAGCAGAACTTAAGCAATTTTGGTGGTAAGAAGTCTTCAGAAGGTGCTTTGTAATGAACGTGAGGAAGTAATACCAGGGCCCCATCAGTGAAGACACTTGTTATCCAAAAGGCTGGTGCAGTTGTTCTTGAGTTAAAGGCCCTGCATCTGCTCTACCCTACACCACAGCTGTGCACTGAATGAATGGGACAGTCAATAGAAACTTCCATTCAAAAAGAAGAGGAACAGGGAGTCACATAGCTGTCACTGGTCCATAGCTATTCTGAAATCCAACGAGGCATATGTACAGGTCCTCATACTCTGGATACAGGGAATGAGTCTTGATTAGGGCTGATTCTACTTCTTGGAAGTGGTTCTCTAAAGCATTAGAGAGTCTAGTAAACACCACTTTAAATTTTTCTTAACCAAGTCTTATTTTGTTGTTGTTGTTAAGTGCTGTCAAGTCAGTTCCAACTCACAGCAACCTTATGTACAACAGAATGAAACACTGCCCAGTCCTGTGCCATCCTCACAATTGTTGCTATGTTTGAGCTCATTGTTGCAGCCACTGTATCAATCCACCTTGTCAAGGGTCTTCCTTTTTTTTCACTGACGCACCACCTTACCAAGCACGATGTCCTTCTCCAGGGACTGGACCCCCCTTGATAACATGTCCAGAGTATATGAGACAAAGTCTCGCCAACCTCACTTCCAAGAGGCACTCTGGCTGTACTTCTTCCAAGACAGACTTGTTGGTTATTCTAGCAGGAAAATCGAAGAAGAATTGATGCCTTTGAATTATGGTGTTGGTGAAGAATATCAAATATACCATGCACTGCTAGAATAACAAAGTTTTATAGCCACACTAATAATTTAATTTTTACTGTAAGGCCATTTCTTGCTTTGAGAATCTTTTGCTAGTTAGAGAGACTGGAAATGTGAAAGAGTTTTATTTCTCAACCCAGCACATCCTGCCTCCTCATATCTGCTTTAAATTGTTTGTAAACTGAGCGGGTTCCTTCTTTGGCTTATCTCTCTGCCCCATATCTTATCATATATAACTTGAAAAATGCTAACTGATACCTTCAACATTCCACATGGAAATCTCTTTAAACCAGATCCACAAGTTCTTTAGGTATATTTTCTATCTTCAAAGTTACTGTAGGTGATAGTGTTGCCAGTTGTCCCACTACAATATAATACTGGTTGCCCTTTATCCAGCCTACAGTAGCAGCTTCCACTCAGTTCTTCCAGTTTCCACTAACATTCTACCTGTTACCCTTACAGCCTCTGCCAGCCACTCAGAGTCAAAGCCAATGCCAAAGAGTTTAGGGTTTTGTTATGACAATACACCACTTCCAGGTATCAATTTTTATATCAGTTTTCCATGTTTTTACAACAAACCACCCCAAAACTTACTGGCTTGACAGCAATTTATTATTTCTCAAGATTCTGTGAGTTGGCTGGGTCATTCTTCTGTGGGTCATACCTGGGATCGCTCATGCAGCTGCATTCATCTGGAGGCTATTTGGTGACCGGACTCAACTGGTCTCTCCTACCACATGGTCTTTAATTCTGGACTTCTTCATAGCATGGTGGTCTCAGGGTTCCAGAAGGACAAGCCCCAATGTATTAATCAAACTTCTGCATATTTCACACTTGTTGATGTCCCATTGGCCAAAGCAAGTCACATGACTGAACCCAGTATCAATGTGGTAGAGAAATATATAAGGGCTTATATACTGGGAGATGAGATTCACTGGGGTCATTTCTGTAACAATCTACCACAGCAATAAAATGTAATCTTCATGCTCTTCTCTGTATCCCCACTCAGTTGTGTAGCCCATCTTGCCCATCTAGGTATATCTGGTATATATTTGTTTAATTGAATTGAAGAAGCACAGAGTTATGGAAACACAAGCACCAGAAAGGCTAAGCATTGACGATCCAAGACTATAAAATAAAGCTAACCATTAAAAATCATTTTTCCTCACTATCTTTCCATGCTCTTGTGAATCAAAAGTATTCCCTGGCTGAGGGTCTTCAGGGTACAATGAATTTCATATAAATGACTCTGACTCATCAACTTTGTTACGGTCATAAGCAATTCTAGAAATAAATTCTATATGAATCTGAAATTTTCCTCATCTTAAATAACTGTTTGAACATCTGAATAATCATACAATGTAGATTACTCAGTATTTGCACAAGAGAAAAAGGACTGAATAGAATTGCTGGCTTTTCAAACCCAGTATTTGGATTTTACTAAGATCAGACATTGGACTTGATTTGTCTTTCCCATCTGAGAATATAGGTATATTTAGTTTTCCACTAAAATAAAGAGAATCAGGAATGTTTTTTAATGTCCCAAAGGCTCTCTCCCCATCAGTCACTTTCTCCAGAAGAGGTTGGAGTTTTTCATCAACGGTGGTAGGGATGAACACACTTTGAAACTGACTTTTGATTAACAATGTCTTGCCTTTAAAGGTTGATAAGCCATAAAACTTTGTGCTAAAAGACACATTCTTTCCTTGCTACCAACAGTGATTCTAAGAATCCAGGCATGTTTGCACTATTTTTCCCCTTGAAGCAGAATATCTCATCAAAGTGTGAAAAGGGGATTCACTAAGAACACAATTTGCATGTGGCAGTTTTCCATGCTGCTGTTTTGTTTGTTTGCTGCTTGTTACATGATTAACCCTCAGCCTGAGTGTCCAGTCCTAGCACTGCAAAAGATGTTCCTCAACATGAGGGAGAACAACTCCCTGTACCAATCTAGGGGACAAATGTGCACCAAGTGGAACAAAGAGGAGTTCTTCAACCCATATTCTGGGACCAGACTCATGCCCCCAGGGGCAGATTTTTTTTTTTTATCAGTTTTCCATGTCTGTGCAACAAACCACCCCAAAAATTATTGGCTTAACAATTATTATCTCTCAATATTCTGTGAGTTGGCTGGGTCATTCTTCTGTGGGTCATATCTGGGACCACTCATGTAGCTGCATTCAGCTGGGGGTCACTTGGTAAGTACAGGCTTACAGTAAACAAGGTACCCACAGGCTTGTTTGTGTTTACTTATCTGTAGTGTACAATTTCACATGGGTTTCACCACATCTTTGATGTGAAATTGTGCACTACAGATTAGTAAGTAAGCACACGTAAGCCCATGCGTACCTCGCCTATTGGGTATTCGGTCCCTGCATACGCCCCTAGCTGAGGGCAAGGAGGAATGGATGCCTTTGTTGCTCTGTGTTTGAAACACCTACTACTAGTTGGTCCTGATAAGTATGCAGAGCATTCAATAGTCAAGGAGGGCCCCTGGCATGATGGTAGCAACAATAAAACCATTTGCCCTCAACTCTGACTTATGGCAACCCCATATGTGTCTGAGTACAGCTATGCTCCACAGGATTTTCAATCACTGATTTTTCAGAAGTAAAATCATCAGGCCTTTCTTCTAAGGTGCTTGTGGGTGGACTCAAACCTCCATCCTTTTGGTTAGCAGCTCAACGTGCTAACCATATGCACCGCCCAGGGACTCCTATGATAACAATAAATCCACTGCCGCCGAGTCGATTCCAACTCATATAGACCCAACATGACAGAGTAGAACTGCCCTATAGGGTTTCCAAGGAGTGGCTGGTGGATTTGAACTGCCGACCTTTTGGTTAGCAGCTGAGCTCTTAACCACTGTGGCACAATAGCCACCATTTATTTCGCTCTTGCTGTGCGAAGAACTGTTCAAGCACTTTTCTGATGGATTAACTCATTTAATCCTCACAACTCTATGAGGTAGGTGTTATGATTATCTCCACTTTATAGAGGAGGGCACCAGGCTACAGAAAGAGATAAAACAATTTATTCAAGGTCCTACCGCTTAAAAGGCAGAGTCAGGATTTGAACCCAGGGAGTTTGGTTCCAGAGCCCATTGTCTTAACCATCAACTCAACCTCTTCAATGACACAAGTCTCACGCAGAATCTAGAATTCCTTCCTGCATCTATGACTTTGTTACTATACTCTCAAGATTAAGTCAGTGACACTCACACACTTTGATGTTAGTTGACTTATCTAACTGTCTGACGATTTGTAAAAATTGTTAACAGAAAGGCAATTACAGAAGCCTCTGGTCAGTCACCTAAGGCCAGTGACATCTCAATCCTAGTCATCGTCTCCTTGACTGTCTGGGAGCCTATATTTTCCTAAAACTTGGATGGGATTGCTACCCAGGCCATGATCTCTACAGGTGTCTCATGGCTCCCAAATCCCACAGGGTGGGGACTCTTATGTGCCATGCACCTTCCCCAGCCACCACCATTACATCCTGATCTAACACACCCATTAAACTTGTTGCCCGGCGATTCCGTCTCATAGCGACGCTACAGGACAGAATAGACCTGCCCCCATAGAGTTTCCAAGGAGTGCCTGGTGGGTTTGAACTGCTGACCTTTTCGTTAACAGCTGTAGCACTCAACAGCTACACCACCAGGGTGTCCAATCTAACACACAGTCAATCAAAATATGTTTGTTGAGGGCCTACTCTATGCCAGCTCCCGTAGAAAGCATGAAAGATAGACCTGCATACAGGGAGTTTTCAGCCCTGGCAGCCCTGACTCCCAATTTAAGAAACATGATTAATTTGGGGAAATATCAACCTGGAAGTAATTGGAAGGGATGTTTTAGAAACGATTCAGATTAAATCACCTTTATGGTCCCTTCCAACCCCACCCCCATCCTCTTGATTTGTCTCTGAGGCAAGCGTTTATTAGTTTGATTTCGACACACACACTCGTACCTGTAATTACTATATAATGTCTGTTTACTTTTTTTAAACGAAAATGAATTTAAATTAATCTTGTTTTGCGAATTTCAAGGCACCCCCTGAGATAAATGAAGACACTCCAGGGTGTCATCAAAGCAAGGCTGAGAATCCTTGCTTTAGAAAAGTGGAGAAGTGAGCTCATTAAACCTTCAAGAAGCCAGAGGGGAGGAATGTATATAGACATACAGAAAGAGAAAGCACATTAGAAAGAGCGTTCTATCTGTATGTTACTCACCTACACACACAAGGGTAGTAGCCAAAATGTGGTTATCTCTGGGTGAATTGTCTATTATAAACTCAGCATTACTGCCATTTACTTCTAACATTTCTGTACCACCAAGGAGAGGCTCAGAACGACATTTCCCTAAGTTCCCTTCCCCATAGAGTTTGGGTGTCAATGAGAAGCACTTGTGTAAGACTTGGAAGGTAGAAGACAGGAGAGGCCTTTATTCTCCAGAGGTAGGCAAATGCATAGGCAGGTGAGAGTTCCAAAACAACATCCAGATGAACTTCCCAGGACTCATCCACATTCGTGCTGCAAACTGAGAGCATTGGCGGGAATTTTCCAGAAGTTCTAGAAGCTCCAGAGATTTACAGTGGGATGGCTTCCAGGCAAGGTCTTTGAGAGCCACTCACTTAGATATTACAGACTGAGATTTTAGGAGAAGCTTCCCTGACCTTTGCTACCACAGCCTGCCCAACAGGTTTGTTGTTGTTAGGTGCCATCCAGTCAGTTTCAACTCATACTGACCCTGTGTACAACAGAATGAAATGCTGCCCAGTCCTGTGCCATCCTCACAATCATTGTTATGCTTGAGCCCATTGTTGCAACCACTGTATCAATCTGTCTCATTGGGGGTCTTCCTCATATTCCACCCAACAGGCATGTAAGCCTCTAATTCTTTGTATTGCCTCCCTTCATACTTGGAAAACATAGAGTGGCTTCTCTTTTCCTGGTTGAACAGTGACTAATACAATTAGTATTTTTTGTGTATGTATATTTTAATGATTTTACAATACCAGTTGCTATCAAGTAGATTCAGATTCATGGCAACCCCATGTGTTTGAGAGTAGAGCTGTGCTCCATGGGGTTTTCGCGGCTCTACCTTTCAGAAGCAGATTGCCAGGGCTTTCTTCCAAGGCACCTCTAGACAGGTTCGAACAGCCAACCTTTCAGTTAGTATCTAAGCACTTAACCATTTGTGATACCCAAGGACTCTGTTTTTTCAGTAAACATGTATTATTTGTATAATAAATTAATTAAAGCTTTAAAATGTTTTAAATATATAGTGCAATACATATATCTGGATAGAGATGCTACAGAAGCTCAGAAGAGGAATAGAAAACATGAATTGTAACAGAGGGAGGCATAGCAAAGAAGGCTTCCTAGAGAAAGTGGTTTGTTCCCAAACTGAATCTTGAGGGAGATAAGACATGGTCGCAGGGAAAGGTACCAGTAGGACAAGAGTGTGCAAAGGCACTGAGTGAGCACTGCCTGTCTGAGGACTTGCACTTGGTCAGTGTGATGGCGACACACATCATTGCAGAGAAGTGAGGTGAAGTGAGACGGAAGAGATAAGCAAAAGACTCCATCCAGGACAGCTTTACATACCAGACTAATAAAATTGGAGGTTTTCTCCTGAAGGTGATAAGGAATTATCTGTGTTCTATGGAAGTCAATGTGGCTATACAGCAAGAAAATGTGTCAAGAGTGGAATAGTAGAGACTAGTCCAGAGACCCAGAGAGGTGGTGGGTCATAAGGATGTTCTGGAAGGATGGGATTTGGGTGGGAAGAAGGTCTACTGTGTATAGGGGAGGGGAAAGGAGTCAGGGCGGGGGTCCATGGCTCCTCTCCCTTCCCCCCAAACTGTAGGGAAGCTGGAAGCACTTAAACTGCTGTGGCTAGAGGACCAACAGAATATCTTCTCAGTACCTCCAAGCTTCGCTTCCTCTTTGTAGACTAAGGCTTAGAGTATGTTGACTCGAGCAGTTTCTGCCATGACTGGAAGGTAGTTTAAAGGTGAAAAGAGTGGAGAGATGTTTTAAGAATTCCTCCAGAAAGGATATCTGGGAACTAAGCCCTTCCTTGCAACAAAAACAGGAAAGGCGCAAAGTACATTTAAGTGTATTTTTTTGGACAATCTTCCTGACCTGTAGATAAAGTCAATAAATTGTTCCAAGCAGGGACTGTTAGGTGCTTCTAATCAGCCTTGGGCTTTCATCCAGGCCAGTTAGGCCCCTTTGAGACCCCTCTCTCTGCGGCTTGGCTCCTCTGCCCACAGCCCTGCCCAGCCAAAGCATCTGCAGGTGTCACAGCTCCAGATAGGAGCTCTCCAAGTCACCACCTTGGGGCCAGACCATGTTTGGATGCTACTGATGGCTGTCAAGCAGAACAGAGCTACAGGGCAAGGTGGTCTATGACAGGATTTCTCAGACATAGGTGTGCATACAAATTATCTGGGGATCCCAAAGGTTTGATGTGAAGCCTGAGATTCTGCATGTCCCACAAGCTCCCAGGTGTAAGGGGAACAGCCAGGAGGGTGGGAAGATGCCTAGAAGGAATCAGATGTTGACTATTCCTCAGCCCGAATGATTCAACATATTTGTTGCATCTACACTGAAAAATAAGGTAAACAATGAAATTTTGTGATCTACAGTTTTGAAGATTGGAAGTCTTAATACAAAGGTAGAAATGGACAAGAAGTAATACATACAGCAGTTTAGAAACCTCAAAGGTATAGTATTAAGGTCAACATACTAAAGATAAGAAAATAAAGTAAGTAAATAAGGGCATCTGTACTAGTTTTCTCCTGCTGTGTAACAAATTACCACAAACTTAGTGGCTTAAAATAATGCCTATTTACGATCTCCCAGTTCTGTAGGTCAAAGGTCAGAAGCCCAGTTATGGGTTACCTGGGTCCTCTGCTCAGGGTCTCACCAAACTGAAATCAAGATACCAGCGGGGCTGCAATTCTCATCTGAAGCTCATTCAGATTGTTGACAGAAGTCACTTCCTTGAGGTTGTAGGACGGACGTCTCTACTTTCTTAGTAGCTCTCAGCTCAGGATGCTCTCAGTTCTTAGAGGTCATTTGCAGTTCCTTGCCACATGGCCCCCCTGTGCAACTCATAACAATACTGTTTACTTTCTCCAGGTCAATAGGAGCACAACTCTGACGTCTTCTGTCTCCAACCTCTAGATCCCCTTTTAAGAGCTCTCCTGATTAGATCAGATCCACCCAGGACAATCTCCTTTTTGATTAACTCAGCTGATTAGGGACTTTAATGACATCTGCAAAAATTCTTTTTGCCATGTAACATAACTTAATAATGGGACTGATATCCTCTCATCAAGGTGAAAGGATGATACAGGGCAAAGACCATCTGAAATCATCTTAAATTCTGCTTACCACAGCATCCCTTGACTGCACCTTTGCATTAAAGATATTCCAACACAAAGTATAATTTTTTAATTTACTCTCTTCAGGCTCTAAGTCATCCCATTGTGGCGGTAGCACCAACTACACGTCAATACTTTGCTTGGCTTTTTATATATCCCTAGATTATTTAACTTATCAAATTAACCTGTGGCATAGGTATATTAACCATATTTTGTAGATCAGGAAATTGAATCTTAGAAAACTTTAATAATTTGTTCCAGGTCATATAGCTCAGTGGCCCAAGTCTATCTGCTCTTAACCATTAGACCAGATGTTTGATAGAATGGATGGAGTCCTAGCCTGAACCAACTAAGTGATCTTTAGTTTCTCTACCTAGAAATGCACATGTAAACCAGAAGCTCTCTGAGGTGCCTCCCAGTTTTGACATGTATGCTGCGAAAATTGCAATACAAGTATTTTTAGTAATTTCTTCCTTTTATATCTACAGTATCTCCAAGCAAAACAAAGGTGACAACAGTGTGAAGGATAAAAGGAAGAGAGTCCACCACAAGAGTTTTCATAGAAAACGTGGCTCTTACCTAATTGAGTGGTCCCTCTTCTCTGATTCTGTTCTCACTGGTGATGGTCACCTGCCTTTGTTGAATAGCTTTTCAAAAGCCAAGACTCACCTCATCTCCAACTTCCATAATCATAGTATCTGGTATAAGGAAGCACCCCCCAACATCCCAACATAAAGTCCCAACGTGTTCTTGGAATGTTCTACAGCAAAAACATAATTTTAAGTGTCATAAATGTGAGACAATTGTCAAAAGTACAAGAAACCAACTAGTAAATGGTGAAATTTCAGCCATAGTATGTTCTGGAACAGTACACAAATCACAAATTTTTCAACAAGATAAAAAAGAGAAACAAGGAAAAGCTATCAGTGCCACCTGGTGGAAAGACCTATATTAAAATGTCTAAGGTAATCTGGCCGCACCTCAGACCACTTCAGAACATCTATACCCAAGGTTGACATATATCCAATAGATACCACTATAGCTTTACTGTTTGCTTATAGGCAATGGTTCTGGTTGGTAGAGGATCTGTTCTGATTGGTTGCTTCCCATGTCCTGCCCAGTTGTTAAAGAATTTGTATGTCATCTCTAAGTATACAAACACCACACAAAACCCCCACATCTACAACATCGTACACATGCAAAATCCACTTCCAGACGACTCTGGTTGTTTCCTCTACACAGCATGGTTCTCCGAATGTAGAAAAAATTCATTACTTTATCACAACAACAATTGGGCCAGATACATGGTGCTCAAAAATGTTAAATGAACTAAAAAAATAAGTAGAATGCAGGGTGTACATTTTTGGGGAGTGTCTTGAGTTTCTAGGACTGTGACAATGTGTGTTTGTGTTTCTTTTCAACGGCACGAGTTTGAGGACTGTACTGAGTGTTGTGTGAGCACCTAAAACTGTTCTGTCAAGCTTTACAACGATGGTTACTTCAAGTGTTTTGCAATGGACAGAGAACAAAATGGAAAGGAAGATCCCCATCATCCTAAGACTTTCCTGGTGGCTCCAACCCAAGCTTATCTTTCCCCCACTGATGTCTTTTGCACTTATTATTTTTACTGCACAATTAGCTTTTTCATATATACTATCTGATTGTCTTTGAAAAGCAATTTAGTACTTTATTATATGTTATGAAAACAATTACAGCTGAGTCTAACTTTCTCCAAGTATGCTGTAAATTCCTTGAAGTCAGGGGAATTACTCGGCTTAGTGCTCAGCACACCACTGGCATCAACAGACTGTTCTGCAGAAGTAAACATGCGCACACACACACACACACACACACATACACATCCCTACCTTTTGTACCCATGCATACCATAGAAGCAGTGCATTACAAAGAGCAAGGCTTCTTTATCCCCTTTTCACAACTAACTAGACTTAACAACGATCATAATGACACAGTCATTCTTTCCTTAAAGCACCCAATCCCGAAACCCAGTGCCGCTGAGTCGATTTCGACTCATAGCGACCCTATAGGACAGAGCACAGACATGTAAAAAGTATACATCAGAGAGGTGCTCACACAACACTCAATACAGTCCTCAAACTCGTGCCACTGAAAAGAAACACAAACACACATTGTCACAGTCCTAGAAACTCAAGACACTCCCAAAAAATGTACACCCTGTCTTGCCTATCTATGCATTCTACTTATTTTTTTAGTGCATTTAACATTTTTGAGCACCATGTATCCAGCCCAAATGTTATTGTTATATGCTGTTGAGTCGATAAAGACTCATAACGACCCTACAGGAGAGAGTAGGGCGGCCCCACAGGGTTTCCTAAGCTGTAATCTTCATGGGAGCAGGTCACCAGGTCTTTTCTTCCTTGGAGTCACTGGGTGGGGTTCAAACCGCCAACCTTTTGGTTAGCAGCTGAACACTTAACCACTGTACCACCAGGGCTCCTGGATCCATATTAGATGCATGGAATTCAAAGATAGAAAGATGCAGCCTTGACTCCTAGGCAAACAGGTAAGCCCAACACAATATACCAACTGCCTTACTGCAAGTATATATTTACACAAGGTGAGATGGGGGTACAGAAAGTGCCTAAAACCTTCCTGAAGGTCAGGTAACCCTTTACAGAGGAGAAGGGAAAAGACGATCAGTATATGGGTGGGGGCGGGGGGTTGACATTGTTAGGATGCAGGAGTCCTAATTCGGAAACCACCTCTCTCACTGGGCCCAAGACAGGAAATTTAAATGGCACCCTTGACAACAAAACACTATCCAGGGCAGGGTCTTGGGCCCTTTCCACCATGAGGCTGTCGGAAGGGAGGAACAGAGCCGAAAAAAGGGAGGAATTCCTTAAAAAGGGAGCCAACTGGCCTTCCCAGAAGGCAGCTGACTGGGGGAACTCAGGCGGTTGATAGCTGTGCTTCCACCCCTGCAGAAACCCACACATGAAGGGGAGCACCACTGGGGCCAGGGGAGGTCATGGAGGAGAGAATCTCTGCCTGCCCTCTGGAGAAGATGGGCTTTAAGCTGGGTCTCGAGAAGGTAGAGAAGGGGCAGGAGGTAGTGGGGAGAGAAGTGAATTTTCCCAGAACAGTGAACTGAGCAAAGAAAAGTAAAGGGAATAAGAAAAGGTAAACTTGAAAGGAGCAAGTGCTGGAAACCACGTGGCCACAACCAGTGCCAGAAACTCTGAGGAGCAATTTGATTGAGAGAAGGAGGTGGAAGGGGATGGTGACTGGTGGCTGGGAGGCCACAGCAGCGAAAGAGGAAAAGGAATGAATTGGGGGCAGGCTAGAAACGGAAAGACTGGTAGGGTGTCATGTGGGAAATGGGCGTGGAAACAGGAAGGGGTTAATCAGGCTGTGATTGTCTGGAAGGGGAGGAGGGTAAATTTGGCTGCTCCAAGGAGCTGAGGAGAGGAGGTAGAGATCATGCTTCAGAGTCCCGGGGCTGGGTAAACAGTAAGTGCATTTCCCACAAGGTCAGCTTTCACTGTGATAATGCCAGAGGTATAAGCAGTGAAATGTGTGTGCTGGGGGCGGGCAGGGAGAAAAGGGAGGGAAGTTCATTTTCCTGGCAAAGTGGCCTGGCCTTGGAATCAGACAGACCTTGGATCTACCAGCCTAGCTCCTTACTAGCTGTGTGTGCCTAGTCCTGTGCCACCCCCATGATCACTGTGATCCACAGGGTTTTCATTGGCTGAATTTCAGAAGTAGATTTCCAGGCCTTTCTTCTTAGTCCCTCTTAGTCTAGACGCTCTGCTAAAATCTGCTCGGCATCATAGCAACATGAAAGCCTCCAGTGACAAGACGGTGGTGGCTGCATATGAGATACATCGGCCAGGAACTGGGGTCTTACACTCGGAAGGTGAGAGTTTGAGCACAGAACTGCCAATGCCCCCAACAAGCTTCAGACTGCTCACCTACAAAAGGGATACAAAAATATCTTCCCCATGGAGTTCTTCAAGAAAGCACTTAACACAGGGCCTGGTACATAAAGAAATTCCACAAGGGTTAACGATTTCCATCATTATGATTCTGCATCACTCGAAGCACGTTATTCACAGCGAGGATATGGACTCTGACACGCTGTGTTCAGATCCAGGTCCCCTCCTCCTAAGAACAATACTGACAAACTCTAGTCAGTCCAGTGGCGGATGACCCAGAGAGACTAAAAACCAGGAAATATGAAGAAAAATTGTGAAAACTGAAGGTGTTTAGCCCAGATGAAACTTGGGGACTTGAGGACGGTTCAATGAAGATGAAGGAACCTTCTGTTTAACTTTAGGACACAGTTCTGGGCTGTGGAGAAAGGTTCTGGAGGCAGGCTGCTTGGTTTCGAATCCTCACACACCTTAGTCGAGTTTAACTTTTTCCTAGCCTCAGTTTTCTCATCTGTAAAATGGAGTTAATTAGATTACGTACGATATAAGGCTATCGAGGCATCGAAATGAGTTAGCATATGTAAAATGCTTAGAAGAGTGACATAGAGTAAATGCTCAATAAATGTTAATTCTTATGTTGATATTATAATTACTATTACTGTCGTTTTTCAGGGCGCCAGACGGCAGCCCAGCATTTTTTGATAATCGCAGTAGTGGAAAAATGGGAATGGCTGCCTGTGTGCAGTAGCGATTCCACTTTACTGGAAGAGTTCCAAAAGTCACTGATAGTGACTAGTCAGAGTCGTAGGAGAGCAGATTTCTCCCCCAAGGTGGAGTTAGATTTTTGTCATCTCTTAAGCCCTTGGGCATCACTTTCAAGAAACACGGGCCAAGCCCTCGGGGAGGCAGGGGCAGTTGGCCAAAGATGCACTAACTCTAACCGACCGCCAGAAAGCAGCAGAGTTCAACCCCCGTGGCTTCATCCACAGAAAACCGTTCTTATTTGTTCTGAGTTTTCCCTCCTGGCAGTTTGAGTTGCTCCACCAATCTCCGTGCGCACCGCTGCAGTAATCCCGCCCATTACTAATTATTCAGCCAATCATCTCGGTGCTTTTGGGGGGCATCCCGAGCCTTCAGGTCGCTGCTCTAGCCCCGCCCCCAGGCCGCTCGGCCAATCCCCTGTGGCGGAGCAGGACGTAACACGGGGCTGTGTCGTGGTGACCACGTGGCCCAGAGGAGGCAGAGGCCAGGTAGGTAGAGGGTAGCCGGGCCTGGGGCGGGCCAGGGGAGGAGTGGGCGGAGCGGGCCTGGGCTGGCAACACCCCCTGACCCGCTGGCCCCTTCCCTCCCCCAGCCATGGGCGTGCAGCCCCCCAACTTCTCGTGGGTGCTCCCAGGCCGGCTGGCTGGGCTGGCGCTGCCGCGGCTCCCCGCCCACTACCAGTTCCTGTGGGGCCTGGGCGTGCGGCACCTGGTGTCCCTGACGGAGCGCGGGCCCCCCCACAGCGACAGCTGCCCGGACCTCACCGTGCACCGACTGCGCATCCCAGACTTCTGCCCGCCGGCCCCCGACCAGATCGACCGCTTCGTAAAGCTGGTGGACGAGGCCAACGCCCGGGGAGAGGTCAGCAGGCGGGGTCAGCGCAGGGAGGGAGGGACCCAGAAGGGGTCAGTGGAGGACAAGGACGGAGCTAGGGAGGTGTCGGCCAGCAGTGTTAGCTGGGCTTGGGGCGAGACATTGGGGGAAGGGAGCAGGGGCAGGGGACAGCAGTGCACAGCAAGGACATCAACCGAGGGGGGTGGTGTGTAAATGGGAGGACTCAGAAAGGGTGAGCAGTGTGAATTGGGCTGGAGGAAAGGCAAGTAGCTGAGGAGGAGAAGCAGCCGCGAATCAGCTCGTGTGAGTGGAGAGGGAGAAAGGGATGGGCAGACATGGGAGAAAAGGGGGTTGAAGTCAGGGAGGCTATTTAGCAGACCGCAGAGTGACACTGTCCCATCAAATATAACAGAGCCACATGTGTGATTTTTAATTTTCAAGTCATCGCATGATAAAAATTAAAAAGCAAGAAAAATTAGGTTTGATAATATAGTTTGTTTAATCCAGTAACTCAAGAATATTATTTCAAATTATAATCAATATAAAATAAATTCTTAATTAGAAGTTTTTATTCCTTTTTGTACTGTATTTTCAAAATCAGGTGTGCATTTTATCCCACATCTTAATTTAAACTAGCCACATTTCAAGTACTAAGTAGCCACACATGGCTAAAAAAAAACCAAACCCACTGCCGTTGAGTCAATTCCGACTCGTAGTGACCCTATAGGACAGAGTACAGCTGCCCCATAGGGTGTCCAAGGAGCACCTGGTGGATTTGAACTGCTGACCTTTTGATTAACAGCTGTAGCTCTTAACCACTGTGCCACCAGAGGTTAGTAGCTTCTGTATTGGACTACATAGGTAAAGGGTTGTGGGGAGGCAGACCAGGAGCCTAACTCTTGAACCAGCCACTTCTCAGATGATTGGTGGCCTCCAAGCCACCTAGGTGCAGGGGCAGTCCTCCCTGATTTTGCTGTTGCTTTTTGCGCTCCCCCCTACCACCACCCCCCCCCTCCCCGGGCTGAGCCTTCTGCCCAGAGTCCTGAGCCTGACCAAGAAGCAGCAGTTGTGGAGAGAAGGAGTCTGACCCAGGTGAGGGACAGGAGAATATTGAGAGGGCCTTGGGCCCCACTCCATCAGGCTCTGTTTTCACAGGCGGTGGCAGTGCACTGTACCCTGGGCTTTGGCCGCACTGGCACCATGCTTGCCTGCTACCTGGTGAAGGAACGCGGCCTGGCTCCAGGAGATGCCATTGCAGAAATCCGGCGCCTTCGACCCGGCTCCATCGAGACCTATGAGCAGGAGAAAGCAGTCTTCCAGTTCTACCAGCGAACTAAATAAGGGGTGTCGGCAACCTTCTGCCTGACGTGTGTGATCAATGGGGTCAGAGACACAGAAGCAGACTAAAAGTGTTCAGCCCTCCAGCTCCCAACTGGCTCCAGAGACTGAAATAGCCATCTCCTGCTGCTGGGTCCTGATTGAAGGGATGGCTAGGGCCCCATTGAAGTGATGGGGTCCCTCTGCTGCTTCCTTAAATAAATAACATATAAGAACCAGCTCAGATTTGCATAGCACTTGGCAGTTTACAAGCACTCTCATGCATCACCTAATTTGATCCTCACCATAGCCCTGTGCTATGGGAAAGACAGACAATCCATCCTTGTCCCTCTAAGGAGGCTAAGGCTCAGAGAGGCCGAATAATCAGCTACTCAGGGTCATACTGGTAGAAGATGGAAGGATGGGCCAGGACTACAACAAACATCTTCAACTTCTTAAAGATGCTGACACCATCTTCCTGTTTCCTGACAATATTTGATTGCAGCTTCTGAGGAACTACTAAATAAAAAACCCAAATCCCCAGCATCTCAGCCTCCTGGCATCTCAGGGTCTCTAATGCTAGACTGTTGGCACGATGCCTCAGTCTAGGCTCACCTGCCCTGTGTGTTTTATCCCCTTATTCCTCATGGGGCAAAGACGGCCCAGATGCTGTGCTCACAATAACCACCATCTTTGTCTCCCAAGGGCTGGGCGCCTCTCACTGGCTTCAGGCTTTCCTCAGCTCAGCTGGGACCCCCAGCCCATTATACTGTTAAACATTGCCCCATACAACGTCAGGCCAAAGAATGCTGGAATTGAGCCAGCCTGGGTGGTTATCCAGAGCAGCTATTTGATAATTAAATGGAGAGCTTTGTGGCTATTGAGTCTTGGCCAGATTTCTCAGATGTTACCTTCACTTCTCCCCTGTTGGGCCCCATCCTGTCATCACCTCCAGCACTCTTAGGGCTTCTGAGAGATAGACTGGATGGGCCAAATGGGCTCTATGCTGCAACTTCTGCCTGTGTTCCCGTTCACTCCTCTGCTATGGCAAGCTGGGCTGGTTAAGGTAGAAATTCATCATGAAACATGTATGGCGTGCCTCTGTGCCAGGCTCTGTTAGATGGCAGAGGCCACCTAGCTGAATGAGACATGAGTCCTGCTTTCATGGCACAGAGCCTCCTGGAGAAGACGGGTACAGGTGGAGACCAACCACGTAGAATGGGTACTGTGGCAAACTCGCACTCAGGGAACAGTAGAGACATAGACGACAGAGGTGTCAAGGGCTCCTTATAGACCCCATCCCATATAGGCTAAACCAGAGCCAGATCTGAGCCACCTGCTCCTCGCTCTTCCTTTCGCCCACCACCCATCCACCTCACCCCCAACCAGCTCATACAAAACGTACATCAGCCAGTCTAAGGGAAAGAAGAAGGGGCCTTTAAGGGCCCCTCTTTCCCCTCTGTGTCAACCCTGAATAATCACCTCCTGTGTTCTTTTTCCCTGGCCCCACCTAGTCTACCCAGGTGAGGACATCTCCCAAAGAAAAACCCAAACCAGTTGCCACTGAGTCTTTTCTGACTCATGGCAACCCTTTGTGTGTCAGAGCAGGACTGTGTTCCCTAGTGTTCTCAGTGGCTGATTTCTCAGAAGTAGATCACACGCCCTTCTTCCAAGGCACTTCTGGGTGGGCTCGAACCGCCAACTTTGCAGTTACCAGCCAAGCGCCATTAACTGTTTGCGCCACCTAGGGACTCCTGCCAAAGAGAAGAAACCCACAATTCCAGGCATCCAGGTTGCAACAGAAAAATGAGAAATAGCAGAGAAGACGCACTGAAACCTCCCACCAAAAGCTCCGTTCACCTTCCCACACCTGTCTATCCCCCTCCCAGCAGCATGACCCCATTCTATTTCTTTTTGTTATTGTAAAAATGTAGATAACACTTGCTGCTTCAACATTTTTGCACTGGTACAGTTCAATGAAACTGATTACATCAGTCATGTTGTGCAACCGTCATCAACAACCATTGCCATATTTTCCATCCCCATAAGCAGAAAGTCAATACTCGCTAAACAAAGATTCTCCCCTTTCCCGTTCTCTTCCAACCCCCTCCCCTCCCCCCAGCCCAAAATTCTTGATGCAAACCGGAGCATCTCCAAAGGGTGTGTGTGGGTGTGTGTGGGGGTGTGTGTGGGTGTGTGTGGGTGTGTGTGTTTTCACCTGAAGAAAGTGAAGCAGAAAGGATGTGAATGGCCCACTTCCTGGGCCCCTTTCCCCCATTCTGAGGGCTTATGAGAATCCGGGGAGAGAGGCGTGACGTTTGATGTTCAAGTCTCTGCCCTGATCCTAACCTGCTGGGGGGCGGTACAGCCAGTCTTCTCTTCTGTCTCCTACATCTTCCCCACATCCTCCACATCCTTTGCCTCTCCTTCCCCCCAGGTTTCTTCGCAGGAGACAGAAAATTTTTCTAACCCCATTAAAGCCCTGTGTGCAGCCTCCATCCCCATAATTTAAGCAGATCTCCTCTGCATCAAGAGTTCCTTAGGGAAATAAGCATATAATTATGTGCTTACGGAAATCAGTTTTTAAATAAGTAAGAATTGACTTGAAGTGAAAACCTTATCCCTCCATCTACCTTGGGAGGTAGCTTGATGCTCCCTTTGAGCTCATGTCCACCCCCAGATGTTTTGCCTGCCCCCTCTTCTGTATTCGGCCACCCATGAGGGGTAACAGACTAGCCATGACCCCTCCCCATTCTCTCCTACACTGAGGTGGTAGGTTCAATCTACAAAGAACCTTCACGTTACACCAGACGGGGGGTTTCTCAACCTCAACTCAATAATATTGATGTTTTGAGTTGAATAGTTCTTTGCCGTAGGGGACTGTCTTGTGCATTGTAGGATGGTTAGCAACCTCTCTGGTTTCTACCTACTAGATGCCAGTATCATACCCCACACACACAATGAAAGAGACAAAAATGTCTCTAGACATTGCCACATGTCCCCTGGGGGGCAAAATCACCCTGGTTGAGAACCACTGCAGAACACCAACAAGCACCAGACACAATCATAGGTCTTCATTTCCAATAAGAGTGGAACTGTCCCGTAGGGTTTCCAAGGACAGCTGGTGGATTCAAACTGCCAACCTTTTGGTTAGCAGAAGAGCTCTTAACCACTGTGCCACCAGGGCTCTCCAGTAGGAGTAGAGGTGGGGAAATACTTGAGAATTTCTCCTGTGGATGCACACATCTTAAGGGCGTATGGGCCAGTTCAAACACCTTTCCTTTTTCAAGCAATGTCCAGCTGCCCTTCTCAGTCCCTCACCTTTTCCCAAGCTGGGCTTCCAAGATGAAGTTAGACACCATTAACTTTCTGTATTCGAGATATTATTCTCAGTGAGTTGCTGGTGGGCATAACTGCAGTAGCATCTACTCCTGCCCCGCCCCTCCCCCACCCCCATGTTTTTAAAGTTTCCACTCATATTTATTCTTTGATGCTGAATAGAGGCTTTACTTTGTGGAAAAGTCCCTCTGTATCATATGGACTCCACACCCATCGCCTCTTTGGTTCCTGTCCCAGAAAATTGTTCTGATACTAGGAGGAGCCCCAGCCAACTCCGAGAAGCTTCCTCTCTGGCCTGGGTCTCCCACCTCCGCTTCACCTGCAGGATGCCCTGTCTATGTTTCTTTTGCTTTCTGAATTCTAGGTTCTATGACTGCCTCACAGGCCCATGTCCCAGCACAGAGCTTCCTGCTACAGAGAGAAATGCAGTAGGGACATAGGCCCACACCCTGCATACTCACTGCTGGCTGCCCTACCCCCTGCATCAGTATTTTGTCATCAGTCCCTGACCTTGACCCTTACAGCTATCCATAACATGTAGGGCTCCTGTCCCTCAGGGCTGCTCACCACTGACTCCCATGCCTAAGGAGCCTGCTCCTCAGGCACTGCTCCAGGTCGTACACACCCCTGCATGGCCCAACAGATCAGATGGCCCCAGTGCAATGATGAGCATGTGCCCCAGGGAGAGATTTGATCCAAACTATAAACCATTTCCCAGAATGAACTGGACCCATTTGCCAAGCTCACATCGAACCTTCTGCTGTCTTCATTTTGCCATTCTTGCTGAGAAGGAAACTAATTTGGTCTCACAGGATTGTTTTGTCACGAAGCTATATCACTTACCACTGATACATTTCATATTTTTCTTGACTATGCTTACTTAGGTGGTTTGGTTTGGTTTGGTTTTACATACAATAGCTCATTTAGTCCTTATGACAACCCTCTGAACAAGGTACTATTATAATGACCAGTGCACAGATGAGTAAACTGAGGGCCAGAGAGGTTAAGTAGCATACACATAGCTACAACCAGGATTCAAACTTGGAGCTAACTATAAACCACCTTCCCTCTCGGGAGCAAAGAGAAAAGACTTCGTTGTCATTTAAAAACATATAATAGCATTTTGTGTTCCCCAGAATCGAGGTGTTTAGACTCACAGGGCCCTCAGTGGACCTCAGTAATCCCCCTGCTTCCCTGATGCTGCGGCCTGAGCTTCAGCACCATTGCTCTGAATTGAGTGTATGGCTGCCCACTCAGCCATCATTGTAACAGGCTTCTGCCTCAAGCTTCCAGCTCCATCAAAACTGTAGTCCCCTGTTGATTTAAAAATATGGTACATAAGCACTTCTTCCATTACTTTTAAATTTTTCTCCGGCTATTATGGATTCAAGGCATACTCCTGAGAAGGCAGCATACTTGTCCAAGCAAGCAGAAATCTGAGAAAACACTTTGGTGCACATCCATGCCTAAAGTTGATGACTTATTTGTAACCTTGATAACTAAGTCCTTTGTGCCAATAAATTGCTTAAATTGCTTCAACCACTCTCTCTCTCACCCTATTTTTTCCTTGACTTATTCTTTCACCATGGATGTGTGGTTGTGAAACAAATTAATGAATGTCACCTCTGAGTTTTCAATATGCGGGATTCAGAATGGCAAACAGTTCTGGGACTTTATTCCCTAGCTTTTGTAATAAACACACCAATATCTCTTCTTTGTCAATGTGTATTGGGTAGTGACTCTGCTCCAAACCCAAGGTGGGCCATATGGGAAATAATTGATGCATCCATCCCCATAAAGTGATACTTCTCACCTTCTTCAAGAGGTTTTATGTGCCCTTGGGCTCCACCACCTCTACCCCAAGTAAATTCACTGATTTTCAAGGTTTCTGTAGGTGCCCTTTGTGAAATCTAGTCTGGACTGGGTACCTAGGGCCATGTAGTAAAATTAAAGTAGCCCACACTGGGCAGAACCATGCCATTCTTGACCGTGCCCTATAAGGCCCTGAGGAATCCGATCCCGTCCTCCATCTCCTCCTTCATACGCTCACCTCCCCCACAGCCCTTGGTCTACCTATGTTGTGGGTCCCCAAGACACCCCTCAGGTTTAATGAGTGACTAAAAGGACTCTCAGAACTGAGAAAAGCTGTTATACTCACAATTTTGGTTTATTACGGCAAATGGATACAGATTAAAATCAGCAAAGGAAAAAGGTGCAAAGAGCAGAGTCCAGGAAAAACCAAGCACAAGCTTCCAGTTGTCCTCTCAATGGAACCACATGGCCAATGCTTAATTCACTCACCAACAGTGTGACAACACATACAAAATATTGCCAACCAGGGAAGCTCACCAGAGCCTTGGTGTCCAGGATTCTTATTGGTGGTCAGTAATGTAGACATGGAGCACCCATGGAAGGACTTTTGCTACTCAGTTCCAGCCCTCCAGAGGTCAAACTCTGGCCCAGGGTTCGCGGTATACGAAAACACTTTTATCAGGCATGTTATTCCAAAGGCTTGGAAGTTATCTCCCAGGAGCTGGTCAAAGGCCAGTCCTAAAGGCACTTGGCATGTGTAGGGTTTGGGCAACACCAGGCCTGCTGAGTTAATCCTTTACTGCATAGTACCAGATACTTTGTGCTCTTTCCACATCACAGTCTAGGCGCATGCTATCCCTCTGCCTGGGATGCTTTGCTCCCCGACTCTACCTGGCCAACCCCTACTCCTTCTGCTGGTCTCAGTTTAACATCATTTCCTGAGGGAAAGAATTTCCAGCTGCCACAAATACTCCCACATACCCCCCAAAACATCTGTCTTTCTACTTTGCAGCCCTTCACTCAGCTACCTATAATGATTCACTTAGTTACTTCATGTCTCTGTTTCCTGCTAGACCTTAAGGACCATGCATCCAGCACAGTGCCACATGGATGTCCAATAAACATGTGGTAAGTGACTGATTTTCTGCCACCTACTTGGCTGTCTGCACACAGATGAACAGGATGAAAAGGGTACCTCTAAGGATTGTATGGTAAGGTATGCATGATATGTGTACACCCCTAAGCGTACATGCAAAAATGGACAAGCACAATTAGAAAAGGTGCTATGCATAAATGCTTAACCAATGCTGGAGTGATTAAAGAGGTAAGAGAAGTGAGTCTTGTAGAATTTCATCAAAAAGTCAAATCTTCAAAAAGATGTGGAGGGTGTGGTTGGATAGCCTAAACCCAAAAAAAAAAAAAACCCCGTTGCCATCTGGTGGATTCCAACTCATAGCGACCCCATAGGACAGAGTAGAACTGCCCCATAGAGTTTCCAATGAGCACCTGGTGGATTTGAACTGCCGACCTTTGGGTTAGCAGCCGTAGCTCCTAACCACTATACCACCAGGGTTTCTAGATAGCGTAAGGGGATATACAAATGCTGGATGTTGTTAAAAATACTGTTATCTGTCAGGTGCATAGTCCACATAGGAAGGCTTAGAGAGAGAGGTGGACAAGATGAATGGGTGGGAGCAAGGGAAGAGAAAGATAAAGGGAGCCAGTTGGCATAGGTGAAATAAAAATTTCATCCAGTGGGTAGCAGAAAATACATGGTTAGGTTAAGGTGGTGAAAGGGCAGCAGAAATTCATGCCAAAGGATTAGGATTCTATCTGATCAACAGGGTAGCATCACCACAGGTTTCTGAGCAGAGGACATGTCACTAGGTTCCAATTTTTTCTTAAGTTACATTTTGACAGAATGGCCCCATTACTTAGTAGCAGTGTGGTGCTTTATGATTTAACACTGCCAGAGAGACAAGGTCTCAGCGCTGCTGATTTTTAAGACTTCTCGGAAGATAAGAGTTAAGTAAGGATCTGCTTTCCCTGCTTGCTGGAAGTTAATGACTTCCATGCTTTGCAAAAGAAAGTAAAAAGGGTTGTTAAGTCAAAGCGCTCACCCTCTGGGCTTGCCGGGTATGATTTTTTAATGCTTTTCAAATGGGAAAGGATCTCAAGTGAGTGTCGTCTCTATGTGCTAGAAATTTATGTCTTTTAGATGGCAGCTGGTACTGGCTCCTGCACACCCACCACTCTGCCGAATGCACTGGTGCTCCTGGCCAGTGTTGGGCTGTGACCGTATCCCCGTCAACCCAGGTCAGAGGTCCACGGGGGGAACAACGGCTCCAGGTGCTGCACTCAGTCCAGCACCCTGGTATTTCTCCCCGTTGTCCCAAGGCCAAGTGGTTTCCTTTGAGCTCAAACTTTCTACCTCAACTGTACCCTCACTCCCCACACCCCTCTCCCGTTATGTCTGTCCCTTTCTCTTCAAACCTGTCTTCTCCTCTCCAAATAGTGGTGAATTTGTCTAAATGAAAGGAGCCAAACCTACCGGCTGACATGTTTTCCTGAAAGTGGAGGGCATGGTTGCATGCCACTTCGTGTGTGGAAGGGAGAGCTGGGACTGTGAAGACAACTCCCCCTACAGGAGCTGAAAAAGGCAGCTGCAAATGTGAGAGCTCCCTGAGCCCAGGGTTCTCCTTGTGGGCACTCTCCAGCTGGAGTCCCAGTGAATAATAGGCCAGCACTGGGAACCCAGGGAGCCTTCCACTGCCCCTCAAAGGATTCCCCATAGCTCAAGGTGGGACTGGGCAGAAAGGGGGACTTTGGGTCTCCACACTTTGTCTGCTCTCCAGGCCCAGGGATTGCAAATCCGGCCCGCCACTTGTGCTCAAATCCCTCAGGGAGCGAGGGAGCCAGGGAATGCATGGAGGACTCCAGGCTCATGCAGAGTCAGGCTGCACAGTTGAGAGTGACCATCAACCCACCCCAAGCCCCTTCTGCTCATCTGATAATCCAGGAGCCACAAAGGAAGTCAATGACATTCCCAGGCGGGACAAATCAAAAAGGAGTTAGGAAAATGAAAATTAAAACAACAGTAAGATATGATTGTATATACATCAAGTTGCACACACACAGCTCCAAATCTCAGAACACTAAAGTTGGCAAGGCTAAGGGGAAATGAGACCTGTCAAACTGCTGCGGGGTATGTCAGTTGGTACGATAACCTTTAAGAGTGATGTGGCCATGAGCTCACCCCCATCCAGCACGTGCTCTCTCTCTCTCTCCATATACATACATATATATTACAAATTCTGCATGGGAGCATCCTAGAGACACATATGAGGCTGCTCATTTATTATTAAACATAAAAAAAATTTTTTTTAAACATAGTACATATTTATTAAGCACTTCCAAATGAACCCAATGCCATCGAGTCGATTCCAACTCATAGTGACCTCACAGGGTTTCCATGGCTGTAAATCTCTATCGAAGCAGACTGTCACATCTTTCTCCTCTGGAGCGGCTGGTGGTTTCGAACCGCTGAACTTTTGGTTAGCAGTCAATCACTTTAACCACTGCACCACCAGGGCTCCTTTTAAGCACCTAAAACCCCACCCACCACCGTCAAGTCGATTCCGACTCATAGGGACCCTATAGGACAGAGTAGAGCTGCCCCATAGAGTTTCCAAGGAGCGCCTGGCGGATTCGACCTGCCCAGCTTTTGATTAGCATCCATAGCAATTAACCACTCCGCCACCAGGGTTTCCTTTTTAAGCATCTACTATGTGTAAATATTCCAGGCAAGAAAATCCTACAGAGTGGTCCTGCTCTGTAATATGAGCCAGAACTGACTCAATGGCAGCGAGTTTGGTTTTTTTTTTTCTTTGTTTATGCGCCAGGCACAGTTCTAGGGGCTGAAAATTAAGCATGAACAAAACACAGAAACTTCTGCTCTCATGGAGTATACATACGACGTTGTTTGAGTAGCCAAAAAACTGAAAGCCATCTAAAAACATTGTGGGATAAACACCGAACTAGAGCTATTGCACCAACTTAGATGGATTTTGGAAACAGTGTTGGATGGGCAGAAAAGAAATTTGCAATATTAGGTACAGAATATCATTTGTTTGAATAAAAACAAACAATACTAGAAAATTTTATGGGTATGTATGTTATAAAAAAATAAATGCTTGGATACTCATCAAACTCAGGATCTTAGCTGCCTAGGGAAAGGCCGAGAGGTAAAGGAACTGGGAGAAGAGATTCAAGCTTAACTGGAATGTCTTATTTCTTAAAAACAGAACACCTGATATAAAAACAAAACAGTATATATGAAAATATTAGCATTGTGTATTTTGTATTTTAACCATACTGGTGTTTGTTTTAGCAACCTGGGTCCTTTTTAGTTCAAAGGACATATGGACATTTTTATTTTATATTGATTTCAATTTTTCAAAAAGAGAGGAGAGGAGGATTGAGACTACATCTGTCAGTGACACAGGGGTTGGTTGGAGTCTGCCCTAAATGTGTCTCTGGGATCCTGCCCTTCCACAATGACCACCTACCTGGCCATAAAAAAAAAAAAAAAAAAAAACCCATTGCCATCAAGTCAGGACTCAGCTCATAGCAACTCCATAGGACAGAGTAGAACTGCCCTATAGGGTTTCCAAGGAGCAGCTGGTGAATTGGAACTGCTGACCTTTACAGTTAGCAGCCGAGCTCTTAACCACTGCACCACCAGGACTCCCACCAAGCCACAGACCCTGCGAACTAGGGACAAAGAGTCCACCAGCTCATGCCGCTGCCGCCCTGGATCACGGGGAGCTGCTTGGCGCCCCCTCGGGGCCAGATCGAGCTTGGCAGCGGCGTCTTCAGGAGGTAAGAATGTGGAGCTCTGGAAACTCGTCCACGCCGCCGTGGGAGGTGAAATGGTTCAGCCGCGTCGTAGAGCAACCTGGCGCTATCTTGTAAAGTTGAGGAGGCATCAAGCCCTATTGTTCAGGGCTTCTGTTTTAAAGATTTTGTTCTAGGGGAAAGTCTCAAACATGTGAACAAGGAAACATTTACAAATGTTCTTTGCAGCGTTGTTTACAATGGCCAGTAATTGAAAATGGTATCATTATGCATCATTAGGAGACTAGATAAATAACGTTAGACATCTGTATCCAATGGAATACTATACCACAGTGCTCATAACAACTAGAGCCACGTGTGTCAGCCTGGATGCTGAGGAAAGGGTGAGTTGCAGAGTCCTCCCACAGTAAGATACCATTTACGTACAGTTTTGAACATGCCGAGCAATACTACATGTGGTTTGTAGGCACACATACATGTAATTATAGGATAACAGGAGACATGGGAATGATAAAACCAAATTCAGGGGTTAGTTCTATGAAGGGAGGGAGGAGAACAAAATTGGGGAGGAAAACCCATGGGGCTTCAGCTAATTTCACGCTTTTTTATTTCTTAAAAAAAAAAAAAACCTGAAGTAAATGTGACAGAATTTTAAAATTAAATGGAGCTGGGCGGTGGGTACCTGGCTGTTTCTTATGTTACCTGTTATACATTTCTGAATGTTTAATAATGTGTGTGTGTGTATATATATATATACTGTACATATATATAGTGTCATGGATTGAATTTTGTCCCCCAAAAATATCTGTCAGCTTGGCTGGGTCATGATTCCCTTGTGATTGTATGATTGTCTACCATTTTATCTTCTGATGTGATTTCCCTATACATTATAAATCCTATCACTGTGATGTAATAAAATCAATTAGCAGCAATTATACTGATGAGGTCTACAAGACTAGGTGGTGTCCTAAGCCAATCTCTTTTGAGCTATAAAAGAGTGAGGCGAGCAGAGAGACGTGGGAACCTCATGCTGCCAGGAGGGCAGTGCCAGGAGCAGAGCGTGTCCTTTGGACCTGGGCTTCCTGCGCTGAGATGCTCCAGGACCTGGAGAAGACTGATGACAAGGACCTTCCTCCAGAGCTGACGGAGAGAGGGAGCCGTCTCCTGGAGCTGACATCCTGAATTTGGACTTGTAGCCTGCTGGACAGTGAGAGAATGTATTTCTCTTTGTTGGAGCCATCCACTTGTGGTGTTTCTGTTGCAGCAGCTCTAGATGACGAAGATGTATATAGAGAGAGAGTTACTTTTTTAAGGACAGAGGGAAAAGTGGTGGAAAGGGGAAGGGCCTCTGAGGCTAAGGGAAGAGCAAATGAAGGCCCCGAGGAAGCAAGAAGCTTGTGTGTTAGCAGATCTGAAAGATCAGCCCGAGCCCAGTAAGAGAGGGAGACCTAAGACGAGGCAAGAGAGGTGGACAGGGCCGGGCATGCAGGGTGTTACAGAGAGGGAGCGTGTTTTATTCTCAGCGTAATGAAAAGACGTTGAAAGTTTTAAGCAGAGGAGTATCTACAATGAGCCTATTTACATTTCGAGTAGACCACTCTTTTCCTCTGTGTGTAACATTGATAGAGGAGGTCAAGAGCAGAGGCTGGGAAAAGAATTGAGAAGTTTTCACAGCAATGTAAGCAAGAAATATTGAGTAGCTCCAGTGTAATGGTGGCAAGTACAGATGGCAAGAATAAGGCAGAATTGAGATATATTTTGGAGAGAAATCGATAGAACCTGGTGATAAATCTGATGTGAGGGGTGACTCTGAGGTTTCTATTTGAGTAACTGGTGGTGCTATTAACAGAGATGAGAAAGACTGATGAGGAGAGGGAGGCACAACAAGGAGAGGGACAAGAGCTGATTTGGGATACGTTAAGTCTGAGATGTTTGTGGAGATAAAAAGAGGCAGTTGTATATTCGGGTCCCAAGTCTACAGAAATGGTCAGGTCAGTCAAGAAATACAAATATGGGTGTCATCGGAGTATTACTCAAAGCCATGGCACTAGGGAGTCAGCATAAATAGAGAAAAGAGGGACCAGGACTGAACTCTGAGGATCCCTGCATTTACTGTCAGGAAGAAGAGGATGGTCCAGCAAACAGGTGAAGAAGTGGTGGCCAGATATAAAAAAAAATTTTTTTTTTTTTTTAATAGGTAGGAGGAATATCAGGGGTGACATGATGGATGCCAAGAAAGAAAAGTGTTTCGAGAGGGAAGGAGTGGCCAAATCAGTGGAGGGCAGAGACTCGTCCATTGGGGTTGGCAACACAGAAGTCATTGTGGCTTCGACAAAAGCTGTTCAGTGGAGTGGTGTGGGCTGAGGTCAGATCATACATAATTGGTGAGTGGGTAGTGATGGTGGAAGTGTGGGCAATTCTTCTGAGAAGCTTGGCTATAAAGGAAGGAGAGAAATAGAGTGGAAGCTGGAAGGGGTGAATAAGGCACAAAAGAGAGATTTGTTTTATTGTGGATGGTATTTGTGCCTGTTCGTATGCAGATGAAAAGAATCCAGTAGACAGAGAGAAACTAATGGGGGGAGGGGGAAGAGGGGATGAATGCAGGGTGGAGTACTTTGAGAAGAGGAACAGGAATGGAATCTGAAGCCACACAACTACATGTGGCTGAGCCAGGGTTCTAACTCAGGTCTGTCTGACTCCAAATCACATGCTGTCTCCCAGATACCTCATTGTCTCTCTTTATTTTTTACTTGCTCCCGGATGTCCTATTCTCAGGGTCCAGGGCACTAAACTCTTTATCACCACCTCCTCTAAATACACAAGTCTTACGGTGTTCCCATTTCCATTTGGGTTCTGCCTTTACCCAGGGAACTGGAGGAGAAAATAAGCAGGCTGAAGAAAATTAAATCTGACCTATTTTATGCTTTCTGTATAAAAGCATGAAATAGATTATGTTTGACAGTGGTAAACAGAGGATCCAAAACATTCAATTTATCGCTTTAATTATATATGCTTTTCTTCCCCAGTCTCCAGGGGGAGAATGAGTTACAGGACTAAAGGTACGGAATTATTTTTATACTAGACTAACTCAGAGCCAACCACCTTTAGATCTACAGAAACTCTTAAATACACTTATTTATGAGTAAGAGAGTGAGTTGTCAGCCCCATCCAGGGAGGCATTCCTTAATTTCTAAGGCTGTTTTTGGTAACCACAGGCTTCTAGCTGAGGCTGTCCTATTTAAGCACAATTGAAAATTTTTTAACATGCTGCCTAAAAAGATGCATGCAAGGAAGAATGCAGTGGGTGTGTGTCATGGATTAAATTGTGTCCCCAAAAAATATGTGTCAACTTGGTTAGGCTATGATTCCCAGTATTGTGTGGTTGTCCTCCATTTTGTGATTGTAATTTTACGTTGAGAGGATTAGGGTGGGATTGTAGCACCACCCTTACTCGGGTCACTTCCTTGATCCAAGGTAAAGGGAGTTTCCCAGGGGTGTGGCCTGCACCACCTTTTATTTCTCAAGAGATAAAAGAAAAGGGAAGCAAGCAGAGAGTTGGGGACCTCATACCACCAAGAAAGCAGCACCAGGAGCAGAGTGTGCCTTTTGGGCCTGGGGTCCCTGTGCCTGAGAAGCTCCTCAACTATGGGAAGATTGAGGACAAGGACTTTCCTCCAGAGCGGACAGAGAGAGAAAGCCTTCACCTGGAGCTGACACCCTGAATTTGGACTTATAACCTACTAGACTATGAGAGAATAAATTTCTCTTTGTTAAAGCCATCCACTTGTGGTATCTCTGTTATGGCAGCACTAGATGACTAAGACAGTATGTATAAAATGAAAAGTGAGGAAATAGAGGTGGGATATGAAATTGTCAATCAAAGGAACAGCATAGATGACATGGAAGGCCCTCCAAAGAAATTGTTGCTCTCCCCCTACCATGGAGGAAGGACTAACATTACGGAATTCTTTCTATACTAGACTAACTCACAGTCAACCATCTTTAGATACAGAAACTCATGCTTAAATACACTTATTTATGAATAGGAGAATGAGAAGATGAGAGGATCTGAAGGGAGTGGATAAGATTACAACTGCTACTGTGCACAAGCCAGACCAGTAGGAGGGAATCCCTGCTTTATCTCAATCTCCATCCAACACGTATTTCTGGTACACACACTCTTTGCCAGGCACTGAAGGTACGCAAAGAACAAAACAAACACGGCCCTTGCCCTCAAGAGGCTTGCAGTCCTGTAGGGGGACACACACAAGAGGCAATTCCAATGGAGGAAGAAAGGGCTAAATGCTAAGACAGAGGGTGTTTGTGCACCGGTCTGGGTGGGGGACAGTGATCAGGAGTTTCTGCGGGAAGTGATACACAGGTTGAAATATAAGAAACGACTAGGACTTAGCCAAGATGAGGAAAATATACAGCCCATGTGTGTACACACACACGCACACAAAATACTTATAGTACAAAAGGGTCACGTTCCTACCCAGCTAATTTTGCAGTGGGAGGTGGCACTTTGGAGTTGTGACACTCAGGTTTCTGACTTGCACAGCAGGGTGGGGAGTGGGCCTGTTGACTAAAGCAGGAAACACCAGAAGAGGAGCAGGATGGGAGGCAGAGGCTGGGTTCAGTCTTGACATGTTGAGTTGAAGGAGCCTCTGAGCCCTCCTACATAAGCTCTCAGGTACACGGTTGCATATTCAGATCCAAAAACACATAGTTATGCCCTGGCTAGAAAGACATATTTGAGATCCTTTGGATTAGAGGTGATCGTTTAAACCGTGACCACAGATGAAAACGTATAGAGTAAAAGGAGAAAAGAGCCTGAGACTGGAGTCAGGAGAACTCCTTCAGGGCCACCAGAGGTGGCTGAACCTACAGAGGAGAGTGGGAAGGAGCAGCTGGGGAGAAGAGCCAGGAGAGGGCAGTGTCACAGAGCGGATGGAGACGTTTAAGATGGAGGGAGTGGTCAGCAGTAACAACCTTAACATGTAATCAAATAAAATGAAGTAAAAAGTGCATCCACAGGATATGCTGGTGATGTTTCAGAGACTTGAAGAGGCTGAAGCCAAATAAAAGTGAGCTGAGGGATGAATGAGAGGTGAGCAAATGGAGACAGGGAGAATAGATGCCATGTTTCTAAACCTTGTCATGGCACATATAGAAAATTATATTTAAATTGAGCATTGGATAATTAAACAAGGCTGCTCCCAACTGGAAGTGTAGCCCCACCCAGCCGCCCCGAAGGCTGAAATCAATATCTCACAGCACCTGAAACCATTTGAGGCACGCCAATGTGTCTCAGGGGCAATGGTGGTTCCATGGTAGAATTCTTGCCTTCCATAAAGGAAACCTAGATTCAATTCCAAGCCAATGCACTTCACGAGCAGCGACCACCTATCATTTGAGGCTTGTGTGTTGCTATAATGCTGAATACGTTTCAGCAGAGCTTCCAGACTCAGATGGACTAGGAAGAAAAGCCTGGCGATGTACTCCAGAAAATCACCCTGTGGATTACAACAGTATGATCTGCAACTGATCATGGGGATGGGGCAGGAAAGGACAGCGTTCCATTCGTTGTACATGGGGTCACCATGAGCCAGAGTTCGACTCGGTAGCAGCTAGCAACAACAAGACTGTCTCAGAACAACAACGGGTATAGCGTGGCATAGACCACTCTTTCAAGGAGATTGGCTGTGAAGGGGCACTGGCAGTGGGTGTGGAGCCAAGGGAAGGGTAGCTGATTTGTATTTGGTTGGGTTTGCCGATGAAAGAGAATTATCTTTCAGGAACATCCATGGGAATGATCTAGTTGAGATGAAGTGACTGAACTCACAGGAGAGTAAAGGGTAGAAGGGAAGGTGCCTTGGGAGTATAAGGTCCTAAGGAAATGTAAGGATAGAATCCAATTTTAGGTGGAAGGGGGAACATGTAAGACATTGTGTGTGCAAAAGTGTAGTCCTCTCCACAACACTATAAAATGGTGTCATTCTTACCATGTTACAGATGTAAAACCTGAGGTTCAGTGAGGTTAAGTCGCTGTCCCAGGCTCCCCACCCGTTAAACAGAAGAACTAGGATTAGAACCCAGATCTTTCTGACTTCAGAATTCCTAACAATTATACTTTGGTGAATCTTGAACCTCATATTGTGCTGGGTCTAGAGATGCGAAGATGAATTAGGCTTGGCCCTTGCCTTTGAGGAGATCACAAACTGGAAGTAAGGAAAGACAATAAAACAAATATAAAACTGTGATAAACAGGATAATAGGGACATGAAAAAGGTGTTTTAAGAGTCATAAAGACTAATACCAAGTGTAAGCAATATGTTAGGCTGGGTTCTCTAGAAAAGCAAAACCAGTAAAGAGTATGAATATCTATAGAGAGAGATTTATATAAGGAAAGGGCTCACGTGGTTGTAAAGCCTGGAATGTCCCAAATCCGTGGGTCAGGCTGGAGGTTTCTCCTGATTCACATAGCCACAGGGGCTGGCGAACCCAAGATCAGCAGGTCAGACAGCAGGGCTCTTGCTCACAGGCTGCGAAGACTGATGAATCCCAAGATAGTCAGGCAAGGCAGCAGTTCAAGTCCCAAGAACCAGAGGAGCCAGCTGCAGGATCCAGAGCGAGCAAAAGCAAGCCTTGCCAGAGAATCCACCTATATTGGATGTAGGCCAGACTCCCAAGGAAACTCCCTTTCAATTGATTGGCTACTCACAGCAGATCCCATCATGGAGGTAATCACGTTGTATCAAATCTCATCACAGAAGTGATTCCATCATTGTACAGTTGCCAAGCCACTGAGAATCACGGCGCAGCCAAGTTGACGCAAAACCTTAACCATCACGTGCCTGCCATTTCCCTGTTCCTGGAGGCAGGTATGAACTGGGCATAGATGAACACTTGGACGGACGGACGGTCAGACGGACAGACGGATGGATGGAGAATGAGGTTTCAGTGCTAACGAAGAATACCTCCTTAGGGCAACTGTTGTCCATATGGCCACGAGGGGTCATTGCAGACCTGACACAATCAAAGTTTTTGCTTTGGAGACTCCACACTCTCTGGAAGGAAGAAGAAAGAAGGAGGGCAAGATGATGCCCAGATGCCTCATGGCATTTTCCACCACCTGCAGGCCAGGCCCAGAGCTTCATTCCCAGTCGGGTCCCATCTCCACCTTACTGGCCTTCTCAGCTCGTGTTTTAAATTTTAGGCTTTTGGCATGTTTGTCCAATATGTTTCTCTCACAGACCTTACTCAAAGAAATGGCCCCAGGTCTTCCACTGGGCCTCCAGTTCCAGCTAAAGGTGTGGCGTTAAACCCAGCAGGCTTTATAGCTGAGGAACTTTGCACAAATGACTTTACCTTTCTGGGCCTAATAGGTAAAAGCTACGATTGGGGAGAGACTTTGGTGGTTTAAAGCTTCCTCACTCATTTTTTCTTGTAACAACAGCTAAACTTTACCACCACCCTCTGTCTGTCAGTTGGCCATACTGTGATGGCTTGTGTTTTGCTATGATACTGGAAGCTATGCCACTGGTATTTCAAATACCAGCAGGTGGGCAGGTTTCAATGGAGCTTCCAAACTAAGGCAGACTGGGAAGAAAGGCCTGGTGATCTTCTTCTGAAAACAAGCCAGTGAAAACCTTTTGGACCACAACAGAACTTTGTCCAATATAGTGCTGAAAGATGAGTCCGCCCTATGCTGGAAGGCGCTCAAAATGCCCAGTGGCCACAATGATAGACTCAAGCATACCAATAATCACGAAGATGGCATAGGACCAGGCAACATTCTGCTTTGTTATACATAAGGTTGCCATGAATCAGAGCTGACTGGAGAGCAACTAGCAACAACAACAATCTTTATCAAGCACTTACTACTTGCCAGGCATTGTTCTAAGCCTGCCATGCCCAATACGGTAGCCACTGTCCACATGTGGCTTTCTAAATTTAAATTAATTAAAATTAAAAACAGTTAAAAATTCAGTTCCTCAGTCTCACTAGCCAGTTTCAAGTACTCAGTAGCACATGGCTAGAACGGGATAGCCTAGAGAACATTTTCATTATTGCAGACAGTTCTACCAGACAGCACTAAGTGCTTCACATGTGTTTATTTTATTTAAACTTCATAGCAGCCCTGTGATGCAGGTATAATTATTTATTGACTTTAGAGATAAGGACCCTAAGGCACGGAGCGGTTAAGTAGCTTGGCCCAAGTCTCTCAGCAGATTAGTATCCAGAGCAGGATTCAAGCTGCACCATGCTGCCTCTGCCCAGAGCTACCCCCTCACCCCAGCTCCCTTCATCCTACTACCTAGGAGTGGGCAGACTTTTCCCATCCCTGTATCAGCCATTGTCCCTAGCTACTCCCCTGCCGGCTGACCCTTAGGGAACCTGGCCTTCAAGCTCTTTCTGGATGAGAATCCCAACCCTATTATCTTCCCCACATACCTCCTTTTAGCCCCTCATTTCCCTTAGGCTATTAAGGTAGTTTTTATCCTTCCCCTAACCCATTCCAGTCTTGGTTCAAGGTCAGCCTGGGTCCTGGGACATTCCCAACCTCAGCAGCAGCTCTCCTGCACCTGAGGTCACCTTCATCCTCAAGGGGACAGCATGCTGCCAGGGCAGCTCAGAAAGCCAACTTTCACTAACACCTCTGAAGGGGCGCAACATCTCGCTCTGCAGGGGTAGAGCAAGAAGACAGGCTGCAGATCACTCACTCACGCTGCTGGAATCTAGTGAAAGTGGAAGCAGCCAGGGGCAAGGTGTCAACTGTTCCGCACACAAAGCGCCAGGGGTGCTGGAGAGCTAGACCATTTGCAGTGGCCCCTTCTGTCTCCTACCCCAGCTGCTGCTGCTCCCCCAAAGGGCCTCTGGACCTGCAGACACCTCAGACAGGGAGACCTGTTGAAAAGAGAGTGATAGAAGAAAATGCATGAATGTTAACATCATTAGGTGAGTGTGCAAGATATCCAACTCCTACTAGATTTACTCATTACTTTTACCTCTCTGCTGATCATCAAGTCACAAAGGAATTGCCTGAGTGGTGTGAGATTGGTTTCTCACTTCCACTGAATGAGGGAATCTAGGGCCAGAAGACTTAGAAAATTCACCCTCCCCATTCCTGCCTTTAGCATTGTTGTTGTTGGCTGCCGTTGAGTTGGCCCTCGACACATGGTGATCCCAAGCGCAACAGAGCAAAATGCTGCCTGGTCCTGCACCATCCCCAGGATCAGTTGCAGATTGGGTCATTGTGATCCACAGGGTTTTCATTGGCTGGTATATGAATGTAGATTGCCAGGCCTTTCTTCCTAGTCTCTCTTAGTCTGAGAGCTCCACTGAAACCTGTTCAGCATTGTAGCAACACGCAAGCCTTCACTGACAGACCAGTGGTAGCACATGAGGTCCACTGGCCAGGAATCAAACCCAGGTCTTCCACATGGCAGGCAAGAATTCTACCACTGAACCACTTGGTTGTTTTTGTTAGGTGCCGTGGAGTCAGCTCTGACTCATAGCCACCATATATACCACAGAATAAAACACTGCCCAGTCCTGCGCCATGCTCACAATCATTATTATGCTTCAGCCCATTGTTGCCGCCACTATGTCAATCCTTCTCGTCAAGAATCTTCTGCTTTTCCGCTAACTTATACTTTACCAAGCATGATGTCCTTCTCCAGGGACTGATCCCTCCAGATAACATGTCCAAAGTATGTAAGACGCAGTCTCACCATCCTTGCTTCTAAGGAACATTCTGGCTGTACTTCTTCCAAGACAGATTTACGTGTTCTTTTGGCAGTCCATGGTATATTCAATATTCTTCGCCAACATCACAATTCAAAGGTATCAATTCTTCTTCAGTCTTCCTTATTCATCGTCCAGCTTTCACATGCATATGAGGTGACTGAAAACACCATGGCTTGGATCAGGCATACCTTAGTCTTCAAGGTGACATCTTTGCCTCTCAACACTTTAAAGAGGTCTTTTGCAGCAGATTTGCCCAATACAATGCATCTTTTGATTCTTGACTGCTGCTTCCATGGGTGTTGATTGTGGATCCAAGTAAAATGAAATCCTTGACAATTTCAACCTTTTCTCCGTTTATCATGATGTTGCTTATTGGCCCAGTTGTGAGGATTTTTGTTTTATGTTAAAGTGTAATCCATACTGAAGGTTGCAATCTTTGATCTTCATCAATAACTGCTTCAAGTTCTCTTCACTTTCAGCAAGCAAGGTTGTGTGATCTGCATACGCAGGTTGTTAATTAGTTTTCCTCCAATCCTGATGCCCTATTTTTGGTTTTTTTTTTTTTTTAATACAGTCCAGCTTCTCGGATTATTTGCCAAGCATACAGATTGAATAGCTATGGTGAAAGGATACAATCCTGATGCACACCTTTCCTGATTTTAAACCACATAGTATCCCCTTGTTCTGTCCGAACAACTTCCTCTTGATCTATGTACAGATTCCTCGTGAACACAATTATGCGTCCTGGAATTCCCATTCTTTGCAATGTTATCCATAATTTGTTATGATCCACACAGTTGAATGCCTTTGCATAGTCAATAAAACACAGGTAAACATCCATCTGGTATTCTCTGCTTTTGGCCAGGATCCATCTGACATCAGCAACGATATTGCTGGTCCCCTGTCCTCTTCTGAATCCGGCCTGAATTTCTGGCAGTTCCCTGTTGATATGCTGCTGCAGCAGCTTTTGAATGATCTTCAGCAAAATTTTGCTTGCATGTGATATTAATAATATTGTTCGATAATTTCCACATTGAGTAGGATCACTTTTCTTGGGAGTAGGCATAAATATGGATCTCTTCCACTCAGTTGGCCAGGTAGCTGCCTTCCAAATTTCTTGGTATAGACAAGTGAGCACTTCCAGCGCTGCATCCCTTTGTTGAAACATCACAGTTGATATTCCGTCAATTCCTGGAGCCTTGTTTTTTGCCAGTGCCTTCAGTGCAGCTTGGACTTCTTCCTTCAGTACCATCAGTTGCTGATCATATGCTACCTCTTGAAATGGTTGGACATCGACCAGTTCTTTTTGGTGCCATGACTCTGTGTATTCCTTCCATCTTCTTTTGATGCCTCCTGCATTGTTTTATATTTTCCCATAGAATCCTTCACTATTGCAACTTGAGGTTTGAATTTCTCTTCAGTTCTTTCAGCTTGAGAAGTGCCAAGCATGTTTTTTCATTTTGGTTTTCTATTTCCAGCTCTTTGCACACGTCATTATAATACTTTACTTTGTCTTCTCGAGCTGCCCTTTGAAATCACCTCTTTTACTTCATCATTTCTTCCTTTTGCTTTAGCTGCTCGACATTCAAGAGCAAGTTTCAGAGTCTATTCTAACATCCGTTTTGGTCTTTTCTTTCTTTCCTATCTTTTTAATGACCCTTGCCTTCTTCATGTATGATGTCCTTGATGTCATTCCACAACTTGTGTGGTCTTCAGTCATTAGTGTTTAATGCATCAGATCTATCCTTGAGATGGTCTCTAAATTCCGATGGTATATACTCAAGGACATACTTTGGCTCTCGTGGACTTGTTCCAATTTTATTCAGTTTCAACTTGAACTTGCGTATGAGCAATCGATGGTCTGTTCCATAGTCGTCCTCTGGCCTTGTTCTGACTGATGATATTGAGCTTTTCCATCGTCTCTTTCCACAGATATAGTTGATTTAATTCGTGTGTATTCCTTCTGGCAAGGTCCATGTATATAGTAGCCATTTATGTTGGCGAAAAAAGGTATTTGCAATGAAGAAGTCATTGGTCTTGCAAAATTCTATCATGCGATCTCTGGCATCGTTTCTATCATCAAGGCCATATTTTCCAACTACCAACCCTTCTTCTTTGTTTCCAACTTTCACATTCTAATCACCAGTAATTATCAATGCACCCTGATTGCACCAATCCTGAACCACTAATGCACCAATCCTGAACCACTAATGCACCAATCCTGAACCACTAATGCACCAACCCTGAACCACTAATGCCTAATAACATGAGAAATAGTTACTAAAAGTAGGCTTAACAGCAAGAATAAAAAAAAAATCTGATGGTCAGTTAAGGTACTGATGGTCAGTTAAGGTACTGGTACCACTCTTTAGTTCATAGTTCAACTGCTAACAGGCTATCACAGCAAGTTCATGAGTACTATAGGAAAAGCTGTATACGAACACAATTACAAGGGCACAACTTGATGTCAGAACTCAATAATTACAACTTACAAATAAGTATACAAGCAATACTTCTTATTTACAAAACATAAGACACTGTTTCTTAAGTCCAGAAAATACAGTAAATCATATCTTATGAGGAGATTAAGTTCTAAAGACAGTGTGTAAGATGAAAATTGCTTAAACAAAATTGTTGTTAGGTGCCATTGGGTCAGTTCCAACTCATAACGACCCTATATACAACAGAATGAAACACTGCACAGCCCTGTGCCATCCCTACAACTTTGCTATGCTTGAGCCCATTGTTACAGCCACTGTGTCAATCCATCTCATTGAGGGTCTCCCTCTTTTTTGCTGACCCTCTACTTTACCAAGTATGATGTCCTTCTCCAGGGACTGATCCCTCCTGATAACATGTCCAAAGTACATGAGATGAAGTCTCACCATTCTTGCTTCCAAGGAGCATTCTGGCTGTACTTCTTCCAAGGCAGATTTTTTTCTTTCTTCTGGCAGTCCACGGTATATTCAGTATTCTTTGCCAACACCGTAATTCAAATGCATCAATTCTTCAGTCTTCCTCATTCATTGCCCAGCTTTCCACACACATAAAAAACAAAATTACTCTCAAAAATTTCTTAAACTGCACATAATGTAAAAGAGACATTAAGTAACAGGCAATAAGCACACCAAATTCTTTCCAAACTCTACGGAGCTTCTCATTTAAAGACTCTCAGGAACGGCTTTGCTGTCAGAAAGTGCTTCCTAGTGTTTTTCCCAACTGCTTCAGTGTTTCGCCTTAAATTCTATGTTGTCTTTGGAGGAAATCAAGATGTGCAATATTCTTCTCTGCTGAGGCACAATTGAGCAATTTCTAGTTTTTTCTATTACAGACAATGCTGCTATTATCATTCTTGTACATATCTTTCGATGCCCACACTGCCAGCGTTTCTGCTCAGTATTTAAGCTCAGAATATACCTGGGAGTGAACATGCTGAGTTACCCGGTATCCATAGGTTTAGTTTTAGTAGATTCTGCCACACAGGTTTCCAAAGTGGTGGTACCAATTTACACTCCCACTTCTGGTGTATGAGAGCACCAGTTGCTTCTCATCCTCACCAACACTTGGTTATCTGTCTTGATAGTTTATTCTTATGGCGGTGTAATGGTATCTCAGCGTGGTTTTCATTTGCATTTCTGCAGTGGCTTATGAAGTCAAGCTCCTTGCCTATGTTTATTTGACACTTGCATATCTGTTTTTGTAAAGTCCTTATCCAATCATTTAGCTCATTTTTCTAGTGGGTTGTCTCTTTTTTTCCTATTGACTTGTTGCCTTGTAGAGTTTCTTGTATTCTAGATGTAAGCCCTTTGTCAGTTATACGCATTGAAAATGTTTTATGTCACTTTTTGGCTTGCCTTTTTATTCTTTTAATGTTTTCTAATAAACAGTTCTTCTCACAATAATATCCTGTTTTAAAGCCTTCATTTCAGAACCTCCAGGCCCACTCTACTCCAACTTCATCAATCCCTGATCCCCTCCTGAACTGGCCCATTCTCAGGATCCACTCCTCTGCCTCATTGCTGTGCACAAACACATTCATCTTTGTGGTGGGAAGGGCATCTCAGAGAACTGGGAGTCACTAGGGGGTGGGGAGGGGTAGATGAGATGAGTATTTCCCAGCACTGTGCTATCTGCCAGGCCAAGTGATTCTGAGACCAAGCAAATTCTGGCAATCTCTGAATCTTTTTGCTGGGGATGTCTCATAGCCATGTCCCATCCTGATTTCCTGGGATAAGGTTTCCCAAGTCACAGAAAGAGAGTTAGGAAGTACCTCGTAATGATTTACCCTGCTCCCTCATGCTTCACTTCAAGTCAGTTCATACATGCAATACTCCTTCAGCCAAAGAGGAAATACCAATCTGAGCTTTCAAAGTTTCCTGCCCACTTCCTCTATTTAGACTATCAAGCAGTAACACCATCCAGATCAGAGGAGCCATGACCCACCCCTGGGCTGGTGGCCAACATATTCTCCCCCCACCCCCAAATTTACCTCTGATGTGTTCCATCCAGTGCACCAGGACAGGCACCTCACTGCTCTGGACAGTTGTGCTGCTCACTGAATATGAGTATCCTGGGCACCAATGACTGTAAGTTGTTCCTGGGACACAAAGTTCAGGATCACATCTTTCCCAATGCAAGTGGATTTGTGGATGAGCATGAGTCAAGCATGCTTTCAAGAGATGGGGACAGGGTATTTCTTATCCCATCATCCTGGGTCCTTGGCAGAGCAGCCCTTTGATGTGTGAGTGCTAAAAAAGAGGGGAAAAAAATCACATTCTAAAGCCTCCTTGCTTCACAACAGTATTTTTGCCCTGCAAAAACAGATTAAAATACTCATTAGGGCTGTCTCTATAGGAAAACATTATAGAATGGAAGGAGGCTGCTTTGGGAAAGGGGAGAGATCACGGGAATAGGGAAAAGCAATTCCACATATTTTGTTCAGCGATGGGAGGAGGAGTTTTATGGGGTGGCATGTGTTTATAAAACCTCAAGCCTTTTTTTTAGAACCAGTCAACAACGACCAGACTTTTCATCTGGTCAAGAGGCTTATGCTCTGAACATCTAAAGCTTTTATGAAAGTGACCTTTCCTCATCTGCCTGCATCTGCTCTCTTTTGGGGGAGGGGGGCCAGATCTGACTGGTCCTTGGGGCTGTTTTGGGTCATCAAACCCATTCTCTCTGATTCATGTCCATCTAGTCTCTGATCCACTTTTCTCCATGCCAGGGACTCATGCAAATGACTGAAGGACTGGTCTAGGGATGGAGGACTGAAGCGAGGAGGGTCTCTGGACTCACCCAGATTCAGCTCCATTTCAGCCAGTATCGCTCTGCTACGTTAAAAGAAATAAGTTCGTGCATATATTTCACTTCCCTTTATAGTTTCTGAGTTGATCTACTTTTGTTCCCAGTTGGTTGGGTGGGTGGGTGGGTGGGTGGGTATGTGGGTTGGTTGGTTGGTTTGGTTGGCTGGTTTTCAGCAAACCAGAAAAGCAAAACTCTTCCTAAGCATAATCTCTTCCTGGACAGAGTTTGTGGGAATTTGACTCCCAGGAGGAAAAGTCTTGTTCCACTCAGGACTCTTCCAACTCCAGCATCACCACGCGATGCTGTATGCTCTATGAATGGCCACTGGGGCAAGTAAAAAATGTCTAAAGCTTACACTCAGGGCAGAAACAAGATGACATAGTGCCTGGATACACTATCCTGTAGTGTATCCTGTATCCTGGATGGCCCTATCCTGTAGAAGTAACAATTCTTGGACTTGACCAGCTAAAGTCCAAGAGATTCCCATCTTAGAATTCAGGAGCTTGATGGGAAATAGCCAAGAAAGAGAGGAGAGAGAGAGAGAGAAAGTAACGGACAGCATAATGCAGAGCCCAGGCAAATCAGGTCAAACTTGAAGCTCAGGGCTCCAGAAAATCAGCCTAAGAACATACAGTCCCCAGGGCTGGGTGTGTGAGAACATAGTTACCACAAGTGCAGAGCTACCATACCTTCTTGGGTGTAGACAGAAAGAAGGAAAAAAAAACATTGAATGCCTACTTTATAATTATCTCCTCTAAACTTCAGAGCCTTATGAGATAGGCATTTTTATCCCCTTTAAACAACTGAGGAAACTGAAGTTCAAAAAGGTTAAGAAACTTGCCTAGAATTACCCCTTCTAACAAGAGCAAAACAAAAATGTGAACCCGGTACATCTAATGTCAAACCCCATGCTTTCTCATTCCACCATACTGCCTGTAGTCTAGATGTAGTTGGACTCTAATAAATAAAACTGGAAAATAGTAATTCATTTAAAATGCCTAGCAGATCATGCTTGCACAATAAATAGTAGAGCCCTCATAGCAAAGTGGTTAAGAGTTCAGCTGCTAACCAAAAGGTCAGCAGTTTGAATTCACCAGCGGCTCCTTGGAGCCCTGATGGGGCAGCTCTGCTCTGCCCTATAGGTTGCTACAGGGTTGCTATGATTTGGAATTGACTCGATGGCTATGGATTTTTGTACAGGGCCTTGGTGGCTCAGGGGTTAAGAGCTCAGCTACTAACCAAAAGGCCAGCAGTTTGAATCTACCAGTCGCTCTTCAGAAACCCTGTTGGGCAGTTCTACTCTCTCCTGTAGGGTCATTATAAGTCAGAATCAACTCAACGGCAATGGGGTTGATTTTTCATTCTTTCTTTTTGTTTGTTTGTTTACCATTATTGGCTATCAGGGATCCCGGAGGCTAGGGGCACTGACGTTGAACAACTGGTCCATGGCTGAACACAAAAGATGCAGTTAAAGTTTAGGAGATAAGTCTTAATTCTTCTGAGCCAAACATAGGCTGACTTCACTTCAATATCGGACCCATGCCCCACATGCACACACAGCATCTATGACAGGTGTCATGGGTTCTCTGCACAGCCCTCCCAGCAGCATGTCCCACCATGGCTGAACAGTTGTGAGATAGTTCTTCATATTGAGTTGAAATCTGCCTCCGTGAACACTGCAGCTTCCATACATTAAACTCATTTCTGGGGAAAGCAGTGGTTCAGTGGTAGAACTCTCACCTTCCCAGTGGAAGACCCAGGTTCGATTCTCAGCCAATGCACCTCATCACAGCCACCACTTGTCCATCATTGGAGGCTTGCATATTTCTATGATGCTGAACAGGTTTCAGCAGAGCTTCCAAACTAAGATGGACTAGGAAGAAAGGTTTGGTGATATACTTCTAAAAATATGCCAGTGAAAACATTATAGATCACAATGGTCTGATCCACAAACCATCATGGGGTTGGCACAGGGCTGGGCAGTGTTTCATCCCATTGTACATGGATCATCATGAGTTAGGGGCTGACTCAAAGCCAGTTAACAACAGCAAGTTCCATTTCTGCCCTGTGAAGTAACTCAGAATAAGTATTTCCTTTCTTTCAAATTTAGCCCACCAAGCATTTGAAGACCACTATCAGCCCTGGTGGCAAAATGGTTAAGTGTTTGGCTGCTAACCAAAAGGTCAGCAGTTTGAATCCACCAGTCGCTCCTTGGAAACTCTATGGGGCAGTTCTACTCTGTCCTGTTGGGTCACTCACTATGAGTCAGAATAGGCTCAATGGCAATGGATTTGGTATTTGATATCATGTCCTTACTCTATTGTATATTCCCCAGATAAAAATCTCCCCAATCTCTTAACAACTGTAATATGAAATGGTTCCTAGACCGTGTTCATAGTCCTGGTCTGCATTGTCTTGATGAACTTTGTCAGTGGGCTAGGAGCTCCTTCCTATAGTGCCTGACTCTGCAGAGCTCAGCAGGCTGCTGCCTCCATTGTTTGGGGGCCCCATTATGCAACTGGGGCTGACAATAGCTCTTGGTCAGCTCACCACACAGTTGCATCATCTTTGGTCTATAGCTAACCGAAGTCCCTGGGCTCTTTGTATAGGAACAGCTGTGAGCCAGGTGTCACCCAACTCTGTATGTTCCCAGTTGACTACTGTTTTGATTACAGATCATAGTTCTGCAATCATAGCTCCAAGGTCTTGCAGCACCATGGTCAGTGAGTCATCAGGATTTGGGGACGTGGGCTCATCTGGAGTGCCTCTATGCTTTATGGATGACTTCTCTTGTTATAGGCTTCAGTACCCTCATCCCTGTTTGTTCAGCACTTTGAAGTTGCAAGATCATTTTCTGGGAGGGAGGGAAGGCAGAACTACAGAGTAAGGCCTCAGTCACTCTGAGGTCAGGCTTCCTTTCTGCTTTCAGTTAATATAGTAACCACTTTCCCAGGCAGTGGGTCAGTATAGTCTTCACGATTACCCTGTAAAGAAAAAATGACTATTATCACCATTCTCATTTTACAGACAGAATGAGGACTCTGAGGTTCTTTGAAATTAAACTTGTACAAGGTCACACAGAAGAGGTAGATTCAGGAATCCATCCTGGGCCATATGGTTCCAAAGCCTGCATGTGCTTCATTCCACCAAGCTCATAGGAAGGGATATATTTAGATGTGTGTGGAGGGGTTGGGGGGAGAAAGATGATAGAGGAATGGTAAGAAACAAACTTACAGTTCTGCGCACACCTGAGAATCTGTGACAAAGCTGACCCCGAGATGAGCAGACAATTAAGCTAAAAAGGTTCCATCTATGTCCAAAGTAGTGTAGATAACAAGGATGTCAACACGTAATTGAACATGACCAAGCACCTGCTCTGAGAGGGTTTTCACCTGCCCCTCCTGTCTTAGTCGGCTAGTGCTGCCCTAACAAAAAAAAAAAAAAAAACCACAAAGTGGTTGGCTTTAAAGAACAGAAATTTATTTTCTAACAGTTCAGGAGGCTAAAAGTCCAAATCAAGGTCTTGGCCAAGTCGATTGCTTCTGTGGGCCTCTTTCCTAGCTTCTGGTGTCTGCTGGTGATCTTTGATAATCCTTTACTTGTAGACAGGTATCTGTCTTCCCTCTGTGTGTCTCTGTATCTATTCTACTCTTTTTATATAAGTTATTAGCTTTAGAACCCCCATGCTTCTGTCAGTTTGTTGTACTGTGGGGGATTTCATGTTGCTGAGATGCTGGAAGCTATACCACCAGTATTCAAACACCAGCAGGGTCATCCATGGCAGACAGGTTTCACCTGAGCTTCCAGACTAAGACAGAGTAGGAAGACAGGCCTGGCAGTCTACTTTTGAAAAGAATTAGCCAGTGAAAACCTTATGAATAGCTGCAGAACATTGTCAGATATAGTGCCAGAAGATGAGCCCATCAGGTTGGAAGGAACTCAAAATACTACTGAGGAAGAGTTACCTCCAGAAAGTAGAATTGACCTTAATAACATGGTTGGATTCAAGCTTTCCGGACTTTCATTTGCTGATGTGGGACGACTCAAAATGAGAAAAAACAGCTGTAAACATCCATTAATAATCCAAAACTGGAATGTACTAAGTATGAATCTATGTAAACTGGAAACATCAAAAATGAAATGGAAGACATAAACATCGATATCCAAGGCATTAGTGGACTGGTATTGGCCATTTTGAATCAGACAATCATATGATCTACTATGCTGGAAATGACAAATTGAAGATGAATGGCATTGCATTCATCGTCAAAAAGAACATTTCCAGATCTATCCTGAAGTACAGTGCTGTCAGTGGTAGGATAACATCCATACACCTACAAGGAAGACCAGTTAATACAACTATTATTCAAATTTACACAGCAACCACTAAGGTCAAAGATGAAGAAACTGAAGATTTTCATCAACTTCTGCAGTTTGAAATTGATCAAACATGCAATCAGGAGGCATTGATATTACTGGTGATTGGAATGCGAAAGTCGAAGACAAAGAAGAAGGATCAGTGGTTGGAAAATATGGCCTTGGTGATAGAAACATTGCTGGAGATCCCATGATAGAATTTTGAAAGACCAAAAAAGTCTTCATTCCAAATACTTTTTTCACCAGCATAAACTGCAACTATATACATGGATCTCGCCAAATGGAATGCACAGAAATCAAATCAACTACATCTGTGGAAAGAGACAATGGAAAAGCTCAATATCATCAGTCAGAACAGGGCCAGGGGCTGACTGTGGAACAGATCATCAATTGTTCATATATAATTTCAAGTTGCAGCTGAAGAAAATTAGAAGTCCACGAAATCCAAAGTATGACCATGAGCATATCTCACCTGAATTTAGAGACCATCTCAAGAACAGATTTGAATCGTTGAACACTAATGACTGAAGACCAGACGAGTTATGGAAAGACTTCAAGGACATCATACATGAAGAAAGCAAGAGGTCATTTAAAAGACAGGAAAGAAAGGAAAGACCAAAGAGACTCTGAAACATGCTTTTGAACACTGAGTAGCTAAAGCTAAAGGAAGAAATGATGAAGTAAAAGAGCTGAACAGAAGATTTCAAAGGGCGACTAGAGAAGACAAGTATTGTAATGACATGTGCAAAGACCTGGAAATAGAAAACCAAAACGGAAGAACAGGCCTGGCATTTCTCAAGCTGAAAAAATTCAAGCTTTGAGTTGCAATAGGGAAGGATTCTACAGGAAATGTATTAAAAGATGCAGGAAGCATTAAAAGAAAATGGAAGAGAGGGGGCGGATCCCTCTTGCAACAAAGACTCGGAAAAACAAGTGAATCGATCACATACATAACAATCTACGAACTCTGAACAACAAACACAGATTTAGAGACGGAGAACGAACAAATACGGGGAGACAGCGATTGTTTTCAGAGCCAGAAGCCAGCATACCAGTCAGGTGACCTTCGGAGCCCGATTTGGGGCACAGCCCAGGGGGGCAGACGGCACAGACAAGGGGCCCAGCCCTAGCCCCCGAACCCATCCCGGGAGGGAGCCCAGCCGGTTGGCGCAGGCAGCGTGGCAGCGCAGTCGGTGGGAGAAGTCCCCGGGAGGCAGTGACTGGTCTTGGAGCAGGGAGAGCAGCGTCCCAGCCGGGGAGCCGTCCCGCTGGGATTTTGGCAGGCGCCGGCGGGGCGTGAGCACGGGGTGCAGCTCCGTCCCCCTGAATTGACCCTGGGGCGGTCCCAGCCAGTTCGCGCGGGCCCAGCCGGTTTGCGCAGGCGGCGTGGCGGCGCAGCCGGTGGAGGAAGTCCCCAGGAGGCAGTGGCTGGTCTTGGAGCGGGGAGAGCGACGTCCCAGCCGGGACGCGCAGTCGCAGCTCAGGCACGGAGAGCTGCTCCGCTCTCCTGAGCTGACCCCGGGGCGGGGGGTGCCCACCGAGTTCGCGGGAGCAGCGCACGACACGGCTGGCGGGACAGGGAGTCCCCGGGAGGCAGCGACTGATTTTGGAGTCGGGAGTGCTCCGCCCCAGTAGAGGAGCCTTAACCTTGGGGGTGGGGCTGACAGCAGAAGATCTGACCATGACGCAGCGGGCCAGACCCCCCGGGGGGCAATCTCCACACAGCCAGTACGTATAGGCGACGCGCCCCGCAGAAATCTCAGATATAAGAGTCATTCCAAGTAAGACAAACAACACTGGCTATATTCTGAGGTGCTACACTCCTAGCTCTCTGATCCCTCCCCCATCCTCCCCAGGCAGCTCCATTAACATCCAAATAGCCTGAGCCGGAGGGAGAACTCTGATAGGGATCTGACTGCATTTTTTTTTTTAGCAGATTTTCTGGAAAAACTAGTTTCCCAGTGATGGCTCGGAGACAGCAGTCCATATCAAACCACATAAAGAAGCAGACCATGGCAGCTTCTACAACCCCCCAAACAAAAGAATCAAAATCTTTTCCAAATGAAGATACAATCCTGGAATTATCAGAATCAGAATATAAAAAACTAATTTACAGAAGGCTTAAAGACATCACAAATGAAATTAGGCTAACTGCAGAAAAAGCCAAGGAACACACTGATAAAGCTGTTGAAGAACTCTAAAAGATTATTCAAGAACATAGTGGAAAAATTAATAAGTTGCAAGAATCCATAGAGAGACAGCATGTAGAAATCCAAAAGATTAACAATAAAATTACAGAATTAGATAACGCAATAGGAAGTCAGAGGAGCAGACTCGAGCAATTAGAATGCAGACTGGGACATCTGGAGGACCAGGGAATCAACACCAACATAGCTGAAAAAATAACAGATAAAAGAATTTAAAAAAATGAAGAAACCCTAAGAATCATGTGGGACTCTATCAAGAAGGATAACCTGCGGGTGATTGGAGTCCCAGAACAGGGAGGGGGGACAGAAAACACAGAGAAAATAGTTGAAGAACTCCTGACAGAAAACTTCCCTGACTTCATGAAAGACGAAAGGATATCTAGCCAAGATGCTCATCGAACCCCATTTAAGATTGATCCAAAAAGAAAAACACCAAGACATATTATCATCAAACTTACCAAAACCAAAGATAAACAGAAAATTTTAAAAGCAGCCAGGGAGAAAAGAAAGGTTTCCTTCAAGGGAGAATCAATAAGTTCAGACTACTCAGCAGAAACCATGCAGGCAAGAAGGGAATGGGACGACGTATACAGAGCACTGAAGGAGAAAAACTGCCAACCAAGGACCATATATCCAGCAAAACTCTCTCTGAAATATGAAGGAGAAATTAAGATATTTACAGATAAACACAAGTTTAGAGAATTCGAAAAAACCAAACCAAGGCTACAAGAAATGCTAAAGGAGATTGTTTGGTCAGATGACCAATAATATCAGGTACCAGCACAATACAAGGTCACAAAACAGAACGTCCTGATATCAACTCAAATAGGGAAAGCACAAAAACAAACAAATTAAGATTAATTCTAAAAAATAAATAAATAAAATAATACACATAACAGGGAATCATGGAAGTCAATAGGTAAAAGATCACAATAATCAAAAAGAGGGACTAAATACAGGAGGCATAGAACTGCCAGATGGAGAGTGATACAAGGCGATATAGAACGATACAAGTTAGGTTTTTACTTAGAAAAATAAGGGTAAATAATAAGGTAACCACAAAAAGGAATATCAACTCCATAACTCAAGAAAAAAGCTAAGAAAAACGTAACGACTCAACTAACATAAAGTTAAACATTATGAAAATGAGGATCTCACAATTTTACTAAGAAAAACGTCTCAGCACAAAAAAGTATGTGGAAAAATGAAATGGCCAACAACACACATGAAAAGGCATCAAAATGACAGCACTAAAAACTTATTTATCTATAATTACGCTGAAAGTAAATGGACTAAATGCACCAATAAAGAGACAGAGAGTCACGGACTGGATAAAGAAACACGATCCATCTATACGCTGCCTACAAGAGACACACCTTAGACTTAGAGACACAAACAAACTAATACTCAAAGGATGGAAAAAAATATATCAAGCAAACAATAAGCAAAAAAGAAGAGGAGTAGCAATATTAATTTCTGACAAAATAGACATTAGACTTAAATCCACCACAAAGGAAAGAGAAGGACACTATATAATGATAAAAGGGACAATTGATCAGGAAGACATAACCATATTAAATATTTATGCACCCAATGACAGGGCTGCAAGATACATAAATCAAATTTTAACAGAATTGAAAAGTGAGATAGACACCTCCACATTTATAGTAGGAGACTTCAACACACCACTTTCGGAGAAGGACAGGACATCCAGTAAGAAGCTCAATAGAGACATGGAAGACCTACTTACAACAATCAACCAACTTGACCTCATTGACTTATACAGAACTCTCCACCCAACTGCTGCAAAATATACTTTTTTTTCTAGTGCACATGGAACATTCTCTAGAATAGACCACATATTAGGTCATAAAACAAATCTTTGCAGAGTCCAAAACATCAAAATATTACAAAGCATCTTCTCAGACCACAAGGCAATGAAACTAGAAATCAATAACAGAAAAACTAGGGAAAAGAAATCAAATACTTGGAAAATGAACAATACCCTCCTGAAAAAAGACTGGGTTATAGAAGACATCAAGGAGGGAATAAGGAAATTCATAGAATGCAACGAGAATGAAAAGACTTCCTATCAAAACCTCTGGGACACAGCAAAAGCAGTGCTCAGAGGCCAATTTATATCAATAAATGCACACATACAAAAAGAAGAAAGAGCCAAAATCAGAGAACTGTCCCTACAACTTGAACAAATAGAAAGTGAGCAACAAAAGAATCCATCAGACACCAGAAGAAAACATATAATAAAAATTAGAGCTGAACTAAATGAATTAGAGAACAGAAAAACAATTGAAAGAATTAACAAGGCCAAAAGCCGGTTCTCTGAAAAAATTAACAAAATTGATAAACCATTGGCTAGACTGACTAAAGAAAAACAGGGAAGGAAACAAATAACCCGAATAAGAAACGAGAAGGACCACATCACAACAGAACCAAATGAAATTAAAAGAATCATTTCAGATTACTACGAAAAATTGTACTCTAACAAATTTGAAAACCTAGAAGAAATGGATAAATTCTTGGAAAAACACTACCTACCTAAACTAACACATTCAGAAGTAGAACAACTAAATAGACCCATAACAAAAAAAGAGATTGAAACGGTAATCAAAAAACTTCCAACCAAAAAAAAGTCCTGGCCCGGACGGCTTCACTGCAGAGTTCTACCAAACCTTCAGAGAAGACTTAACACCACTACTACTGAAGGTATTTCAAAGCATAGAAAAAGACGGAATACTACCCAACTCATTCTATGAAGCTACCATCTCCCTGTTACCAAAACCAGGTAAAGACATTACAAAAAAAGAAAATTATAGACCTATATCCCTCATGAACATAGATGCAAAAATCCTCAACAAAATTCTAGCCAATAGAATCCAACAACACATCAAAAAAATAATTCACCCTGATCAAGTGGGATTTATACCAGGTATGCAAGGCTGGTTTAATATCAGAAAAACCATTAATGTAATCCATCACATAAATAAAACAAAAGATAAAAACCACATGATCTTATCAATAGATGCAGAAAAGGCATTTGACAAAGTTCAACACCGATTTATGATAAAAACTCTTACCAAAATAGGAATTGAAGGAAAATTCCTCAACATAATAAAGGGCATCTATGCAAAGCCAACAGCCAATATCACTCTAAATGGAGAGAACCTGAAAGCATTTCCCTTGAGAACAGGAACCAGACAAGGATGCCCTTTATCACCGCTCTTATTCAACATCGTACTGGAAGTCCTAGCCAGGGCAATTAGGCTAGACAAAGAAATAAAGGGTATCCGGATTGGCAAGGAAGAAGTAAAGTTATCACTATTTGCAGATGACATGATCGTATACACAGAAAACCCTAAGGAATCCTCCAGAAAACTACTGAAACTAATAGAAGAGTTTGGCAGAGTCTCAGGTTATAAAATAAACATACAAAAATCACTTGGATTCCTCTACATCAACAAAAAGAACACCGAAGAGGAAATAACCAAATCAATACCATTCACAGTAGCCCCCAAGAAGATAAAATACTTAGGAATAAATCTTACCAAGGATGTAAAAGACCTATACAAAGACAACTACAAAGCTCTACAACAAGAAATTCAAAAGGACATACTTAAGTGGAAAAACATACCCTGCTCATGGATAGGAAGACTTAACATAGTAAAAATGTCTATTCTACCAAAAGCCATCTATACATATAACGCACTTCCGATCCAAATTCCAATGTCATATTTTAAGGGGATAGAGAAACAAATCACCAATTTCATATGGAAGGGAAAGAACCCCCGGATAAGCAAAGCATTACTGAAAAAGAAGAAGAAAGTGGGAGGCCTCACTCTGCCTGATTTCAGAACCTATTATACAGCCACAGTAGTCAAAACAGCCTGGTACTGGTACAACAACAGGCACATAGACCAATGGAACAGAATTGAGAATCCAGATATAAATCCATCCACGTATGAGCAGCTGATATTTGACAAAGGACCAGTGTCAGTTAATTGGGGAAAAGACAGTCTTTTCAACAAATGGTGCTGGCATAACTGGATATGCCTTTGCAAAAAAATGAAACAGGACCCATACCTCACACCATGCACAAAAACTAACTCCAAGTGGATCAAAGACCTAAACACAAAGACTAAAACGATAAAGATCATGGAAGAAAAAATAGGGACAACCCTAGGAGCCCTAATACAGGGCATAAACAGAATACAAAACATTACCAAAAATGATGAAGAGAAACCAGATAACTGGGAGCTCCTAAAAATCAAACACCTATGCTCATCTAAAGACTTCACCAAAAGAGTAAAAAGACCACCTACGGACTGGGAAAAAATTTTCAGCTATGGCATCTCCGACCAGCACCTGATCTCTAAAATCTACATGATTCTGTCAAAACTCAACCACAAAAAGACAAACAACCCAATCAAGAAGTGGGCAAAGGATATGAACACACATTTCCCTAAAGAAGATATTCAGGCAGCCAACAGATACATGAGAAAATGCTCCCAATCATTAGCCATTAGAGAAATGCAAATTAAAACTACGATGAGATTCCATCTCACACCAACTAGGCTGGCATTAATCCAAAAAACACAATAAATGTTGGAGAGGCTGCGGAGAGATTGGAACTCTCATACACTGCTGGTGGGAATGTAAAATGGTACAAGCACTTTGGAAATCCATCTGGCGTTATCTTAAACAGTTAGAAATAGAACTACCATACAACCCAGAAATCCCACTCCTCGGAATATACCCTAGAGATACAAGAGCCTTCACACAAACAGATATATGCACACCCATGTTTATTGCAGCTCTGTTTACAATAGCAAAAAGCTGGAAGCAACCAAGGTGTCCATCAACGGATGAATGGGTAAATAAATTGTGGTATATTCACACTATGGAATACTACGCATCAATAAAGAACAGTGATGAATCTCTGAAACATTTCATAACATGGAGGAATCTGGAAGGCATTATGCTGAGCGAAATGAGTCAGAGGCAAAAGGACAAATATTGTATAAGACCACTATTATAAGATCTTGAGAAATAGAAAAAACGGAGAAGAACACACACTTTTGTGGTTACGAAGGGGGGAGGGAGGGAGGGAGGGAGAGAGTTTTTTATTGATCAATCAGTAGATAAGAACTGCTTTAGGTGAAGGGGAAGACAATACTCAATACAAGGAAGGTCAGCCCAATTGGACTGGACTAAAAGCAAAGAGGTTTCCGGGATAAAATGAATGCTTCAAAGGTCAGCGGAGCAGGGGCGGGGGTCTGGGGAACATGGTTTGAGGGGACTTCTAAGTCAATTGGCAAAATAATTCTATTATGAAAATATTCTGCATCCCACTTTGAAATGTGGCGTCTGGGGTCCTAAATGCTAACAAGCGGCCATCTAAGATGCATCAGTTGGTCTCAACCCACCTGGAAAAAAAAAAAAAAAATGAAGAACACCAAGGTCACACGACAACTAAGAACCCAAGAGACAGAAAGGGCCACATGAACCAGAGACCTACATCATCCTGAGACCAGAAGAACTAGTTGGTGCCCGGCTGCAATCGATGACTGCACTGTCAGGGAGCACAACAGAGAACTCCTGAGGGAGCAGGAGATCAGTGGGATACAGACCCCAAATTCTCATAAAAAGACCAAACTTAATGGTCTGACTGAGACTAGAGGAATCCCAGGGGCCATGCTCCCCAGACCTTCTGTTGGCCCAGGACAGGAACCATCCCCGAAGACAACTCATCAGACATGAAAGGGACTGGTCAGCGGGGGGGAAAGAGATGCTGATGAAGAGCGAGCTAATTAAATCAGGTGGACACTGGAGAGTGTGTTGGCAACTCTTGACTGGAGGGGGCATGGGAAGATAGAGAGAGAGGGAAGATGGCAAAATTGGCACGAAACGAGAGACTGAAAGGCCTGACTCAATAGGGGGAGAGCAAGTGGGAGAAGGGAGTAAGATGTATGTAAACTTACATGTGACAGACTGATTGGAATGGTAAATGTTCACTTGAAGCTTAATAAAAGTTAATTAAAAAAAAAAAAAGAAAAGAAAATGGAAGGAATATGCAGAGTCACTATACCATAAAGAATTGGTGGAGGTTCAACCATTTTAGGAGATAGTATATGCTCAGGAACCAATGGTACTGAGGGAAGAAGTCCAAGCTGCACTGAAGGCATTGGCAAAATGCAAGGCTCCAGGAATTGATGGAATACCAGTTGAGGTGTTTCAACAAATGGATGCAGCACTGGAAGTGCTCACTCATCTATGCCAAGAAATGTGGAAGAGAGATACTTGGCCAACTGAGTGGAAGAGATCCATATTTATGCCTATCCCCAGGAAAGGTAATCAACCTAATGTGGAAATTATCAAATAATATCACTAATATCACACAAAAGTAAAATTTTGCTGAAGATCATTCAAAAGCAGCTGCAGCAGTATACCAACAGGGAACTACCAGAAATTCAATCTGGATTTGGAAGAGAACATGGAAGCAGGGATATCATTGCTGATGTCAGATGGATTCTGGCTGAAAGCAGAGAATACCAGAAGGATGTTTAGCTGTGTTTTAGTGACTTTGCAAAGGCATTTGACTGTGTGGATCATAACAAATTATGGATAACATTGCAAAGAATGGGAATTCCAGAACACTTAATTGTGCCCATGAGGAAAACCTGTACATAGATCCAGAGGCAGTCATTCGAGCAGAACAAAGGGATACCGTGTGGTTTAAAGTCAGGAAAGGTGTGCATCAGGGTTGTATCCTTTCACCATATTTATTAGATCCGCATGCTGAACAGATAATCCAAGAAGCTGGACTATAAGAAAAAGATAAGGGCATTAGAATTGGAGGAAAACTAATTAACAACCTGCATTATGCAGCTGACACAACCTTGCTTGCTGAAAGTGAAGAGGACTTGAAGCACTTACTAATGAAGATCAAAGAACACAGCCTTCAGTATGGATTACGCCTCAACATAAAGAAAACAAAAATCCTCACAACGGGACCAATGGGTAACATCATGATAAATGGGAAGAGATTGAAGTTGTCAAGGGTTTCATTTTACTCAGATCCACAATCAACAGCCATGGAAACAGCAGTTAAGAATCAAAAGATGCCTTATATTGGGCAAATCTGCTGCAAAAGACCTCTTTAAAGTGTTGAAAAGCAAAGACGTCACCTTGAAGACTAAGGTGCGCCTGACCCAAGCCACAGTGTTTTCAGTCACCTCCTATGCATATGAAAGCTGGATGATGAATAAGAAAGGCCAAAGAAGAATTGATGCTTTTGAATTATGATGTTGGGGAAGAATATTCAATATACCACTGACTGCCAAAAGAGTGATCAAGTGTGTCTCAGAAGAAGTACAGCCAGAATGCTCCTTAGAAGCAAGGGTGGTGAGACTATATCTCACATTCTTCGGACATGTTATCGGGAGGGATCAGTCCCTGGAGAAGGACATCATGCTGGGTAAAGTAGAGGGTCAGCAAAACAGGGGAAGACCTTCAACAAGATGGATTGACACAGTGGCTGTAATGATGCACTCAAGCATAATAATGATTATGAGTATGGCACAGGACCAGGCAGTTTTTTGTTCAGTTGCACATACAGGGTCGCTGTAAGTCAGAACCAACTTGACGGCACCTAACAACAAGATAGTAGTTAAATGGTAACTTTGGTGAACGTAAGACAGTACACAATATTGGGGAAGTCGGCACAACTTGTCCAGGACAGTCATAGAAGCTTTACAGACACATCCAAATGCCCTGAGGGACCAAGCTACTGGGCTGAGAGCTGGGGACCATGGTCCCAGGGGACATCTAGCTCAATTGGCATAATGTAGCCTATAAAGAAAAAGTTCTACATCTGACTGTATTAAGTAGCATCTGGGGTCTTAAAAGCCTGCAAGTGGCCATCTAAGATACATCTACTGGTCCTATCCCAGCTGGAGTAAAGGAGAATGAAGAAAACCAGACACAAGGGAAAGGTTAGTCCAAAGGACTAATGGACCACAACCTCCACCAGACTGAGCCCAGAACATCTAGGTGGTGCCTGGTTACCACCACCAACTGCTCTGGCAGGGATCACAATAGAGGGTCCCAGACAGAGCAGGAGAAAAATGTAGAACAAAATTCAAATTCAAAAAAAAAGATCAGGCTTGCTGGTCTGACAGAGACTGGAGAAACTCTGAGAATGTGGCCCCCAGACGCCCTTTTAACTCAGTACTGAACTCACTCCTGAGATTCGCTTTTCAGCCAAAGATAAGACAGGTCTATAGGGCCAACAGTAACACATGTTAGGAACATGCTTCATAGTTCAATGAAGTATGCAAGACAAATGGGCACAATAGCCCAAAAGATGAGAAGGCAGGAAGGGACAGAAAAACTGGACAAATGGAAACAGGGCAACGGTGGTGGAGAAGGGGAGAGTGTTCTCACATTATGGGGTTGGCAACCAATGTCACAAAACAATTTGCATATTAACTGTTTAATGAGAAACTAATTTGCTCTGTAAACTTTCACCTAAAGCACAATTAAAAAAAAAAAGAATTTTAATCCAAAATTGTACGAGGTATAAGTACAGTGTGAGATGCATTTGTCTTGTTTGTAGTTCTCTCCACAGGGATGGGCACAAAGAAAGCATTTATGCATTCATTTCAACAGACACTTATTGAATACTATGTTCCAAACACAGGTCCTAGGCTTAGGAAATATGGCAAGACAGGCAGGGCCCTGCTCTCATGGAGCTTACAGACTGAGGAAGACAGGTGATACGTAGGTGATTTAACAAATAAGATAATTTCAAAGAGTGATACGTGCTATGAACATAGCATAATGAGGAGTTGTGATAGTCATTGGGGGGAATTCTTTTGGTTGGGACCACAGAGAAGGCCTGTCTGAGGAGGTGACATTTGAACTGTGATGGGGCAGAGGATTCCAGGCAGTGAGTCCACCATAAATGTTGATTGCTTGGGTGGTTAGATGGTTGCATGTTTGGGTGGTTGGTTGGTTGGCTGGTTGGATGGTTGGCTGGTTGGTTGATTGAAGGATATAAGCACCCATTGTTGAGGTGACAGGCCTCCCTGTCAGAAAGTTCTTTCTGCTACCTAACCTAATTCTATTGCTTTGTTTTCTTTCAGTCCCCTGTGGTGGGAAATCTGGTGAGCCTTGTTCATGACCCTTCCATCTCCAAGTGTGTCTCTGGGCCAAAACCTAATGGTTGGAAACAGGACAGAACCACTGGGTCTCCCAACAGCATCTACAGAGCAGCACCAAACTGGGCCTTTCCTCAGAGTCTTGGTCAATGCTCAGGAAGGGGAGAAACCTGGGATTTTACTGGTCCAAGTCTGAGGGTGGCTCAAGTCTCCCTAGGGTGGTTCTTGGCCTCCATTCTATTCCCTTAAAAGCAGCTTTGACTTCTGTCTTTTCTTCTCAGTATAGCTCTGTATCCTCTGTATTCTCCCCTCAGGAAGGCCCTGGACTTCATTCCTTCCCTTCTATGTTCACAAAAACAAGCACCTATAGACTGTGTTCTATAGACCAATCTTCTTTTCTTCCTCAGCTATCCCTGGCCTCCAGCCAATTCTTTCCCACTGATCTCCATGGGGCTTCTGTCCAATAGGAAATAACTCTGATCTATGAACATTTTGACCTACAAGGGCACGCTCTGCTATGCCCAGGGGAGGAGGCTCAAACCAACACTTAACGCTGCTGAAAAGAGCAGATGCGGGAGGCTCAATGCTCAGTAACTCTGTAAGCATCAGTACTTCTAGAGTTAGGGATTTGAGTCCTGGATCCAGGGACATCCAGGCAGAGGATAGTTTTTTGTGCCCAAGGCAGGGATGTGCTGGGACTCAGTTCAGGGCTCTATCTGCTCGTCATTGATCTCAGGCCTTCAGTCCTGGCTTCTGAGGCTGTCTGGGACTGGTGGCATCTGGTTTGTCAAAGAAGCATGGACTGAGGACAGGCCCAGCCTGGGACTTCCCTGCAGATGATACTGGGTCCCCAGGAGCTTTTGTCTTGTCCACCTTGGAGCAGAGACTGCATTTTAGGAGTGAGGACAGAGAGGAAACAACTGTGGTAGAAGGGGAAACTCCCTGCTACCAGTAGAGGATAAGGCTGGGCCTGGAGAATCCCTGACAAGGAAAGGCAGAGGGAACAAGCCCAGGCTGTGGTACCAGCAACCCCTGCCCTCATCTGGCAGGTGAGGGTTCAGCTATACTCAGAGGTAGATACTGCATAGAGAATCACACTGAGGCAGCCAGGGGATAGAAAGCCCTTCCAGGGGAGCGGGAATTAGGTCAGAAGGAATGAACCAAGACAATGAATGGAATGAACCCAACTTGAGCCAAGCCTGGTAAGAATGATAGAGGAAAATCCAATATGAAAGGAAACAAGGAAGAAGGGAGGGAAAAGGACCAGAGAGAAGTACAAGGAGGGGAGAGGAGGGGACAGAGGGAGAGAGGAGTAAAGACAAGAAGAAGAGAAGAGCAAGGAGAAACGAGGAAAAAGGAGAGGAAGCAAAGGAAGGCAAAGCCCCGCTTGGTCCTAAATGGCATGAACGAAGGGAGCCACCAACCAGTAACAGCTGGGAAGGTGTCATCTAGGAATCCTCTGTCCCCAGTGGGAGGACTTGGGCTGGGAGACAGAGGGAGAAGAGTGGACTGGTGGGACCTGAAGAACCAACATTGACCCTGTCCCTTTGTCTCAGTCTGGTGGCTGCTCCAAGCCAGGTCAGACCCTGTGCTTGAAGGAGACGCCCTAATTCTGTGGTCAGGGCAGGAACAATGCAGCACTGTCCCAGGTGAAGTTCTACAAAGACAGAGAATTCCTCTAAGAACAACCAGCCCCTGTCCATGGGACAGCAACAATGAAGAGCAATGGCCAGTACAGCCGCACTGGGCAGGTGATATATATCCCACAACTGGGTGGAGAAACCTCGGGGACTGCCATGGTTCACGTCCAAGGTAAGCCATTAGCTGGGGGTAGAAGTGTAGAGTGCTGCTCAGGGATGGGTCTCTGAAGGTCAGCAGCACTCTAGGAAGGACCTCTCTCTGGCCACTCCTGGAACTGGGCCAATCCAGGGGCCCAGAGGTGTCCCATGATGCTGTTCAGATGGGCCACCCCTCACCCCTCTACCCTGGGCACATCCAAACCTAGGGACAGGAGAGGGGATCTCCTGGTGGGGAGAACCCTGACCCAGCCCTGCCACTGACCCCCATTAATAACATGGGCTGGCTCCTTCCCCTCTCTGGACAAGATGGCCTTTAAGGCCTCTGCTGGCTCTGACACTCCAGGATTCCAGAGGGGCTCAGGTTGAGGCTGTGGTGGGGTCATTTCGGAGCTGCTTGATCAGGAAAAGAAGATAGGTCCTAGGCAACACTCAATACACGGAAGGTCAGCTCAACTGGACTAGACCAAAAACAAAGAAGTTTCCGGGATAAACTGAATGCTTCAAAGGTCAGTGGAGCAAGGGCAGGGGTTTGGGGACTATGGCTTAAGGGTACTTCTAAGTCAATTGGCAAAATAATTCTATTATGAAAACATTCTGCATCCCACTTTGAAATGTGGCGTCTGGGGTCTTAAATGCTAACAAGTGGCCATCTAAGATGCATCAATTGGTCTCAACCCACCTGGATCAAAGGAGAATGAAGAACACCAAGGTCACACGATAACTATGAGCCCAAGAGACAGAAAGGGTCACATGAACCAGAGACTTACATCATCCTGAGACCAGAAGAACTAGATGGTGCCCGGCCACAATCGATAACTGCCCTGACAGGGAGCACAACAGAGAACCCCTGAGGGAGCAGGAGAACAGTGGGATACAGACCCCAAATTCTCATAAAAAGACCAGACTTAATGGTCTGACTGAGACTAGAGGAATCCTGGCGGTCATGGTCCCCAAACCTTCTGTTGGCCCAGGACAGGAACCATTCCCAAAGACAACTCATCAGACATGGAAGGGACTGGACAATGGGTGGGAGAGAGATGCTGACGAAGAGTGAGCTACTTGTATCAGGTGGACACTTGAGACTGTGTTGGCATCTCCTGTCTGGAGGGGAGATAGGAGGGTAGAGAGGGTTAGAAACTGGCAAAATCATCATGAAAGGAGAGACTGGAAGGAGGGAGCGGGCTGACTCATTAGGGTGAGAGTAAGTGGGAGTATGGAGTAAGGTGTATATATGCTTATATGTGACAGACTGACTTGATTTGTAAACTTTCACTTAAAGCACAATAAAAATTATTTAAAAAAAAAAAGAAGAAGAAGATAGGTCCTAGGGGTGAAATGTCTCCTGTTGGGGTGGGGAGCTGTGGGCTGGGAGTGTCGTCCTCAACATCCAGAGACTTTGTTGTCCCAGGTCGCCTCTTCTGAGCCTGGGCCTGCATCTCCTGTGCTGAGCATTGTCCCCTCTCTTGCACCCCATGAGGGAAGCCCAGTGACCCTAAGATGTCAGACAAAGCTGCACCCTCAGAGGTCAGCCTCCTGGCTCCTCTTCTCCTTCCACAAGGATGTCGGACCTTGCAGGGCAGGGGCCTCCACCCAGAACTATGGATCCCAGGAACCAAGCAGGGAGACTCTGCGTTGTACTGGTGCAACGCAGACACTGAGGGTGGCCAGGTCCAGAAACAGAGCCCCCAGAAGGAGATCAGGGTGCATGGTAAATGGGGGAGGGTGGAGCATCCCCAGGGGTCTGAGCATCAGGCAATGGGACCCCTAGGAGTGGGAGAGGGTCCCATACTGGAGGAGAGAGCAGCACCTCCCAGCCGAGACTGGGCATACAGCTGACCCTCCCCACCTGTGTTTGTCCCCTAGCACCTATGTCTCATCTCCTGCTCACCCTCTGACCTGGGGCCACTGGCTTTTCTGGGGAGATGTGGTGAAGCTCCTCTGTGAGCCTGAGAGGGGCTCCCCTCCCATTCTATACTGGTTCCACCTCAATGGGGAGATTCTGGAAAACCACTCGGGCCCCCCCGGAGCGGAGCCTTCTCCCTCTTCCTCCTGGTGACGTCAGGGCAGGACCCCAGCAACTCCTACGAGGCTGTGAACAGTGTTTCCAGACCAATAAGTGAGTCCAGAAAGCTCTTCCTAGGTGGTATGCCTTGTCCCCTTAGAACCTCTGAGGCCCAGCTAGCTGGCAGGGTCAGGCCTCACTCCTCTTTGAACCTCCAATCATGCCTGCCACAGTGCTGGAACCATAGTAGCCACCGTACTGACGGAGCCCTTCCTTGGAGCATCTGCCCACTGAAATCTGGGGAGAAACACTGAAGTCCACGGAGAACGGGAGGACTGTGATCAGCTATGGTATTGCCCATCCATGCTGGCATCCTGAGCCATCCTCATCCTCATCTACATGGCCAGACAGGTCCCCCTACTGCAGTTGTTCTGCACCTTCTATGCTAGTCTGGCATGCATTTCTGAATCTTGTCCTCAGTGCTCATTGTCACCCCTCCCACCCCAGATCCTCAGGTCTTGTCCACCCCTACAAGTAGCACCTGGCTGCCTCTAAGCCTTGGTGTGATGGTCATCACCTCTGCACCTCTGGGTTATTTCAGACCCTGGAGAAAAGCAGATCAGTAACCTTCATGGTTTTCTTGGTTGCTGAATCCCTACCCAGTCACTACTCAGCCTTTGGGAGGCCAGGGCATAAGAAGACCAGCCACTCCCTTCTCCTGAGTGTTGGGTGGAAAGAGGGACTTCTCTTCATACCTCACACAAAAAGGCATATGGAAGGATGCTTACAGCTTCCAAAACATATAGACACCGTCACACACACACAGACACTGTCACACTTGCTCACAGCCACCCGCAGATGCACACAAACTGCTACACAAACAGGCATGAAGACAAATGCAAACTGGGAAATTCTTCCAGCCAAACACAATGTATATCGGTGTCCCTCACGTTTGAAAGATGACTTGTGCCTGTGAATATGACTGTGAAAAAAACCAAAGGCCTCCAACAGTCTCTCCCATTAAACTCAGCAGGACTCTGGTCTGCTTCTTAGAGAAGGAAAGAATGAGGACTACAGTGTGTACGTGCGCGTACATGCATGCACACTCATCTTGTTCAAAACTGTGCCCTAGGTGAGTGCTCAGTAGATGTTAACTGCCAGAAAGGAAACAGGGTAGAAAGGACCAAGCAGTGGTCTGAGCGTCAGATAATTTCACTTTGAAGTTCAAACTCTGCTATTTACTGCTATTTCATTTCAAGACTCACTAAATTATCTCCCTCTGCGGTCATTGCGGGAGTTTAAGTTAATGAGATAGCAAGTACCTAGGACAGTAACATATTGCCTTGGCACATAGTGGGTGCTCAGTGTATTCTCATTCTAGTCTAAGCAGATCACCCCTGTGGGGCCTCCACGCAGCCTGTTGTCCGTTCTCCAACTCCTCTCATCAGAGCCATGGAAGATGAAAAGTCTGGTGAAGACCCAGATGTAAAGGACTCTACAGTGACAAGCAGGTGAAAATTGTCAGATGACATTTCTAGATTATCTATTGATTTTGATTTACAGACTCTCTTCTTCCTGTCTTGTTAATGATAATTAAGCCTAAATGTGTGAATATGTGACCAAAAACTTGATCCTAGACTTAAGTCTAATATCACTAGTATACCCATAGTAGGACTGCAATGTAATGAGCCTAAATCAAACAAAAACCAAATCCATCGTTGTGCAGTCGATTCCCTATAGGACAGAGTAGAACTGCCCCACAGGGTTTCCAAGGAATGGCTGGTGGGTTCAAACTGCAGAACATTTTGGTTAGCAGCCAAGCTCTTAATCACTGTACCACCAGGGCTCCTGGTTTGTTTGTTTTTAACAAACCAGTATTTGTATTTCCAAAAGAATGTTGGCTTTCAAAGCAATCACATTAGGTGGTTACATGTTTATTCCAACTCTAACCCTTGCTTGCCTCAGGCCACATTCAAGGGATTGAGAATCAGTGCCAAAGCTACTTAGTGCCAGTTTTGTTCCTAGGGCTTCAAATCAACCAGCCTCCGCCCTACTTCCTCCCCAGGAGCAACATTCTTATTTCCTATTTGTCTAGGAAAAAAGCGATTGCTCTCTTAGGCCTCTGAAGTTAGATTTACTTATGCAAGTTTGCAGCTCCTTCTGTTGAAGAATTTGTGGATGAGTTTCTCAGGAGCTGAGCCAGCCTACCTTTTGAGGAAGACCACCCAGGCATGCATTCAAAGCATCCCTCTCTGATCATCAGCCAAGATGCCTGGAAGGGTTTCTTCCAGCCCTAGATCAAGTCCCCAGCTTCACCAGGCACCCCAGTCAGGACTCGGGCTAGCCTCCCACTTCCTCTCTCCTTTTTAATTGACCAGTCTTAGTCTATCCAACTCCCATCCCCCTTCCCTATAGCCTTCAGTTTGGGTTCCTTACAGGTAAAAAAAAACAAACCAAACCCAATGCTGTCGAGTCAATTCCGACTCATAGCGACCCTATAGGACAGAATAGAACTGCCCCAAAGACTTTCCAAGGAGTGCCTGGCGGATTCGAATTGCTGACCCTTTGGTTAGCAGCATAGCACTTAACCACTACGCCACCAGGGTTTCAGTCTCCTACCATACAAAAAAAAAAAAAAAACCATACAGGTATATGTTAAAACAGGTCTTACCTGTTCCAAATTGGAAACCCTGGTGGCGTAGTGGTTAAGTGCTACGCTGCTAACCAAAGGGTCGGGAGTTCGAATCCGCCAGGTGCTCCTTGGAAACTTTTGGGACAGTTCTATTCTGTCCTGTAGGGTCGCTATGAGTCGGAATCGACTCGACGGCACCGAGTTTGGTTTTTGTTTTTGTATGGTAGGAGAAGGATGGAGGCAGGCCCAGAGGTAGATGGAGAGACAGCTGGAGCAGGGAACTGCCTTAGTTCCTTAGTGCTGCTGTAACAGAAATACCACAAGTGAGTGACTTAAACAAACATAAATTTATTTTCTCACAGTTTAGGAGTTCAGAAGTCCAAATGAGAGCACAGGCTCTAGAGGAAGGCTCTCTCTCTGTGCACTCTGGGGGAAAATCCTTGTCTCAGCTTCTGTAGTGTTCTTCTCAGCCAGGGCTTCAAATCGGTTCATTCTGATTTGAACCCGTGCTGAGAATTTGCGTTTCTAAAGAGTTCCCAGGCAATGCTAATGATGCTGGTTAGGGACGAATTCTGAGAACAACTGAACAGCGGGTCTCAAAATTTATCATACATTAGAATCACCTGGGGATCTTGTTAAACTGTAGATTCTGATTCAGTATATCTGGGGGTGTAAATGAAAATTCTCAGCAGGGGTTTGGGCCAAAATGAACCAGTTCGAAGCCCTGATCTCAGTGTTCCTTGATTCCTTGGCAATCTCCATGTGGCACCTATCTTTCTCCCATTTGTGCTTGTTTCTCTGTGCCTAATCTGCTCGTTTTATATCTCAGAAATGATTAGGTTTAAGACACACCCACACTGACATCGCCTCATTAACATAACCAAGAAAAGCCTATTCCAAAATGGGGTTACATCCATAGGTACAGGGCTTAAGATTCCAATCCATATTTTGCAGGGACACAATTCCATCCACGGACAGGAACCATGAGCTTGATCTGTGAGTTCTCCCATCCTGCAAAGCCTCATTTGAATGGCCCAGTCTAGCCCATTAACACAAGTGTTTCTGTCCACTCTCATCTGGGTCAGAGCATTGAAGGCAGAGCACAGCTCCGTCCCTCCCCAGCCCCAGACAAGCAAGGTGAGCAGCAGTCCCTGGTGAGAGACTTTGAAGAGGAAGTCACCTCTCACAGGGAACAAAAGAGCTTCCCTCTCCATGTAAAGATTCTACTCCCTTCACTGCCAACATTGGAGTAGCAGGGCTGGTTTTTATTAAGGGACCTGTCTTTCATGCAAATAGGACTCCTGGTGGCGAGTGTAATACGTCAGAATTTCAGGGGCACAAAACTTTCTTTAGAATATCTCCTGGAAAACCACCTTCAGGCCCAATCCTTTAGGTACGCAAGAAAAACAGCTCGACAGCTTCGTTCTCCATACCCAGCTCTGAAGGGACCTTAACCATTTCCAGATAGCATAGCCATTCCTCAGCAAACAAAAAACAGGCCACCACCGAAGATACTCAGTAGACTGTAGTTCTAAAAGGAGCCCCTGGTGGTGCAGTGGTTAAAGCACTTGGCTCCCACTCCATGGCAGAAAGACGTGACAGTCTGCTTCATAAAGATTACAGCCTCAGAAACCTTGTGAAGCAGTTCTACTCTGTCCTGTAGCGTCGCTGTGAGTCAGAATTGACTCGACAGCAATGCATTTTAGTACTTCTGAAAGTGTTTTTCAAAACGCTTTGACCGATGATGGTGTCACTGGAAAATGGATTGGTCATGTAAGGAGTCTACTTCAAACATGACAGCACTCACCTAGACATACAAGCTCTGGTTTGTTTGTTTAAAAGTGTTCATTTCACTACCTTGTTGTCTCACCTATAAAACAGGGTTCCGTTGAATTCAGGGAGCTCTTCATTGAATGAAGACACAGAACACACAGCCCTTACATGTGAGTTAGGGAGTATTTAATAACCAGGGGCCTGTCTGAGTCTCCATAAATGCCCACAGGTTTTACAGGAGGAGTCATTTCCACAGATCCTACCTGTGATCCTGGTGCATCCTTGCTGTTAGAGCTAATGACTATTTCTTGGGCCTCAGACATGAGCCAGCTGTTCTAAAATCCACTCATGACTCAATTCCCATCCCAGGAGCAAATTTTTCAAGTTCTGAAAGCACCTGGTATCACAAAGGCAGTGTGCTATCGGAGAAAAAGCATGCAAACTTGGATTAAACTATATGACATTGGAGAAGTCACCTTTCTGAGCCTCAGATACCCCATCTATAAAATGGAGATAATAGTATCAACCTTTACAAGACTGTTGTGAAGAATATCGTTGTTGTTTTGTGCCACTGAGTCGATTCCAACTCATAGCAACCCTACAGGACAGAGGAGAACTGCCCCATAGAGCTTCCTAGGCTGCAATCTTTACAGGAGCAGATTGTCAGGTCTTTTCTTCCATGGAGTCGTTGGTTGGTTCAAACCTCTAACTTTTCAGTTAGTGGCAAAGTGCCTAAGCATTGTGCCACCTCCAAAGAATTAGGGAGGGAGGTTCTTCCGAGATCCAACTATATGCCAGTCACTAGGTTAGGTGCTGAGACATGAAGTAGATATTACATTTCAATTTCCTGACCCAGTCTGTGGCACATGGTGTATGGTCAAAGATTATTAGCTTTTCCTCCTTCTGTAAAGCAGTCTGCCTGGTGGCCTGGACCCTTTCCATTCCAAGGTGTAACCTATCTTTTCTGAAACTGCTTCCTCCCTGCTTATGATTTCCTACGAAGCCGTCTCACCGTCTAGTGTATTTTTCAAAGGAAACATCTCATAAAAATTAACCATTGTCCAAATCTGTGAATTAACCCTCATAAATGAAGCAGGGCCCAGACCTCCAGCAGCCTCCATTGGCATTCTTTCTCACAGCCTTTCTGTCCCCACTGTCAAGCCTGCTCTCTGAGGGATGCTCAGTGACTTGTGCCTTTGTATCTCCTAGGGCCTTGTCTTAGTCGTCTAGTGCTGCTGTAACAGAAATACCACAAGTAGATGGCTTTAACAAAGAGAAGTTTATTCTCTCACACTCTAGTAGGCTATAAGTTCAAATACAGGGCACCAGTTCCAGGGGAAGGCTTTGTCTCCCTGTCAGCTCTGGAGGAAGGTCCTCGTCACCAGTCTTCCCTTGGTCTAGGAGCATCTCAGCCCAGGAACCTCAGGTCCAAAGGATGCACTCTGCTCCCAGCACAGCTTTCTCGGTGGTATGAAGTCCCCAATCTCTGCTTACTTCCTTTTCCTTTTTTCTCTTCAGAGATAAAGGGTTGTGCAGGCCACACACCAGGGAAACTCCCTTTGCATTGGACTGGGGATGCAACCTGGCAAGGGTGTTACAATCCCACCCTAATCCTCTTTAACATAAAATTACAATCACACTGAAAGGGCTGACTCAAGAGGGGGAGAGCAAGTGGGAGTAGGGAGTGAGATGTATGTAAACTTATATGTGACAGACTGATTGGATTTGTAAACGTTCACTTGAAGCTTAATAAAAGTTATAAAAAAAAAAAATTACAATCACAGAATGGAGGACAACCACAGAATACTGGGAATCATGGCCTTACCAAGTCAATATACACGTTTTTGGGGGGACATAATCCAATCCATGACAGGCCCCTTCCACCTCAGAATCCACCCCCGGCTCCAGCTGGAAAGCAGTGCCCACTGTGCACCAATGGTAAGGACTTTCCCACAGGACCATGGTCTGTCCATGAAGATAGTCAGAGGCCTTGAAAGAGGAGGAAGAGGAAGGAAGACTTCCTGAGTCTTGAGTCTTAGGAGTCAGAGACATCTGGAGAAGGGAAATTAATGGCTTGTGGGAAGGGTTTGAAGAACAATTGCTGTGGAGTTGGAGGTGGGAGAAGGAAGCAGGAAGAAAGCCAAGAGATAGGGCAGGCAGGTTTTAGGCCAAACTATGGCCCATGAGCCAAACCTGGCCCCCTGCCTTATTTTGTAAATAAGGTTTTATTGGAACATAGCCACACTCATTTGTGTACATATTGACTATGGCTGCTTTTGTGCTACAACTACAGAGTTGAGTAGTTGCATCAGAGACTATATGGCCCATAAGCCTAAAATATTTACTATGTGGTCCTTTACAAAAAAAGTTTGTCAACCTCTGGTTTAAACAGTGTAGGGGTCGGGAAGCTGCTAGAATCTGCTAAGGGGGCCAGGTACCTCCAGACAAAGTGGACATCCCTATATTGATGACTAACTCCCACCTCCAGTTATACCATGACAGGGGAGCCCCTGATTGATTGGCTTCCTTCCTTAAGTGTCTTCAGAAGGTCAGAAATCTTGAGGTGGGAGAGTCAGGTGGGTCCTATTTCAGCCCCATTCCTTCTAGTGCATCACCAGAGTGAGAAAGATAAAGGTGCTATCTACTCTGTAGTGCATACAATCCCAAAAAGGAGTAAAGATGAGTGATCTCCAGCCAAAGTGACATCTTTGCTAATGTCAAGGGGAATTTCTGGGCCTACCACCACCATCATTACCACAACCACAGCCACCACTACCATCAATACCACTATGACAACCACCACCACTGCCACCACCGCGGCCATCGTTACCGTTACCACTATCTCTTCCTTCACTATCATTGTCACCACCATGATCTCTTCCTTCACTACCATCATCACCACCATCACAATGACTACATAATCGCCATCCTCAGCATCATCTCCACAACCACCATTACTATTGTTGTGGTACCCTCAAGTTGGTTCTGACTCATTGCAACCCTGTGTACAGCAAAACAAAACACTGCCCGATCCTTTGCCATCTTCACAATCCTTGTTATGCTGGAACCTGTTGCTGCAGCCACTGTGTCACTCCATCTTGTTAAAGGTCTTCCTGTTTTTTTTCTGACCTTCTCCTTTACCAAGCGCAATGTCCTTCTCCGGGGAATGGTCCCTCCTGATAACATACCAAAAATATGTGAGACAAAGTCTTGCCATCCTTGCTTCTACGGAGGATTCTGGCTGTACTTCTTCCAAGACAGATTTGCTCGTTTTTCTGACAGACCTGGACTGTCAGAAAATATTCTATGTCGACACCATAATTCAAAGGCGTCATTTCTTCTTCAGTCTTCCTTGTTCATTGCCCAGATTTTGCATGTATATGAGGTGACTGAAAATACCATGGCTCGGGTCAGGCACACCTTAGTCCTCAAAGTCACATCTTTCCCTTTTAACACCTTAAAGAGGTCTTTTGCAGCAGATTTGCCCAACATACTGTGTCACTTGATTTCTTGACTGCTGCTTCCACAGGCATTGATTGTGGATCCAAGTAAAATGAAACCCTTTGACAACTTCAATCTTTTCTCTGTTTATCGTGATGTTGCTTATTGGTCCAGTTGTAAGGATTTTTATTTTCTTTATGTTAAGGTGTAATCCATGTTGAAGGCTATAGTCTTCAATCTTCATCAGTAATTGCTTCGCATCCTCTTCGCTTTCAGCAAGTTCTGTCATCTGCATAACGCAGGATATCCAATCCTGATATCCTATTCTTCTTCATATAGTCCAGCTTCTCAGATTATTTGCTCAGTATACAGATTGAGTAAGTATGGTGAAATGACACAACCCTGATGCACACCTTTCCTGACTTTAAACCATGCAGTAGCCCCTTGTTCTGTTCAAACGACTGCCTCTTGATCTATGTATAGATTCCTCATGAGCACAATTAACCAAAAAAAAAAAAAAAAACCATACCCATTGCCATTGAGTTGATTCCAACTCATAACAACCCTATAGGACAGAATAGAACTGCCCCATAGCATTTCCAAGGAGTGGCTGGTGTATTCAAACTGCCAACCTTTTGGTTAGCAGCCGAGCTCTTAACCACTGTGCCACCAGGGCTCCATGCCTGGCATATAGTAGATGTCTAATATAGCAGTGGAAGCTCTGACAGCGCGGTGGTTAAGAATTCAGCTGCAAAAGTCAGCAGTTTGAATTCACCAGGGGTTCCTTGAAAACTACGGGGCAGTTCTATTCTGTCCTATAGGGTCGCTATGAGTCAGAATCAACTCGAAGACAACATAGCAGTAGTTATTTTTAAGTATCTTTTACCCCTTCATCTCCCTTGATTCCCACTATAATCCTTGTTGTTGTTGTTGGGTGCCATCGAGTCAGTTCCAACTCATAGCGACCCTGTGTACAACAGAACAAAACACTACCCGGCCTGTGCCATCCTCACAATGATTGTTATGCTTAAGCCCATTGTTGCAGCCACTGCGTCAAATCATCTTTTTGAGGGTCTTCCTTTTTCACTGATCCTCTACTTTACCAAGCATGATGGGCCTCTCCAGGGACTGATCACTCCTGACAACATGTCCAATGTACGTGAGACATAGTCTCACCATCCTTGCTTCTAAGAAGCATTCTGGTTGTACTTCATCCAAGACAGATTTGTTCTTTCTTTTGGCAGTCCATAGTATATTCAATATTCTTCACCAACACCACAATTCAAAGGCGTCAATTCTTCTTGAGTCTTCCTTATTCCTCGTCCTGCTTTCACATGTATATGAGGTGATTGAAAACACCATGGCTTGGGTCAGGCACACCTTAGTCTTCAAGGTGGTTTTTGCTTTTCAACACTTTAAAGAGGTCTTTTGCAGCAGATCTGCCCAAAGCAATGCTTCTTTTGATTTCTTGACTGCTGCTTCCATGGGCATTGATTGTGGATCCAAGTAAAATGAAATCCTTGACAACTTCAATATTTTCCCCATTTATCATGATCTTGTTTATTGGTCCAGTAATGAGGATTTGTGTTTTCTTTATGTTCAGGTGTAATCCATACTGAAGGCTGTGGTCTTTGATCTTCATTAGTAAGTGCTTCAAGCTCTCTTCACCCTCATCAAGCAAGGTTGTGTGTGTTATCTGTGTAACGTGGGTTGTTAATGAGTCTTCCTCCAATCCTGATTCCTTGTTCTTCATGTAGTCCGGCTTCTCGGATTATTTCCTCAGCATACAGATTGAATAGATATGGTGAAAGGATACAACCCTGACACACACCTTTCCTGACTTTAAACCAGGCAGCATTCCCTTGTTCTGTTCAAACGACTGCCTCTTCATCTATGCACAGTTTCCTCATGAGCACAATGTAATCCTTGGAAGGTAGTTACTTTTACCCCCTTTTTTTTTTGGTTGAGGCAGCTGAGTTTCAGAGGCTAAGTGACTGGTTTAGGTCACACAGCTGGTGTGTGGTTGAACTGGGACCAGAACCCAGGTCTCCTGATTTCCAGGTTCATCTGTTCCCAGATTGAGGGTGAGGGATCCTAGAAAATAAAAGAAGGAACAGCACTGCTTAGCTGCATCCATGCTTTCTAGGGAAGACAGGAAACAAGAAGGAGGTGGGAAGGAATGAGCACAAACACTCTTAGTGCTTCTCTCTCCCCGACAGCCAGGCCTGCTGACTGAACCTCGGGGGAGAGGTGAGATGGGCTCCTGCTGTTTTCTCACCCTCCATTTTATATCCGCTCCCTCCTCCTAATCTGACTCTCCCACATGACATTTCTGTCATCAACGCTGAGGTGGGATACCTGCAGTTGGGTGAGGTTTCAGCCAAGAGGATGAATAGAAGAAGCAGAGCCCACAAGATCCCCTTGGTGACAATGAGGAGTTCTCTACTAGTGTGGCACTGCCTTAACACACACACCCACCCCCGGACTCCAGTGCTCCCAGTGGAGTCCCTGCCCCTCTTGGGGGTCCTCCAGTCCTTTGAGCTGATCAGGGGCTTGAGAAGACTCGAGGAACACAGAACTCTGGGTTCCCCCTTTGCAGAAGATCAGGCAATGATGTGGAAAGAGGGGTGCCCACACATACTTAGGCTCCAGCAGAGAGACTGGACACAGAAGCCACAGGTGTTTGCTTTCCACACCAGTGGAAGGGTCAACATCCCTCTCTATATATATGAGTGCCTTTATTATGACCCCTCTGTCCCTTTGAATGTGCTCGGCTTGACCCTGAAAAAAGAGAGCATTGAATCTGAGGATCCTGGAGGTTGGACTCCGGGAAGCTCCCATAATGCATTTCCAACTTTCAAGCTGCTGCTGTGGCCCTTGAGTGAGTGCAGGGCTGGAGGTTTCTCAGAGGTTCAGTGAGACCAAGGATCAGCAGGGAAAGGGCCTGGCCCAGGTTGTATCATAGAGTCCTTTTACCAGTCTATGACAAGATACGCAGAAAAATTGGAAGCAAGGATTGAGAAACTTTCATAGCAATCTGACAGAGTAATTTTATGTTTGCTTAGTCATAACAAATTAGAGCCTTTATTTTATATGTCTTTTTGAGTTTCATTTTTCGAGTGATTTGCTTTTATTGTATTCTACAAAAGTAGGAGTCCAGGATGGATCTACAATGGATTGGAAAGAAAAATGGGTCCTTCGCCACAGATGGGTGAGAAGCCCTGTCCTACACACACTCTCTCACCCGCTCGCATACTTACACACACGCTCACACACATTGACACACACCCCACTGGCCTCTCAGGCACTTTACTCTCTTCCCACAACCCCTCCGCACATCCTAGTTCTATTTGAAGAGCTGAAAACACTCTTTTTTATTTAGTTTAGCAAAGAATGGGCTGGGATTTTTCAAAATGAATTATTACTAAGAAAACAGGAGAAAAAGAAAATTCAAAACAAGAGCATGGAGAAAGAAGAGCTTTCAGCAGAGACCTATGCTCTTCTGCCCAGACTCTCGCTGGTGGGCCTGACATCAGCACACCCAGCCCACAAACCTTGCTTCCAGGCTTGGGTCACTGGAGCAGGTACCTGCTTCTGTTCCTGGGGAAGAGGGGTCCCCCCCCTACACACTTAGGCCCAAGGAGTGATGCTAGACACAGAAGCCACAGGTATTTTCTTTCCACACCAGTGGAAGGGTTGGCGTCCCTTCTCTGTATATATGAGTGCCTCTAGTATGACCCCTCTGTATCTTTGACTGTCCTTGGCTTGACCCTGAAAAGAGAGAGCGTTGACTCTTCAGATCCTGGAGGCCATTGGTAGGCAGGGGCAAATGGGTCACTTCCAAAAGAACTTTCACAGTTCTCCAGGGACAGACCCTGTAGACACTGAGGAAGAATTATCTGAGAGTACCTGAGGGTTGCCTACGACCCTCCCTATCTGCAGACATCTTCAGCCACAGCTGGCCTGCCGCAGCTCCGCTCACCCCTGGCCTGCCACAGCTCTGCTCAACCTGGTTTACCACAGCTCCGCTCAGCCCCGGCCTGCCACAGCTCCGCTCAGCCCCTGCCTGCTGCAGCTCTGCTCAGCCTAGACTGCCACAGCTCTGCTCACCCCAGACTACCGCAGCTTCGCTCACCCCTGGCCTGCCACAGTTCTGCTCACCCTGGTTTACCACAGCTCCGCTCAGCCCATGCCTGCCACAGCTCCACTCAGCCCATGCCTGCCACAGCTCCACTCAGCCTCTGCCTGCTGCAGCTCTGCTCAGCCTAGACTGCCACGGCTCCGCTCAGCCTAGACTGCCATGGCTCCACTCACCCCTGGCCTGCCACAGCTCCGCTCACCCTGGTTTACCACAGCTCCGCTCAGCCCCTGCCTGCCGCAGCTCCGCTCAGCCGCGGCCTGCCACAGCTCCGCTCAGCCCCTGCCTGCTGCAGCTCTGCTCAGCCTAGACTGCCACAGCTCAGCTCACCTCCAGCTTACCACAGCTGTTGTCACCCTGGCTTGCCACAGCTCCGCTCAGCCCCTGCCTGCCACAGTTCCGCTTACCCCATGCTGCCCATCAGCAGCCTCCACACTCATTTTCAAGGCCTCTGACTGTGAAGTTATTTTTCTCTGCAAGGCAGAGCTAAATGCAAACATTTATCCAGCAGGGGTGAGTTGGCTGTGCCTCCTCTAAGGGCCCAGTCTTTATGGAATCACATTGCCTACAGTGCAGAAGAAAAAGCAAAGAACTCTGTAGCTGGGCTGTGGCCAGTGAGGCACCCTGGAGCTGCACCTTAAGGGAGAGAAAGAAAACAACAGCTGGGCCATGTGGCTGCCCTCTAGTGGCCCTTTTGGGACTTGCACACTGGCCTACACTGTGGTCTGACCTAATCATTGTACAACTTCATTGTAAAATGTGATTAGAGACCCAGTCCTTGTCTTGTACGTGACTGTACAATTTAGATACAAACAATAAAAATGAAGTATGGCCCTTTCCTGAGTCAGGCAGGCCACATGCATTAGGATTTCTTTCAATTTCTGGTTTGTTGTCTTAGATTTGACTAGAAAATGGGTCTTCCATATTTTCATTTGAAGATTCCTGGGTGGCACAAATGGTTTGAGCATGGTGCAGTGGTTAAGAGCTCAGCTGCTAACCAAAAGGTCGGCAGTTTGAACCCACCAGCCACTCTTCGGAAACCCTATGGGGCAGTTCTACTCTGTCCCATAGAGTCGCTGTGAGTCGGAATTGACTCCACGGCAACGGTTTTGGTCTGGTGGCACAGTGATTAAGAACTCAGCTGCTAACCAAAAAGTCGGCAGTTCAACCCTACTAGCTGCTCCTTGGAAACCCTATGGGGCAGTTCTGCTCTGTCCTATAGGGTCGCTATGAGTCAGGATCAACTCAACAGCAACGGGTTTGGGTTTTTTTGGTTGGTTCGTTTTTGGTTTTCACCCATAGGTTAGTGGTTTGAACCCACACAGCAGCTCCACGGAAGAAAGGCCTGGTGATCTGCTTCCATAGAGTCCAGCCAAGAAAACACCGTGGAGCAGTTCTACTCTGTAACACATGGGGTTGCCATGAGTTGGAACTGACTCCAGAGCAACGGGTTTGGTTTGTTATATTTTCATTAAATGAGCATCCAGCTCTGAGTTAACTCTGCACCGACTGTGACGACAGTAATTACAGACAGGGTGTCTAGGATACAGAAGACCCCAGGCTTTTTCATCCAATACTGGCATACTTCGTGTCCTGCACTCACATTCAAATCACCCTTGGCACCACTGGAAGAAGCTGCAGTTGGCAGAACCTGGAGCAGTTGGCAAGTCTGCTTCTTCAGCCCCTGTTGCTCTCTGTGCCTTTGCTCAAAGACACCCTTCTCTCTCGCTCTCTGAAAGAAGAGCACTTGTTTCTGGAATTCTCTCCCAGGCCAACAGTGATTGTTCCTTTTATCATCAATAGCATGATCACCATCGTCGTCGGCATAAGTTCCCGAGCTCGCGGTGGACACTGTATAAATGTGTGCCTAATGCAGGAGTGGGCGCACCGTTTGATGAACGTTCTACACACACTCTAGACATTGAATGAGTGCAAGAATGAATGAATGAGTTTTCCGGTTCCCCCTTTTCTACCTCAATACGACACAATCTTAACTTTGTTTCTTTTAATGCAGTCTTCCTTTCAGTCCCTGGGAAGGTGTGTCTTTGCCTCAAAAGCAAACCCTACCAAAGCTGCAGGTCCCTCCCACCCAACCTCCTGTGAGCTATCTTATCCCACTCTCCTCTTCCTCCTCCTCTCCATCCTCTCTCCGCAGCTTCTTCCTCTCCAGTTCTGTGCACCACACCCCTAGGTTATCAAAGATTCCTGGCAGAGCCAGGACTAGGATGAGGCAGGAGAGGCGCTCTGGGGTGTGAATTTAAGGGGTGCTTACTCCCAGGGGCATGCAAGTGTGGCACACGTACATCCATTTCACACCTGCAGAAAGCCAGGCATCAGGTGAGCTCTGCTAGACTCACTCATTCAGCTACATGGCAGAGGCAGGGTTCCTTCCAGGATTTTCTGCCTCAAAACCCAGTCTTCCTGCTTCATCAAGTCACTGCTGCCTAAGCTGGCTGACCAGGGAGGGGCATGCATGGGCTCCCCCAGCCCAGAGCAGCCTTTGGGGCTACCCAGTGCCTGGTAGCATTGTATGGGCCGACAGACCATGCAGTAAAGCAGTTCATCCCGCGGGAACCCTATAAGTGGAGGCAGGCACAGACAGGGGCTAAATCGGACACTACCTGCCCCCTCAGCCCTCAGGGATCCCTGCGCCCCCCTTCACCCTCAACTCAAAGTTTCCCTCACCTTGGCTCCCAAGGTGCATGCTTAATGCCCCTCCTTTCTGTCTGGCTGCTCCTCCTCTGCCCCCTTCCCCACCTGGCTCCCCTTCCTTCCAGATTCAAGCACCCCACCTCTTCCCCTTTCTCCACCACTTCCCTTGGATGAAGTATGCCCCATTCTGCCCCAATGCGAGTCCACATAGTGAGGAACAGTGTGAGTGGCCAGGGACAGGGCATGGCACTGCTAGCATTTCACATCAGCCCTGAATCTCTCCACTCAGAGGCTCAGGATTAATAGTCAAGTTCAAGCCCTTCTTTGGCCACAGTTAACACCTGCCTTTCCCCAGCCCCGCAGTGAAGGTGGGCTAATGGTGGTGGGCACAGGCTGTTCTACTTGCCAGACGGAGCTATTACGCCTGCCTTGGCAGATTCCTGGCTTCCCAGAAAGGCCCTGAAGCAGGGAGTGGAGTATCAGCCTGGGCTACCAGCTGCTCTCCTAATTAAGGAATGTGCGGGGAGTGGCGCCTTTGAACTCAGCAGCTAATTTACTCCAGTGCACTCCCCCCTGTGGCTGGGTAATTAATGTGGTGTGAACCAGTGATTAGGAGGGTAGGGAAAACCTGCTGCAGACTTAACCCTTCCCTGCATCTGTGCTTCAAGCACAGCCTCCTTCAGTGGATCTTTCTTTCTTCAGTGTCACAGGGCCGGAAGGTTTTCCCTTTGGACCAGGTGCTGTGGCATCAGCTCCAACTCATGGTGGCCCCACATGTGTCAGAGTAGGACTGGGTTCCATAAGGGTTTCAATGGCTGACTTTCTGGAAGTAGATCATCAGGCCTTTCTTTTGAGGTGTCCTGAGGTGGACTTGAACCTCCATCTTTTCAGTTAGCAGCCAAGAACTTAACCATTTGCACCACCCAGGGATTCCCTGGGGAAGAGGAATAGTATCTTGCAGGTCCTCACCCAACCTCCTTCTATCCCTTTCCTCAGCTCCTCCAAGGACAGTGTTCCCTGCGAAAGAGACCAACTCATTTCCTGCTTGGGTGGATCTATAAAACCAAATCCCTCTGCCATCGAGTTAATTCTGACTGATAGCAACTCTATTGGACAGAGTAGAACTGTCCCATTGAGTTTCCAAGGAGTGCCTGGTAGATTTGAACAGCCGACCTCTTGATTAGCAGCCGTAGCACTTACGCTATTGGCAACCAATTCTGCTGACAGAGATTGGGACTGCCCATCGTCTCCTACAAAGGAATTCAGGATCCGTCCTTACGCCATCCCCCACTACTGCATCCACAGCCCTCCCAGTCCTGGCCCTGACACTTCAGAATCATTCAGCCCAATTCAACAGATGCTTAGAGGACATCACCTCATGGAAAGCCTGTCCTTGGGGATGTACTAGTGACCAGTAGCTGTCAAATCAGTTCTGACTTATGGAGACCCCATGTGTGTCAGAGTAGAACTGTATTCCATAGGGTTTCCAATGGCTGGTTTTTTTGGAAGTAGGTCACCAGGCCTTCTTTTTTTTGAGGTGCTGTGGGTGGACTTGAACCTCCAACCTTTTGGTTAGCAGCCTAGCGTGTTAATCATTTGCACCCCCCAGGGCCTCCTTCGGGACATACAGAATACAGAAATAAAGAGGATCTAATCTCTGCCCGGAAACGCTGGTGGCATAGTGTTTAAGTGCCATGGTTGCTAACCAAAAGATTGGTGGTTTGAATCTACCAGGCCCTCCTTGGAACCCCTGTGGAGCAGTTCTACTCTGTCGTATAGGGTTGCTATGAGTCAGAATCAACTCAACGGCAATGGGTTTGGTTTGGTTTGGTTTGGTTTGGTTTGGTTTGGTTTGGTTTGGTTTGGTTTGGTTTGGTTTGGTTTGGTTTGGTTTGAATCTCTGTCCTCGTGGAGTTCCCAGTCTTGTGGGAGAAAAGAGTTGGAGTGGGGCACTACCTCATGCCTTAAACACACCTTCCCCTGCATTTGCCAGGGTTTCTCCTCTTCCCTATCTCTGGCCATATAGTAGCAATGGATAATCTTTGACTGCTTACTTTGTGCCAGACGCCACTGTAAACCTTTACAAGTGTTCATTCATCTGACCCTCACAACAACCCCAGGAGGCAAACACAGCTACAATGCCCATTTCACAGATGAGGACACTGACACACAGAGGAGTCCTGCTTTGCTCAAGGTTTCACACCAAGATGTAAACCTAAGAAGTCTGGCTCTAGATCTTGAGTTCTTACCTTCTACCCTCATCAGTGGGTATGCTTAAGGCTCCTCAAATACCACTCCCTCCCCTCAGCCCTCCCAAGCCTCCTACCCTCCCATGTGGGTCAGTCATCATGCTCAGGCCCCTAGAACATCCTGCGCAGCATCTGCGCTGCTCTTTCCACCCTAGTTGTAATTATATAATTATTGGGTTACGTGTCCCATCTTCCCCACTGAACTGTGGCTTCCTTGAGGGCAGGGGCTGTGCCTTTCATCTCTGTGTCTCCAGCACCTGGTACGTAAGTAGATGCTCAGTAAATGTCTCATGAGTGAATGATGACATTAACAGTGGGGTCATAAATGACAGGAGGCAGGGCCAAGATGTCAGAGTACTCAGATGCTTCCAGTGATCCCTTTTACAACAAAGACCTGAAGAAACAAGTGAAACAATTATATTTATGACAAGTTAGGAGCCGCGAACATCAAAGGCAAAGTCAGAAAATGGACTGAGTGGCAAGGGGAGGGAGAGGTGATTCAGAAGTAGGGAGGAGTTGCCAGACCTGAATCACCAAGAACCCTCAGGCACCATTCCCGGGAGCAACTGCTGTGGTCTGGTGGTAGCATTCCAGCCACAGTTTCCTCAGGGAGAAACAGCCAGCCACACAGCGTACTCACACCTCTGAAACCAGAGAATAATGGCGCTCTTGGCAAAAGCTAAGTACTTGGGTATATTTTACCACACCCCCCACCCCCAAGCTGACTTCAGTGGCTGTCAATTTCCCTGGGCCTGAGATAGGTCCTGCTGAACACTCTGAGCCATTTTCCCAGCCTTGGAGAAGGAATAAATTCACAGTTGGGGGAAAAGATAAACAGTCAGTTCCACTAACCTGGGGAGCTCAGGACAGAAGCAGCTCCTGTCCAGGCATAAGCATCCATGGACTTTGAATACCTTTCCCTCCTGCATGGACTCGTATGGGCCTATTTCAGGAGAATAGGTCCTTGTTGGCAGACTACAACTGTTTCAGCTGTGCAATGGAGAGGTGGGTGTTTGATGTTTCACAACACTTTGCCTGTTAAACAGGGTCCTCACCTACCCACATCAGGGGCCTAAGGACTTTTGACTCAACCCACATCACCCAGCCATCCAAGGATAACTGGTCCTCCCAGTCTTTATAACCAAAAGCATTGGGTGCCCATGGTCCGTCTGCAGAACCCACCCACCTGTACGCTCTAGGGAACAGGGATGTGCTTTCCTCACAGATACTTGGGGGACAGTTATCAGCCCCCTACCTTGTTCAGAGCATGACCCCCTGCTACAATCAGATACCTATACCTACACCAATCACCCCTGCCCCTCTAAGACTGTAGGGCAGAGCCTGTACCATACACTTGATGACCAACTACCTGGACACCTGAGCTGAATCCATACAAGAAAAGTGAATGGACTCCTAGGCTCATATACCTGATAACAGCTCTAGCCATCTGGCAACAGGACTTTAGAGCTTCAAAGGTAAAAATGATCAAGCTAGCTCACTCAAGCAACCTATTTGGGCATATCAAAACAAAACAAAGCAAGAAGCTAGGATACAGTACGCAAAACAAAATAAACAAATACAATAACTTATAGAAGGCTCGGAGACAACAGTCAATATCAAATCACATAAAGAAGCAGACCGTGATCACTTCAACAAGTTCTCAAAACAAAGAATCAAGGGATCTTCTAGATGAAGGTGCCTTCCTGGAATTACCAGATGCAGAATACAAAAGATCAATGTACAGAACTCTTCAAGACATCAGAAATGAGATCAGGAAGGAGATCAGGCAATATGCAGAACAAGCCAAGAAACACACAGATAAAGCAGTTGAAGAAATTAAAAAAGTTATTCAAGAACATAATGAAAAATTTAATAAGCTGCAGGAATCCATAGAGAGACAGCAATCAGAAATTCAGATTAACAATAAAATTACAGAATTAGACAACTCAATAGAAAATCAGAGGAGCAGAATTGAGGAAGCAAAAGGCAGAATTAGTGCGATTGAAGATAAAACACTTGGCACCAATATATTTGAAGAAAAATCAGGTAAAAGAATTTTTAAAAATGAAGAAACCTTGAGAATCATGTGAGACTCTATCAAGAGAAATAACCTACGAGTGATTGGAGTACCAGAGCAGGGAGGGATAACAGAAAATACAGACAGAATTATTGAAGATTGGTTTTCAGAAAACTTCCCTGATGTTGTGAAAAATGAGAAGATATCTATCCAAGATGCTCATCGAACTCCACATAAGGTAGATCTCAAAAGAAAGTCACCAAGACATATTATCATCAAACTTGGCAAAACCAAAGATAAAGAGAGAATTTTAAGCGCGGCTAGGGATAAAAGAAGATCACCTACAAAGGAGAGTCAATAAGAACAATGGGGTCATAAATGATCCCTCTTCCTGATCCTCTCTATTCCATAGCCAGACCACTTCCAAGTTCTGTCAGGATCCCAGCTGCCTCTGCCCCCTTCTCTCTGCTCTAGATCTTTCCTTCCTGGGTCAGGCCTTTTCCCCATTTCCCAGCACCATCACAACAACTGCTGCATGGGCTCCCCTGCCCCCAGGCTTTTTCTCTGCCCTCTCTGCATGCTGTCCACCCACCAGCAAGTTACTTCCAGCTCAAAATTGTTGACAGTCCCCTCCTCCCAAGCAGAACTTCTCGGAGGGTGCCCTCAGACCAACAGCTTCAGAATCATCTAGAGCACTTGTTAAAACTACAGATTTTTGATCGCCACACCAGACCTGGTTGTTGTTGTCATTTGCCATTGAGTCCACTCATATCAACCCTATAGGACAGAGTAGAACTGCCCCACAGGGTTCCCTAGGCTGTCTTTACAGGAGATCACCGAGTCTTTTCTCACATGGAGCCACTTGTGGGTTCAAACCATGACCTTTTGGTTAGTAGCTGAGCGCTTAACTGTTGTGCCGTCAGGGCTCCTTATCCCAGGTCTGTCAAACCAGAATCCCCAGGGATAAAGCCTGAGAGTCCGAGTATTTAACAAGGTTGAGAGCCAGAACAAAGGCCCAGTACTTAGCCCAGCATTCAAGACCTCTGCAATCTAACCCCTGGGCCCCCTTTCCATGATTACCCCCTTTAGTCCTAAAGGATCCCTTGACGTGGTCCTTTATGGGCCCTGGAGCCCACCATCAAACTGTTAAGGATTGAATTGTGTTCCAAAAAAATTTATGTTAAAATCCTGACCCCCGGTACCTATGAACTATGAATATGACCTTGTTTAGAAATAGGGTCTTTGAAGACATCAGATAAGTTAACAGGAGGTCATACCGGAGTAGAAAACAAAGAACTAAACCCATTGCTGCCGAGTTGATTCTGACTCATAGTGACCTTATAGGACAGAGTAGAACTGTCCCATAGAGTTTCCAAGGAGCACCTGGTGGATTCGAACTGCTGACCTTTTGGTTAGCAGCCATAGCTCTTAACCACTACACCACCAGGTTTTCTACCAGAGTAGGGTAGGTCTTAATCCAAGCTGCGTGGCATCCTTGAAAAGAGAATGAGAGACACAGAGAGGCAGACAGAGGAAAAATGGCCATGTGGCCACAGTTATGCTTTAGCTGCAAACCACAGAATGGGGTGTCAAGAAGCCAAGGGTGGTGAGAAGCTGGTAGAGACAAGGAAGGTCTTCCCTAGAGCCTTTGGGGAGAACACGGTCCTGCCAACACCCTACATTAGGATTCCTAGCCTCCAGAACTGTGAGAATAAATTTCTGCTCTTATAAGCCACCCACTTTGTGGTTCGGCTACCCTAGGACACAAATGTAAAGTCTTTGCACACACTCCTCACCCCCGTACTCAGAGCTCCCCCCCAACTCTGGCTCTCTCCTTTTTCTCATGCCCATCTTCCAGGTCCAGCACAAATTCTACCTTCTTGGGAAGCCTTCCCTACACCAGACCCACAGAGACTGCTTCCCTCCACCTCCTGCAGCACTGCCTGTCTGTGCTGCCCGTTTGCACAGAGTAGGGCCTGTCTGGGGATGGGGTAGGGGGTTCACTTTCCCAGGTGTGTCTTGTTTCTACATTTTGGTTGTGAGTATCTGGAGGGCAGGAACACACCCCTCATCCCATCCCCAAATCCTCCTTGTCCATATTCCCTTCCCCAGCTCCCCATATGTCTAATTCCTCACTGGGTCCAAAGCAGAGCCTTCAGTTTGACAGACAGTTCAGGGTCTATGCAGGACCAGACACAGTGAACCACATGGAACAATCAGGGATTTCCCTCAGGGGCCTGTATGGAGAGAAGCAACATTTTTCCACAGAGCCTTCCCTGAGTTAAGAAAGAAGTCAAGGGACTTGAAGTGAGATGATAAAAGAGGTGAGGAGGAGGGGGTTGTGGCAAAACGGACTACAGCTGAAGGTCAAAGCCCAGGCCCCAGCTCTGCCACTCTGCAACCTCACCAAGGTGCCCAACCTATTCTGATTCTCAAATCCCACCATGTCTGAAAGAATGATTGCAATATCCTCTCAGAGAAGAGTTGTAGAGCTGAAACAAAGCAAATAAACAGGGGTGCTACAAATGGTTCAACACTGGACTATAAGCCAACAGGTCAGCAGTTTGAACCCACTCAGGGTGCCTCAAAAGAAAGACTTGGTAATCTGATTTCAAAAGGTCACAGCCTTGAAAACCCTCTGAAACAGTTCTACTCTGCACACATGGGGTCACCGTGAGTCGGAATTGACTCAACAGCAACGAACAACAACAGTATTCATTCCCTGTTTTAATAAATATTTGTTAGGCGGCTGTGATGTACTGAGTACTAATGGGACACAGACAAGAATACAAGGCCTGGCTAACAAAATAAGCTATACCCCACCCCCAACAAAAAAACAAACAAACAAATAAACCTGTTGTTGATGAGTCAATTTCTACTCATAGCAACCCTATAGGACAGGGAAGAACTGCCCCACAGGGTTTCCAAGGAGTGGCTGGTGGCTTTAAACTGCTGAACTTTTGGTTAGCAGCCTAAGTCTGTTAAGAGTTCCACCGTGCCACCAGGGCTATGGAGACCAGAAAACTTACAAACACCTGGAAGGGCACTGAAGGAGGAGTGGACACACTACTGAAGCCAGAAGAGAAGGGCTCTCACTCTGCCCAGGGTCAGGAGGGCTGGAGGGAGGGTCTGACTGGCCGCGTCACCACTCTGAGTCTGGAAGAATGAATGGAACAGCATGCCTGGTAGAGAAACGATTCCAAAGCATGGAAGTATGGAATGGGTAGTTCTGAGACCAGGTAGCTTTGGCTCGGTATGGTGGAAAACAATGGTAGTAGGAGACCAGCCTGGAGAAACAGGCTAGAGCCCAACCCATAAGAACCTTGTATACTAAGTCAAAGAGTTTAATCTTTATCTTGAGGGCAGCAGGAGGTTAGGAAAGACTTCAGCAGAGGAGAAGTGACTTGATTGGAATTAGACTTCAGAGGGCTTCTCTGGCTCCAAGGGGAAAACAAAAACTGTAGGGTAGGGCTGGACTTTGGAGGCCTGGTGAGTGTCAGGGAGGAGGACATGGGCTTGTGCAGGGGAGCCTGTCGCTTGAGTTTGCATCAGCCAACATAGGAAAGAGGCTAACTTACTAGAATCTGCTCCTAAAAAACCCAGCTAGACCTGCAGTCGACTTCTATTTTGATCTGGACATTTTCACTTTCGGGACATGTGGTTATGAGTCAAGATTCCTCCTTCTGGACATGGGACTTTCCAGAAGGACCACAGCTCCGTCCATGCATCCACTTGGCCAGGGATGTGGTGGATTTTGGTTGTTGGGGGAGAGTGTCTGCCTCTCCTGAGAAGGATGGCCTTGTGGAGTCTGCTTCTCTGGGAAGGTAAGTGGGGCAACGGATACCCCATCCTCAGAAAGCTGCAGATCTACCCCCAGCTGCCCTTTACCAGACTTCTGGGCAGTCCTTTCACCACCGTGAGGGACAACCCAGGAGCTGGGGAGGGGTAGGGAAGACTAGAGCAAGTTCCTGGGCAACAATTATAGTTAAATGGATGCAAAGAGTCTTGGGCAGGAAGAGGTAGCAGCCCTGGGAACATCCTTGAGAGACAAGCAGTTTTGTGGCCCCGGGTAGTAAAATCTAAGGCTGGTGATGCCTAGTGATTTGGAGACTGAGGTGCAAGTGAGAATAGTGAACAGCCTGGCAATGTTAACATGTGAGAATTCTACACAAGAATTGAGGAGACCAGGGAAGGGAAGGGAGGAGCAGGGCTCCCTACAGCCTGAGGAGGGCTGGGAGGTTGACAGGAACATCAGAAGTCCCTCTCTGCTGGCCTGTGGGAGGGGAGGTGAATATTGAGTGAGGGTGATGGTTGGGGGAGCAGGTTAAATATGGTCCATGTGGACTTGGGGACGGCTGATGATGGTGTGATGTTGAAATGACTGATATATTAGGTCTCTGCCAAGACTGGGTGGTCTCTCCATCTTATCTAATGTCTGAGTTCCCTTCCTTGGTCAGCAAGTGGCTGATGTGACAGGGTCAGCACTGCAGGGCTAGGTGACGGAGGTAGTGGGGGATGGCAAAGGCTAAGACATCTTTGTTTATACCAGAGAGGAGGGGACTTTGAGATTACTTTGTCCAGTGTCCTCCACCTGGGTTCCTGGCTCAGAGGGCTCTTTCAAAGGTCCTGCAGGTGTTTTCAATTTTTCTAAACCTTGTGACCACTACCCATCTGTCAGTTTGTCATACTGTGGTGGCTTGTGTGTTGCTGTGTTGCTGGAAGCTCTGCCACCTGTATTTCAAATACCAGTAAGGTCACCCATGGTGGACACATTTGGGAGAAAGATGTGGCAATCTGCTTCCGTAAAGATTTATAGCCTTGGAAACCCTATGGGGAAGTTCTACTCTGTCTTACTCAGTTGCTATGAGTCAGAATCCACTCGATGGCCATGGGTTTCTGGTTTCCAGATTAAGACTAGAAAGAAAGGCCTGGTGATCTACTTACAAAAATTAGCCAATGAAAGCCTTATGGATCACAGCATAATATTGTCCAATATAGTGCTGGAAGCTGAGCTCCCTAGGTTGGAAGGTACTATACAATAGCAACAACAATGGACGCAAACACACCAACAATCATGAAGATGGCACAGGATGGGGCGACGTTTTGTTCAGTTATACACAAGGTCGCCACGAGTCCAAGCCGACTCGATAACAACTAACAGCAACAAACCTTGTCAGGGAAAACACACCTTATCCTCCAAAAAGGCCTCAATCTGTCTGATTCACAAAATCTTTTAAATCGTTAGACGTGTGAGGGGAAAATAATTTTTAGAAGGGCTCTTAATGGCAAAGAAGGCCAGTACAACTGATCTGGTACAGCCCCCTTGTTTTATGGTGCGAAACCTGAAGGCTAGTGGGAGGGGTGATTTACTGAAGGCCACACAGCTAATGTGTGGCAGACCAGGGCTACATCAAACCTGGGAATCTTGATTAAACCCAGTGCTATTCTCTCTATATATTAAGTCTCCACCCTGCATAAACACAGAAGTCATCACCAGTCAGGACTGAAGATGGTTGGGGCCCAGAGGGCAGTGAGATGGAGAGGGACTGGGGTTATCTGTGGCTGGCAGAGTGAGTCTCCTTAATCACGCTGCCAGCACTGGGATAGGTTACACATCGGCTCTTATTCTGCCCTGCACCCAGTACCTAATACCACGCCAGGCACAAGGTTAAGTCTTCAGGACATTCACTCATTCAGTAAAGTTTACTGAGCTTCTCCTATACCCTGGCCCTAAGTAATGGTAGGCACTAGGAGTACAAAGATGAGTAAGAAAGTGTCATTGCCTTAAAGGAGCTCTCTGTGTAGGGGGAGAGAGTGACTCATCAACAGGCAATCATAATAGAGGGATGTTATGGATTGAATTGTGTCAGAAAAAATTTGTATCAACTTGGCTAGGAAATGATTCCCAGTATTGTGTGGTTGTCCACCACTTTGTGATCTGATATGATTATCCCGTATGTTGTAAATCCTAACCTCTATGATGTTAATGAGGCAGGATTAGAGGATTGTATCTACAGGATTAGGTTGTATCTTGAGTCAATCTCCTTTAAGATATAAAAAAGAGAAGCGAGCAGAGAAAAGAGGGACTTCCTACCTCCAAGAAAGCAGAGCCATGAACACAGCGTGTCCTTTGACCTGGGGTTCCAGCCCTGAGAAGCTCCTAGACCAGGGCAAGATTGATGACAAGGACCTTCCCCCAGAGCCGACAGAGGGAGAAAGCCTTTCCCTAGAGCTGGCACCCTGAACTCGGACTTCTAACCTCTTATACCGTGACAGAATAAATTTCTGTTTGTTAAGGCCACCCACTTGTGGTATTTCTGTTATATCTGTTATAGGTAACTAAGATAAGGGATAAAGGGAGTAATAAGGAGCCCTGGGGGCACAATGGTTAAGTGCTCAGCTGCTAACCCGAAGGCCAGAGGTTTGAACTCACCAGCCGCTCCAAGGGAGAAAATACTTGGTAATCTGCTTCCTTAAAGATTACAACCTCGGAAACCCTATGGAGCAGTTCAACTCCATCATATAGGGTCACTATGAGTTGGAATCGACTTGATGGCAACGAGTTTAAGGGGAATAATAGTGGTGATCCCAGGCCAATGTTGGAACACAGAGGCAGTTTGTCACCTGGAGTGAGGGATGGGGACCTCAGGGAAGGTAGTGAGACTTGAAGGAGGAGCAGACATTAGCCAGGGAAGGAGTCAGGAGGAAACTCAAAGCAGAAGTGTCCCCTGCACAGCTCAAACCCACCATGTTCCCAACTAAACTCAACATCTTGCCATCTCACCACCCAGTCTGTTTCTCCTCCAGTGCCCCGATCAGAGAGTGGCACCCAATGAATCCCAAGAACCCAGGAGCCATCCTTGACTCTTCTTAACCCCCAAATCTAATCATTAACCAAGTCCCATGGATTGCATCGTCTTCTCTCTCTCAGCTTCTCCCACTTCTCCCCATCCCTGCTGGCACCTTCCTCCCTACAAACTTCTGTCACCTCTCCTTGTATTAATATAAACAGCCTCAGTCTTGCTCTTCCTCCAAGGTGTTCTCCACACCTCTGCTGGAGTGATCTTTCACACCATGAAACTAACATGGAACTCTCCTGCTTAAAACTTATCCAAGTCCCCCATTGCTCTAAAGATAAAGCCCAGACTCCAATGTCGCTTTCAGGACCCTGCATGAAGTGGCTCCCACCAGTTCTGCGGTATAAGTTCCTCCTGCAGAGCAATGCTTTCAGTTCCCCAGTGCACCAGGCTCCCTCCTTCCCAGCCTTTGTACATGCTGTTCCCTCTGATGGTAACACTTCCCCTTGCCCCTCCAGGCAGCCCTCCACGTGCCCTGGCTGATTCCCATTCCTCCCACAGGCCTCAGCTTACGTTTCTTCTCTGAGCCTCTCTGGGCTGGTAGGGTCACCCTCTCACCAGGCCTGTGTCCTCCCATGCCACCCCATTCTTTCCCATCATGTTGCTGTCCAGTTGATTCCAACTCATGGTGACAGAGAAGAACTGCCCCAAAGGATTTTCAGAAGCAGATCACTAGGCCTGTCTTCCGAGGTACCTTGGGGTGGGTTCGAACAGACAACCTTTTGGCTAGAAGTTGAGTGCTTAATCTTTGCACCACCCAGGGACTCTCTTTCCCATCATAATACTTAATTATGTTTTTGTTGCTAGCTGAAGTGTCTGGCTTCTTCCATGAGCTCCATGAGCTTGGGAACCAGGTTCTCTTCTTTCCTGTTTTGCTCCCAGGACCTGACACAGTGCACCCTCAACTTGAACGGAGGGATCATAGATGGAGGGGCCCTGATCCGCTTCCTAGTCATTCAGCTGCATGATGGAGAGGGCTGAGGTGCGTGGGGCAGGCCAGAGTGACAGGTGCTCTGTTCTTTCAGTTCTGCTTCCCACTGCAGTTACTGGTGCCCAAATCCAGGGACAGGTGGGGGGCTCCGTGCTGCTGGTGGCAGAGCGTCCCCCCGGATTCCAAGTCCGTGAGGCCATCTGGCGATCTCTCTGGCCTTCAGAGGAGCTTCTGGCCACATTTTCCCGGGACTCCTTGCAAACTCTATATCGCTCCCGCTTCCTGGGCCGAGCCCACCTGCACAGCAACCTCAGCCTGGAGCTGCGGCCACTGGAGTTCGGAGACAGCGGCAACTTCTCAGTTCTGCTGGTAGACACAGGGGGTTGGGCCCAGACCCAGACCTTCCAACTCAAGGTGTATGGTGAGTGCACCTGACACTGGTTCCCTGCCCCCCAGCCTCCTACCAAGCACCAGACAACATCCTGAGTCCTGGGGAGAGCTGGGTTCCAGAAACCTCTGGCCTCTGAACGTGTTGCGGATTCAGGGAACTTCTGCCCTCTGGCAGTCACATCTAAGAAAATTTCTCAGGTACTCCCAGGTGAGCTCCTAGCTGGGGCAGTAGGCCAACTTAGCCATCACTCCAGCACTGGTCTGAACTCTAATCTGGCATTTTCTTGGCTCAGTGGTCTTGGACACAATGCTTAACCTCCCTAAGCTTTGCATTTTTCATTCGACAATGGGAATTGTAATACGACCGTGTAGAGTGGCTCTAAGGGCGAAATGCAGTGGCATTTGCAAAAGCACCTAGGACAGTACTTGGCCTTAAGTATGACATCAACTCTAAGACATCATCATAGACTGTGAGACACACTGTTATTTCATGTACCCCTAAGAAAGAAAAAAAGTTATCAAGTAAACTATGATGCTTTTTTATTTAAAAAAATTATAATTAAACTATAATAAAAATTATACAATGTTTATTTAATATTTCTTAAAAGAGCTCTTTTAGAAGTGTTTAGAGAGATTTTAACTAAACATCATTCATAGGACACTGAGCTATTCATTGCTTCAGAACAAACCAACCCAAAACTTATTGGCTTAAAACAACTATTTTTATTTCTCATGATACTATGGATTGGCAGGGCTCAATGTGGCGACCTTTTGCTTGGGTCTGCCAGAGTCAGTCATGCAGCTTCACTCAGCACCTCAACTGGGTCGTCAAATTGGTTTGGGGGCTGCCTGGGCCTCTCTTTTCAGCAACTCCACCTCTACCATTTCTACCATGACTTTCTCACCATCATCACCTCCATCAGCACTACACCTCCACCATCATCATCATCACCACCAGCTCCAACAGCAATTGCATCACCACCACCACTTTCACCATCATCATCACCTTCACCATCACCTCCACCATCTCCATTACCATCATCACCACCACCACCACCACCTCCACCAACTTTTCCATCACCACCACCACATCCACCATCACCTCCATCATCATCACCACTACCACCTGTACCATCACTTCTATCACCACCTTCACCACCACCTCCACCATCACCTCCATCACCATCACCACCACCATATCCACCATCACCTCCATCACAATCACCTCTATCGCCATCACCATCACCGCCTCTACCATCACCTCCATCACCGTCACCACTACCATCACCACCACCATCACCACCACCACCTCCACCATCACCTCCACCATCACCATTACCGCCACCTCCACCATCACCTCCATCACCATCATCACCACCACCTCCACCATCACCTCCATCACTACCTCCACCATCACCATCACCACCACATCCACTGTCACCTCCATCGCCATCACTTCTATCACCATCACCACCACCCCCTCCGCCATCATCTCCATCACCATCACTACCACCACCTCTACCATCACCTCCATCACCGTCACCACTACCATCACCAACACAACATCCACCATCACCTCCGTCACTACCTTCACCATCACCATGACCACCACCACCTCCACCATCACCTCCATCACTACCTCCATCACCATCACCACCACATCCACTGTCACCTCCATCACCATCACCTCCATCACTACCTCCACCATCACCATCACCACCACATCCACTGTCACCTCCATCACCATCACTTCTATCACCATCACCACTACCACCTCCGCCATCATCTCCATCACCATCGCTACCACCACCTCTACCATCATCTCCATCACTACCTCCACCATCACCATCACCACCTCCACCATTTCCACCATCTCCATCACCATCACCACCACCACCTCTATCATGTTTCTGCTGGTTAAAAAAGAATGGCCTTTCAGCTTTATCTACCTCAGGAGTTGAAAAAGGTATAAGTGACCCCAAACCACTTGAAATGTACTGAAATGTAGAAATTTGGATAGAGTTCAGGGGGGAGGTCCAAATTTAAGAGTAGGGAGTCAGGGTAGCAGCTGGGAAGAGGCCAGCAGTGAGGGAGAAAAAGCAATGAGCAAATGAGGAGAGAGACGGAGAGACAGCTAAGCAGCTGTCCTCAAGTGAGCACTCAGAGTGCCGCTAGCCATAGGTGCCTTTGTGCAATTAGATGGGTTTGTGGCCTGGGAAGCAGAGTGCTGGCTAGATTTCAGCACCCCACCCCAGGTATCCACTTAGCCCAATGCCTTCCTGCAGTGAAGAACCTACCCAACCATCCATGCAGCCCTGGAGCCTGTCCTCGCTCTGAGTCTCAGCTGCCACACATGTGAAATAAGGACGTTGAATGTGATAATACATGCAGCACCCACACCACTAAGCTCTAAAATGCCTTGTTCTCAGGGTCTGAATTACAGATTTTAAGGAAATTGCTGTTTTATTGCTTCCAAATACATAGCGTGATTAGAACTAATTGCGCCAAGCTGCCAAGCAGCAGTCCTTAGGAGCTCTGCTTTGACAATAGATAAGAACGATTTGAATTAGCGGATCAGTTACGAGAATTGTCAATGGGTGTTTCTACTGTGCCTGATCGTGTTTGGAAGCAGCTTGTCCTCTTAAGTAGTGTAAATACCCCCCTGAAATCTTTGTTTATACTATTAGCGTGCCCAGCAAATCTTTCCTTTTTTCATATCACAAATCCCACCAGGCTGAGCTGGCATAAATGAGGTTTTACTCTGCTTGACTTTGGAATGCTGTCAGAGCCTAAAGCCTCCTGTTGTCACCAGAATGCTCTCCTGCTGGTCTCCATTGCCATCGAAGTTCAGGACTCATGCATCAACCTACCTATACAGGAAAGGGGAATCATGGCCTAGGACACTGGTTTGTTCAATGGCCTGATTTTTGAGCACCTACTGTTTGCCAGAAGAAGCCCTGGTGGCACAGTGGTTAGGCGCTCGGCTGCTAACCAAAAGTTGGCAGTTCCAACCCACCAGCTGCTCCGAGGGAGAAAGATGTAGCAGTCTGCTTCCATAAAGATTACAGCCTTGGAAACCCTATGGAGCAGTTCTACTCTATCCTATAAGGTCACTATGAGTCGGAATTGACTTGATAGCAGTGGGTTTTTGGTTTACTCTTTGCCAAAGTCCCTCAGTGATGCAAATGGTTTGCACTCAACTGCTAACCTAAAGGTTAGTGGTTTGAACCCACCCAGTGGTGTCATGGAAGAGGGACTTGGCTATCTGCTTCCATAAAGATTATGGCCAAAAAAAAATCCTATGGAGCCATTCTATTCTACCACATGGTGTTGCCAGGAGTTGGAATCAACTCTACAAGTTTGGTTTTTTGGTTTATTTGTCTTTTTTTTTTTTTCGCTATTTGTCAGCACCAGGGACCTAGGGTCATCAAGACAAGACAAAGCCCCCAGCCCCTAGGCTCCTCTTTCACAGCATTCTGCACCCTTGTAGTTATTTTTAAGGAGCCCTGGTGGCACAGTGGTTAAGCGCTCAGCTGCTCAAAAACCCACCAGCCACTACACAGGGAGAAAGATGTAACAGTCTGCTTCCGTAAAGATTTAAAAAAAAAAAAACCTATGGGGCAGTTCTACTCTGTCCTATTGGGCCACTATGAGTCAGAATCAACTCCACAGCAGTGGGTTTTGGTTTGGTCATTATTTTCTTATTTATAATCCCTTGTCAATATCTGTCTTCCTCACCAAACTATAAGTCTCAAAAGGCCAGGAAAAGTATTTGTTTTCTTGCCTGACATAATAAGGGCTTACTGTGTCTCACTAACTGAGAAGTGCTAGAAGCAAAGGACAGAGGGCAGAGTGGAGAGCTCAGAGCCTGGAACAGCAGGAAAGGCTTCACAGCCAGGGCGTTAAGCAATGGGTCCAAGCTGGGCCCCGAAGGTCAGCAGGAATTTTTAGGATAACAAGGAGTGAGGGCATATGTGCCTTTAGGAAAACATGAAAGATACAAAAGAGCATGACATGCTTAGAAGAACTGTAAGTTAATTAGGATGGGTAGGGGAGACTAGCCAGAGGTGTGGCTGGAGAGGTTAGCATGCACCATATCACAAAGAGTTTTGAATACCAGGTTAAGAAATAAGGTGCCTGCATGGAACATTCTCTAGAATAGACCACATATTAGGTCATAAAACAAACCTTTGCAGAGTCCAAAACATCGAAATATTACAAAGCATCTTCTCAGACCACAAGGCAATAAAACTAGAGATCAATAACAGAAGAACGAGGGAAAAGAAATCAAATACTTGGAAAATGAACAATACCCTCCTGAAAAAAGACTGGGTTATAGAAGACATCAAGGAGGGAATAAGGAAATTCATAGAAAGCAACGAGAATGAAAATACTTCCTATCAAAACCTCTGGGACACAGCAAAAGCAGTGCTCAGAGGTCAATTTATATCAATAAATGCACACATACAAAAAGAAGAAAGAGCCAAAATCAGAGAACTGTCCCTACAACTTGAACAAATAGAAAGTGAGCAACAAAAGAATCCATCAGGCACCAGAAGAAAACAAATAATAAAAATTAGAGCTGAACTAAATGAATTAGAGAACAGAAAAACAATTGAAAGAATTAACAAAGCCAAAAGCTGGTTCTTTGAAAAAATTAACAAAATTGATAAACCATTGGCTAGACTGACTAAAGAAATACAGGAAAGGAAACAAATAACCCGAATAAGAAATGAGAAGGACCACATCACAACAGAACCAAATGAAATTAAAAGAATCATTTCAGATTATTATGAAAAATTGTACTCTAACAAATTTGAAAACCTAGAAGAAATGGATGAATTCCTTGAAAAACACTACCTACCTAAACTAACACATTCAGAAGCAGAACAACTAAATAGACCCATAACAAAAAAAGAGATTGAAACGGTAATCAAAAAACTCCCAACAAAAAAAAGTCCTGGCCCGGACGGCTTCACAGCAGAGTTCTACCAAATTTTCAGAGAAGAGTTAACACCACTACTACTAAAGGTATTCCAAAGCATAGAAAATGACGGAATACTACCCAACTCATTCTATGAAGCCACCATCTCCCTGATACCAAAACCAGGTAAAGACATTACAAAAAAAGAAAATTATAGACCTATATCCCTCATGAACATTGATGCAAAAATCCTCAACAAAATTCTAGCCAATAGAATCCAACAACACATCAAAAAAATAATTCACCCTGATCAAGTGGGATTTATACCAGGTATGCAAGGCTGGTTTAATATCAGAAAAACCATTAATGTAATCCATCACATAAATAAAACAAAAGACAAAAACCACATGATCTTATCAATTGATGCAGAAAAGGCATTTGACAAAGTCCAACACCCATTTATGATAAAAACTCTTACCAAAATAGGAATTGAAGGAAAATTCCTCAACATAATAAAGGGCATCTATGCAAAGCCAACAGCCAATATCACTCTAAATGGAGAGAACCTGAAAGCATTTCCCTTGAGAACGGGAACCAGACAAGGATGCCCTTTATCACCGCTCTTATTCAACATCGTGTTGGAAGTCTTAGCCAGGGCAATCAGGCTAGACAAAGAAATAAAAGGTATCCGGATTGGCAAGGAAGAAGTAAAGTTATCACTATTTGCAGATGACATGATTAATATACACAGAAAACCCTAAGGAATCCTCCAGAAAACTACTGAAACTAATAGAAGAGTTTGGCAGAGTCTCAGGTTATAAAATAAACATACAAAAATCACTTGGATTCCTCTACATCAACAAAAAGAACACCGAAGAGGAAATAACCAAATCAATACCATTCACGGTAGCCCCCAAGAAGATAAAATACTTAGGAATAAATCTTACCAAGGATGTAAAAGACCTATACAAAGAAAACTACAAAGCTCTACTACAAGAAATTCAAAAGGACATACTTAAGTGGAAAAACATACCTTGCTCATGGATAGGAAGACTTAACATAGTAAAAATGTCTATTCTACCAAAAGCCATCTATACATTTAACGCACTTCCGATCCAAATTCCAATGTCATATTTTAAGGGGATAGAGAAACAAATCACCAATTTCATATGGAAGGGAAAGAAGCCCCGGATAAGCAAAGCACTACTGAAAAAGAAGAAGAAAGTGGGAGGCCTCACCTTACCTGACTTCAGAACCTATTATACAGCCACAGTAGTCAAAACAGCCTGGTATTGGTACAACAACAGACACATAGACCAATGGAACAGAATTGAGAACCCAGACATAGATCCATCCACGTATGAGCAGCTGATATTTGACAAAGGACCAGTGTCAATTAACTGGGGAAAAGACAGCCTTTTTAACAAATGGTGCTGGCATAACTGGATATCCATTTGCAAAAAAATGAAACAGGACCCATACCTCACACCATGCACAAAAACTAACTCCAAGTGGATCAAAGACCTAAACATAAAGACTAAAACGATAAAGATCATGGAAGAAAAAATTGGGACAACCCTAGGAGCCCTAATACAAGGTATAAACAGAATACAAAACATTACCAAAAATGATGAAGAGAAACCCGATAACTGGGAGCTCCTAAAAATCAAACACCTATGCTCATCTAAAGACTTCACCAAAAGAGTAAAAAGACCACCTACAGATTGGGAAAGAATTTTCAGCTATGACATCTCCGACCAGCGCCTGATCTCTAAAATCTACATGATTCTGTCAAAACTCAACCACAAAAAGACAAACAACCCAATCAAGAAGTGGGCAAAGGATATGAACACACATTTCTCTAAAGAAGATATTCAGACAGCCAACAGATACATGAGAAAATGCTCTCGATCATTAGCCATTAGAGAAATGCAAATTAAAACTACGATGAGATTCCATCTCACACCAGCAAGGCTGGCATTAATCCAAAAAACACAAAATAATAAATGTTGGAGAGGCTGCGGAGAGATTGGAACTCTCATACACTGCTGGTGGGAATGTAAAATGGTACAACCACTTTGGAAATCTATCTGGCGTTATCTTAAACAGTTAGAAATAGAACTACCATACAACCCAGAAATCCCACTCCTCGGAATATACCCTAGAGATACAAGAGCCTTCATACAAACAGATATATGCACACCCATGTTTATTGCAGCTCTGTTTACAATAGCAAAAAGTTGGAAGCAACCAAGGTGTCCATCAACGGATGAATGGGTAAATAAATTGTGGTATATTCACACAATGGAATACTACGCATCGATAAAGAACAGTGACGAATCTCTGAAACATTTCATAACATGGAGGAACCTGGAAGGCATTATGCTGAGCGAAATGAGTCAGAGGCAAAAGGACAAATACTGTATAAGACCACTATTATAAGATCTTGAGAAATAGTAAACCTGAGAAGAACACATACTTTTGTGGTTACGAGGGGGGGAGGGAGGGAGGGTGGGAGAGGGTTTTTTTATTGATTAATCAGTAGATAAGAACTGCTTTAGGTGAAGGGAAAGACAACACTCAATACATGGAAGGTCAGCTCAATTGGACTGGACCAAAAGCAAAGAAGTTTCCGGGATAAAATGAATGCTTCAAAGCTCAGCGGAGCAAGCGCGGGGGTCTGGGGAACATGGTTTGCGGGGACTTCTAAGTCAATTGGCAAAATAATTCTATTATGAAATCATTCTGCATCCCACTTTGAAATGTGGCGTCTGGGGTCTTAAATGCTAACAAGCAGCCATCTAAGATGCAGCAATTGGTCTCAACCCACCTGGAGCAAAGGAAAATGAAGAACACCAAGCCCACATGACAACTAAGAGCCCAAGAGACAGAAAGGGCCACATGAACCAGAGACCTACATCATCCTGAGACCAGAAGAACTAGTTGGTGCCCGGCCACAATCGATGACTGCCCCGACAGGGAGCTCAGCAGAGGACCCCTGAGGGAGCAGGAGAGCAGTGGGATGCAGACCCCAAATTCTCATAAGAAGACCAAACTTAATGGTCTGACTGAGACTGGAGGAATCCCGGCGGTCATGCTCTCCAGACCTTCTGTTGACACAGGACAGGAACCATCCCTGAAGACAACTCATCAGACATGAAAGGGACTGGTCAGCGGGTGGGAGAGAGACGCTGATGAAGAGTGAGCTAATTATATCAGGTGTACACTTGAGATTGTGTTGGCAACTCTTGTCTGGAGGGGGGATGGGAGGATAGAGAGAGAGGGAAGCCGGCAAAATTGTCAAGAAAGGAGAGACTGAAAGGGCTGACTCAAGACGGGGAGAGTAAGTGGGAGTAGGGAGTGAGATGTATGTAAACTTATATGCGACAGACTGATTGGATTTGTAAACGTTCACTTGAAGCTTAATAAAGAAAAAAAAAAAAAAAAAAAGAAATAAGGTGCCTGTCCTGCGGGAAATGGGAAGCCAGAAGAGGTTTGTGAGCAAGAGGGGCATAGTCAGAGCTGGCATCTAGCCCCGGGTGGGTTCCAGAGCCAGAGCTATGAACCTAGTCCAGCTCCCCTGTAACCCATGCCTGCTCTTCTATTCTTGCCCAGATGCAGTGCCCAGGCCAGTGGTACAAGTGTTCATTGCTGCATCAGGGGATGCCCAGCCCCCCAAGACCTGCCAGGTCTTCCTGTCCTGCTGGGCCCCCAACATCAGTGATGTCACCTATAGCTGGCAACGGGAGGGGACCATTGGCTTTGATCTTGAACCACACGGCCTGTTCGAAAACGGACAGGTGCTGAGAGTTTCACTGGGGCCAGGAGACAAGGGTGTGGCCTATTCCTGCATTGTCTCCAACCCTGTCAGCTGGGACTTGGCCACAGTCACCCCCTGGGAGAGCTGTCACCGTGAGGCAGGTATGTCGAGGCTCGGAGGTGAGCCGGGGGATGGTTGAGGGACTGTGAATCATCAGTTCTACCTCTGACCCTGCCCCCTCTGTGTCCATCCCCAGGGAAAACCTCCTATAAAGACATGCTGCTACTGGTGGTGGTGCCTGTCTCACTGCTTCTGGTCTTGGCTGGTATCCTTTCTGCCTGGCACTGTGGTCCCTGCTCAGGTAGGAGTCCTGCAGGTCCAGAACGTGGGCAGAGGGGGTGAATCCACTAGGGAGGAGAGCAGGCTAATGAGATGACCTGCTTCTCCTTACCTTTTCCACCTCTTCTTTACCCTCTCTCCATCTCACACTTTGGCCTCCAGCCAGACTGAACTACTTGACATTTCTTTTGCAGTTCTTCTGAAGAATGACTCTCTCGCCACATCTTCAGGCCTTTGCAACATGCTGTTCTCTCTGCCTGGAACACATTTTCCAGGATTTCCCACCCAACTCCACTTCTTCACTTGACTCTCTCCTACTCCACCTTCAAGGCGGGCCTGCTCCAGGAAGCCTCCCTGACGTTCTCCCCTGCCCCTGGCCTAGGTTTTAATACCTTCCTTTAATTCCATTGCCTACTCCAATCCCAGCACTTATTACACTTACTTCCCTGCTGAATGCTGAGCTCTTTCTTTAAGGCCAGAGGGTGGGTCACCACTGGGCACCTAACAATGGTTTCTGGAAGATAGCTGGTATTCAAAAAAAGTTTAGTGAGTGGAAGGATAGGTGAATCTCAGTCCCTGCTTGCCTACCACTCCTAGAGATGGAGCCCTGTGAGAAGCTCTCGCTGGCCAGTGTCTAACAGGGTGTCCTCCTTGAGGAGAGGAGGAAAGGGGAAACTCAGAGATCAGGCCAGGTTCTGAGCTCTAGGCCCAGCTTAGCCCCAGCCTCTGCCCTAGGATACCCTGTCCCTGAAAGAATCATCCCCTTGTGACCTTGCCATTTCCATCCCAGGCTTGCTGGCATCAGGTCAGCAAGGAGAGGGAGGCACTGAGATCTCATTATGGCGGGGGTGTTCCAGAAGGCAAGAGCCTTGGCCCAGCCACTAGCCAGGGGAACGACTGATTCCTGTGTATTCTTTCCAGTGGGCAAGGAGGGAAGAGGCTATATGCTACCTAGGGGCTCTGTCTGCTCTGCAGAGGCTCTGGTCCAGGCCCTCTGCCTCAGACAGTCCCCAGGATTTGTGGTAAGAAGATGGCAGCCAGGAAAAGAGCAGCTTTTATTCCTTAACAGCTTTATTGAGATAGAATTCACATACCATACATTTTACCTATTTAAAGCATGAAATAAAATGGTTTTTAGTATATTCACCCATCTCCACTATCAACTTTACAACATTTTCATTACCCCAAAAAGAAAGCCCATACCCCTTAGCCATCACTTCCAGCCACAGGCAACCACTAATCTACTTTTGGTCTCTATACATTTGCCTATTCTGGATATTTCATGTAAATGGAATCATATGATATGTGGTTCTTTGTGACTGGCTTCTTTCACTTAGCATCATGTTTTCAAGGCACCTTTGTCCTATGTGAAGGGACAGAGAGAAATTGACCACCTGGGATAATGGAAAGACTTTACATAAGACCTGGCTTTGCCAGATAACCACTGTTCAGTCATTTAACTAGGTCCGTCCCAGTCTGACTTTCTATACCCCCTACAACTAAATTTATGGCAGAGTTGCAGATTAAGGTTAGACATTAGGAAAAACTTTCTGTTCTTGAAGTGTCTCCTTTTCCAGGGTCTCGGAAGACCAGAAAAGATGATACTTTGGCTGAGGTGGTCTTAGGATGGAACAGTCAAGAGTAAGACACTTTGGGCCAGGTCAAGGATGCCAAGATTCCAAACATTGCAGGAGTAATTTTCTTTCTGATTTCCTCACCAGGAAAAAAGAAGGACATCTGTGCTGACAGTGTGGCTCCAGAGACAGAGAATCCCATTGTGTAAGTCTGTCATGAGGAAGGATACAAGCTGATGCCTGGAGCATCAGGAGCCCCACTGCCCAGGCGCATGATTCTCTGGGACACAGTTGGTGCCTGGAAACTCCAGTGGTACTCATACCCCTTGTGAGACTCTATCCTCAACTCCCAGGAACATTCAGGGCACTGTCACAGAAAGCACGGCGCAACCTTCCATGTCCTTCCTGTCCCTCTCCTCATTTTGCATGTCCTGACTCTGCTCTGTGTAAAAGAAGCCTAACAGAAATGTCCCTCAAAGACACTGGAAGTTGTTCAGGATCCACAGGGACATTGATTGTCCAGGGCGCTTGGTCTCCTTCCACTGTTTATAAAGTATTAACCAGCTGGCACCAGAGGATTGCCTCCTGCCTGGGTCCTGGACTTTAAAAGACACTGGACATCTGAACTAGCAGAGAAGCTCTGAGTCACTTACCACCAGCCTCCTTCCCTATAGTTTGAGATCACAATTCTTCCTGATACTGTAGGCATTATAGTAAGAAAAGGTAAAGGTGAGAGGTGGAAGACAGGCATTTCTCTTTCTGGCCTGAATGACTTTCAGGTCATCTGAGTCAATAGTCTCTCAAAAAAAAAAAAAAATTGCAGTTATAGACAACCAGGGGATGGTTGACATCCCAAGGTTGGGATGGATGACATTTTGCAGGTGACACTGTATTGACATCCTCAGCTTCTCCATTGACCCTCATGCCTCTTGCAGCATCTGGAAGAGGAGGTTGAGGTTCTCCTCACTCTCTAGCACAGTAACCAGGAAAAGAGACTTTGAATTTGCCCCAGCCAACAGGAAGTCCCAGCACAACTTTCTTTCTGCCTGAGACTAGGAAAGCGAAGAGCCAGGAGGAGTGAAGCAGAAGGAAAATTATAGAGGGGAAGGGTGCTGAGACATCTGTAATGGACTGAATTGTGTCAGCAGAAAATATCTGTCAACTTGGTTAGACCATGATTCTCAGTATTGTGTCACTGTCCACCGTTTTGTCATCCAATGTGATTTTCCTATGTGTTGTAAATCCTATCACTATGATGTCAATGAGATGGATTAGCAGCGGTTATATTGATGAGATCTACAAGATTAGATTGTGTCTTGAGCCAATCTCTTTTGAGATATAAAAGAGAGAAGTGAGCAGAGACAGGGAGCCTCATTCCACCAAGAAAGCAGCCCCAGGAGCAGAGCGTGTCCTTTAGACCTGGGTTCCTTGCGCCTGAGAATCTCCTCCACCAGGGGAAGATTGATGACAAGGACCTTCCTCCAGAGCCAACAGAGAGAGAAAGCTTTTGCCTAGAGCTAGTGTGCTGATTTCGGACTTCTAGCCACTAGACTGCGAGAGAAAAAATTTCTCTTTGTTAAAGCATCCACTTGTGGTATTTCTGTTAAAGCAGTACTAGATGACTAAGATGGCATCCTAGAATCTGCCACATTCATTTTCAGATGCAAGTGAAGAAGATCCACCCAAGTCCAAGAAGTGATAAAGACTCCACCACTCAATGGAAGGATTGTCAAGGTCACTTTGAAAGAAGAGCATGTGGGATGGAAGCTATTATTGTGGCCATCTTTGAAAAATGCAATCTTCCATGGAATGATACTGTCTAGAAAAGCTCTGGGCTATTGCCACTCTGGAAATTTTTGATGAGCTAAACTTTCACTTAGATTAATAGCTGATAATATTTAGGGTTACTCCCTCTCAGGAGTAACTAGATTTTCCTGGGGCCTCAAATCTTAGAAGGAGAGATAATAGAGAGAAAGGAGGTATTGAGGAAACAGGGTAGGTTGTGAAATATTTTCCCAAGGTAGTTTCAATCACTCCACTCAGGATGTTATTCCTGCCCAAGGGTCTCCCCTCTTCTCCCTGCTTCCCCAGAAGGCCACAATGTCTTGACAATTAGTTCATCATGGACAAATGACCAGCACAACTGGCCTCCTAGGTACACATTATCACACTTCCATTTGACTGTTCTGAAATGTTCCTTGCCTCCTGGCTCTGCTTGGGGATTTCATGCTGGTCACCTGGCTTTGCCTAGCCCTTATCCCTTTCCTGCACCCACTTCTCTTCCATCACCTTCTCCTAAACCCACCTGAACAGTGCACATGGCCACTCACCTGGCAATTTGCAATGCCCTCACCTGACACCTAGAGACAGTCCCTGTGCCTGGTCACTGAACACATAAAACTGACCTTAGCCCCTAAAATGATGTGGAAGTGAAAGCCCAGGTCTACCAATGAGCCATGGAAGTTATGTGGGGGAAGAAAACACATGCCCACACCACTTTCCGCCTTTCTTCATGCCCCATCTTAGGTGAGAGCAGCTCTAGAGGGAGTAGGTCCAGAGTTCTGTCTTCACCAGGTATTTCCTAACAACCTCACTTAACAGTGGTTTTGTTGTGTGATGCACTAGGGCCTTTTTGTCCAGATCCATGCTGCTCAAATAAATAAATGTTCCCATTCCCAGTGACTCATTTGTTAACCAGTAGACTAATGAGCCCTCCACCAAAAAACTGAAAAGTACTTCCATGAAACCAATTGTCATGCTAATAAGAATGGGATTTGAGCTTTAAAAGTCACACAACGGTAAATATTGATTGAATTCTCAGCATCTGCTGGGTGCGGTTCCAGGTACTGGGGAGTCAGTAGTAAACAAAGCAAAGGCCTTGTTTTCATGGAGTTTATATTCCAGGTAATATATAAATAAACAAGTGAGTATGTGTCAAGTGTTGGCAGGTTCTATTAAGAACAAGAAAGGGCTAGAGAATGACGGACTGGGGAGTAATGGTACCTTTTTAGGTACAGCAATCAGAAAACACCTCTCAGGTAAGGTGGCATTTGAACAGAGACCAAATGAAGTGAAGGAGTGTACCAGACTGGGGAAGGAGTGTTTCAGACAGGGACACCAATAAATGCTACAGACCTGACGTGGGAGCATGATTGGTGTTTACAAGGAACACTGGGTCCAAACAAGGGAGGTATTCTGGATTAAATTGTGCCCCGACTCCCAGAAAAAAAAAAAAATGTATTGGAATCCTACTGCCTATACCTGTGACCATAATCCTGTTTTGAAATAGCATTTTCTTCGTCATATTAATTAGACCATACCCAAGGAGGGTGGGTCAAAATCTAATTATTTCTGAGTTATAAAAAGAGCAGATTAGACACAGAGGCATGTGCACACACGTGGGGGAGACAGAGGCTTGTAGGGGGGTTATCTGCCAGCCCAGGAACAAGGAATGCCTGGGACTACCTACAAGAAGGAATCGACATGGCCAAGACCCTGATTTGGATATTTAGCCTCCAGAACTATGAGAAAATAAATTTCTGTTTGTTAAAGCCACCTAATTGTGGTATTTCTGTTACAGCAGCACTAGCTAACTTGAGGTTCGGGTGGCAGGGAAAGCCCCATGTCTGTCTGGGTGTCAGACCGAGAACCTAGGTCTGGTTCCTCCTGGGTTGACCTTGACACCATTGTTTCCGGTAGGCTCGTAATCCGACTAGAATCCTCTCAGATCTGCTTTTGCTTGTTTTCATTTTGATTTCCTTGAGCAATAGTCTTTGCACCTGCCTTTTTGCACAAAGGACAAATACGAGAGCTTCTAGGGCAAAGGGGCCACGTGACATGATGTCAGGGAAAATGAGGATGAAGTACAGCGAGAGGAAAGGGCTGGAGAAGGCTTTTTCATCAATGGAGACATGAACACCCAGTGCCTTGTTTAAAAAAAAAAAAAAACTACTGCAAACATTGGTGACATCTCTGGCCAATCTTCCTTCCATGTTTATTAAGAAGTAGCACCTGTTCAGTTAATTAGCACCTGGTTACTTACTGGTCCTTCAGGGGAAGCACCACCTCCTTCCAAATGTGACTCCATGGCTCCTTGAATCTGTTCTGCATGCAGCATGAAGGAAGGGCCTCTAAAGCTGCAAAATGCAACTGGCAGGGCTCCCAAGGAAGTTTTAATGGGTGCCTCCCCTGGGGCTGTGCACTGGTCAAGGTGGGTCCTATCCCTTTCAGTCAGAAGGGGCAGGCTGAGCACATAAGTAGTGGGAATACCCCACTACATGACCAGCCCAGGCCCAGTTCCAGAGCCACCCTTCCAGGGAGATGCTGGAACACTTGAGTGCCTGGAAGAGAATGACCAGAATGGTGAAAAACCAGGAAATCCTATCACAGGAGATATGATTAAAGAAACGGGACATGTTTAGCTTAGAACAAAAAGCTCAGAGGGATATAGATCCTCAAAGATTTGAAGGACTATCACAAAAACCCAGACTGTGTAACTAGGGCCAAGTGAAGCTGTCACTGAGAGGCAGGTATTGACTCATATGGATAACTGGGTTTTAGAGCAGGACAAAACTTTGGAGCTACTCATTTCCAGTTTTTCGGTTACCAGGTGGGCAACTGAGGCCCAAAGGTTTCTAACAATAAAATACTTTTGGTGTCATAGGCAAGAGAATTCTGTTTTCATAAAACAAAACTTATAATTTTATTTCACAGTCCCTTTCCCTGGCCCATGGTAAACACTAATCCAGTTCCTGTCTCTGTGCATTTTTCTATTCTGGATATTTCATATAAATGGGATGATACCAAATTTGTCCTTTTGAGTCTGGCTTACTTCACTCCGCATCATGTTTTCAAGGGTCATCTATAGCATAGCGTGTATCAGAACTTCGTTTCTCTTTATGGCTGAATAATATTCCGTTGTATGGATACACTGCATTTTGCTCATCCATTCACCTGTTGATGGACACCTGGGTTGTTTTTACCTTTTGGCCATTGTAAATAACGTTGCAGTAAACATTGGTGTACAAGTACCTCTTTGAGTCTTTGCTCTCAGTTCTTTGGGGTATACACCTAAGAGTGAAATTGCTGAATCGTATGGTGGTTCTGGAGTCCGTGGGTCATACAAATGGTTGACATGATTGCTGCTACCGAGAGTTCGGTGGTTTGAGTCCACCCGGAAGTGCCTTGGAAGAAAGGTCTGAAGATCTACTTTTGTAAATCAGCACTGAGAGCCCTACAAAGCTGTACTCTGACACACATGGGGTCATCATGAGGCTAAACCAACTCAACAGCAACTGGCTTTGTATTATAGTAGTCTATTTTTAACTTTTTGAAGAACCACCATTCTCTTGTCCACAGCGGCTCCACCATTTTATAACCCACCAGCAATGAATAAGGGTTCCAATTTGCTATTTTCTGTTTTTCTGATAACAGCCATCTTAATGGGGCCACAGTTCGACAGCATTGGGTTAGTGGGGAGATGAAGTGGTATGTCATTGTGGTTTTGATTTGCAGTTCCCTAATAACTAATGACATTGAGATCTTTTGGTTAGCAGCCGTAGCTCTTAACTACTGCGCCACCAGGGTTTCTGTAGTACATACAGCCATTGAAAAATCATGTTAGAATACTTAAGAATACTGGGAAAACACTTGTATCAGCTAAGGTTGTTTGGATACAAGCAATGGGAATCAAGTCACGTTTTAACTAAAGCAAAAGAAGGAATTTATTGATAAGTTGTGAACAGCTCAGAGAACCAAAGAAAATGCTGACCAGCCAGGCCTCAGAAAGGACAAAACGAGGCAGCTTTGGGGATGGAGTTCCCAGGACAACCTCCTCAGGGGCTGCCGTGGATTGAATCTGTGCTGTTTTCTATCCCCAGGTTTCTCACTGAAGCTTCTAATTCCCAACAACCACAGCTAGACTGGCCAAGCTGGGGTCAAGGACCTTCCTTTTTTGCCTTTTTTTTTTTTTTTTTGGTGGAGGGGGGGTAGTTGTAGAAAATCTTGTCCAAAATGGCAGTTAGTTTAACAAAATAAAATACAAAAAAAAAAAGTTGCACAGGAAATTCATCCATCTATTCATTCAATAAGCATTTCTTGAGCACCTACTATGTGCCAGCATCAGCTGGGATACAGAGACCACTACAGGGTAGCATGTAGCATCACAATCCTGCATCAAAGAGCTCACAGTCTAGTGGGGAGGCCACGTCCCCACAACGATTCCAGCAGGAGTACAGCCCCTGGGTGGACTCCAAGGCACTCCCTGGTCTCTGAGACCTCTGTCCCCAAGGAGGGCCAGTCAGGGCCCCAGGGGAAGGAGGGCAGAAACTCTGGCTCGGAATAAAGCTCCAGTGGGCAGGAATTGAAGGAGCTATGGTGTCGTCCCAGGGCAGGTCTTCCCAGGGCAGCATCTGAGTTTTGTTCAATTGTGTTTCCAGAACACCAAGACATTCCAGGCTGGTAGGTTGTATTCACATTGTCCTCTTAAAAAAAAACAGTTGCCACCAACTCAATTCCGACTCTTGGTGACCCATGTGTGATAGAGTAGAACTGCTCCTTAAGGTTTACTTGGCTGTAATCTTTATGGAAGGAGATTGCCAGGTCTATCTTCTGCAGTGCCTCTGGGTGGTTACAAACTGCCAACCTTTCAGTTAGTAGCAGAATAAAAATCATTTGTGCCACCCAGAGACCCCTGATTTCCCGATAGGTGGCGCCTGAAGGAGAGAGGGCAGCCTGCTCACAAGTGCGGGGGTTGGTACCACCCTCCTGGGCAAAGGTCCTGGCTGGGATGCCTGGACTGAGATGCTGACAGGTTTAGCCTTGCTCTCTAGCCTGCCCTGCTATCCTTCAGGCCTGCACCTCCTGGCTGGGGCTGCTCCCACTCCTAAGGCAGCATTGCAAAGTCAGGCAAAGTCATTCAAACTCAGCTTTGCTGGAGGGAAAAAGAGGTCAGGGCTCGGCCTACTGCTGCCCACCCATCAGCTGGCTGACCCACTCGCCACACACCACATCAGTCAGCTTCCCTCCAGGAGCTCAGAGCTCTAGCGTGCTCACCGCAGTCCTGCTCACCCAGGGACCCATACCATCCCTGTCCCACCCATAAAGCAGCCATGATCCCCTCTCTTCCCTGTTCAGAAATACACAGGGGATCCCTGCTGCCCCTCACTGGTAACTGTACAGCCCGGCACTCCCAGAAAATCCCTAATAATCCCCAGTGTGCCTCCTGAGCCCTGAGCACAGACCTCTGTGCACAGTTATGCCTCAGGATAAGAACATGGTGGAGGGCTTGCCCACAGGCCTGACTGCTCCAGGAAGAGGGACAAGGAGTGCGGGGGAAGGGCTGAAGTGCTGGCAGCCCAGACTTATGGGGTGTCCTGTGGCCTGGGCTGTCAGGAGCAGAGTTCTCATCCATGTACTTTCCTGAGACGGAATCTTACACCAAAGGCCTGAGTTACAAACCTAGGTCTCGGCCAACTCCAGGCAACAGTTAAAGAAGAGTTTATTCTTCTGGAGGTTGTGCCCAAAAAGGACAAACAGCAGGATGTCTGCCTGTCCGTTCCCTGCCCCGCTATCCCAGGAGGCCACATATGACAGCACAGGCAGTGCCATCCTTACACCAAGACGGGAAGGCCACTGTCCTGGACCTGCCTGTACCACAGAGGGCTTGCTCCAGCCCTCCTCCTCAGTGAGGAGCTAAGGATACATCCCACCTGGAGCTCACTCTCCCCCTTCTAGACTATGCTCCAGGAATCCAGGATCCTGGAATTCCCTGCCCAAATGGGAATTCTGGGGCTTGTGCCAGCCTCTTTCCTGGGACCATCTTCCCAGAGGTGTGCTCCCCCAGGTCTGAGGGTAGCTAAGTGGCGGTGTAGATGGAGCTTGGATGTGAAGCCCAGGGTGTTCACACATGTGTACATGAGGCCCTTCAAAGTGTGGGACAAGCTGGGGGGAGAAGGGAAGAAGAGGTGGGCCTCAGGCCTGGAGCAGGGGTCTGTTCTTTCTATGTTGCCAAGTTAGGGTAAGAAACCCCAAAGTCCAAGATTTCCGAATTCAATATTTGTCAAAGTAAGAGGATAGGACAAATTTTATGTAGCAATTTATTAGCTCGATTTATAATCACAAAGGTTAAGGGCAGATCTGAATATGGAGACCTCTCCCCTAGGACTTTGTCCCTTTCATGATTCCCATCTACCCCCTGAACTGAAGACACCACCACCACCCCCACCACCACCCCAACCCCCATGACTAAGAGCAAATCCCCAGCTCTGCCCAGAGCTCAAAAGTAGTTCAGCATGGTAGGTCTGGAATCAAACCAGGGACAATAGCCTCTGGTTTCCTGGAGTGCTGAGCTGCCTGCCTTCAGTATTCATTCACTCAGCACATTTTAATGAGTGTTTGTTACATGCCAGGAGGGCAGTGGTGGTTCAGTAGTAGAATTCTTATGTTCGGTGCAGGAGACCCGGGTTCAATTCCCAGCCAATGCACCCAAAACAGCCACCATTCATCTGTCGGTGGAGGCTTTCGTGTGCTAGGATGCTGAACAGATTTGAGCAGTGCTTCCAGACTAAGAGAGACCAGGAACAAAGTTCTGGCAATCTACTTTCAAAAATCAGCTCAGGAAAATCCTGTGGATCATAACAGACTGACCTCAATGTACATGGAGACGCCATGAGTTGGGGACCAATTCGACTGCAGCTAACAACCACAAAGACATTACATGCCAGAGACCCTGGGAATGTAGTTGTGAACAAGACAGACAGTTCACACTCCTAAACGGATATTAAATGAATAAACAGAAAAGTTTAATTAAAATTGTGCTAAGCTCTTTAGAGGAAAGGAACTGAGAACTCTGAATGAGAATGGCAATGGAGCAATAGATGGTGTGGGGTGATCCAAAGGGCTTCTCTGAGGCAGGAATGTTCAAGCTGATGCCAGGAGGAAGAGTAAGCTCTAGTAAGGCAAAGAGTTGGGGAGAGCATGGCACACTGAGGGGTGAGCATATGTGAGAGACCTTCTGGAAGGATCTTGGCATATGTGAAAGTCTGAAGGAAGGTCCTCAGGGCCAGAGGGTAACAAGCAAAGAGGCTCTGGGAGGAAGGGACGGCAGAGGTCAGATCATGCAGGGTCTGGTAGGACATGGTAAGATTTAAAGTTTAATTCTAAAGGTGTGTAAAAGAAGCCACTGAAGAGTTTTAAGGAGGGAAATGACATGCTTGGATTTGCATTTTTAAAAGCTGTCTCTGGTGGGTGCCTGTGTGGAGGAGAGTGGATTGAAGGGGGTGAACATCAAACAGGAAGATGGCATTGTTGCAGTTACCCCAGAAGAAAGGACCACGGCTTGGAATTAAGGTGGGGACAGAGAGGGAGAAGAAACATGTGGATTCAAGAAATACTCAGGTGGTAGAACAGACAAGACTTGGTATTGGCTATTCGTAGGAGGGGAGTCAGGGGGGAGCCAAGGATGACACTGGAGTGTCTGACCTGAGTAACTAGGCATTTATCAAAACTGGAAATACAGAAAGTATAGTACATTTTAGGGTTAAGTCAAGAGTTAATTGGCCCTTAATTATCAGGGAACTAGGGCTTTACAGGAGTCTCTGAGTGACTGCTAACCAATAGGTTAGAGATTCAAGTCCAACCAAGGAGCGCAGTTCTACTCTGACACACCTGGGGTCACCACGAGTCAGAATCGACTCAGTAGCAACTGGTAATGGTAGGGCTTTAAAAGGAACAAACATTTGTAGGCTGAACAATATATTATTGGGTTGAATCATTTGAAAATAACCATTTTTTTAAGTTAAAAAAATGACCAAATATGTAATTTTATTTTTACACTTTTCTGATTCAACTTAATAATGTAAATGTAAGATGGCTTGAGAAGGAAAAGCCACCTTTCCTCCTGCTCCTCTCCACTCCCACCCAGGACAGCTGGGACACATCTGTAACCATGTAGGTTTTTACATCTGGCTGTGTCCACATAAATCTGAGGCTGCAAGACCTCTCCTGGGCAAAAGGGGCTTCCCACAGCACCCTGAGCCCAAACTGTCCTGGGCCGTGTGTTCTGGTCAGCTTCTCTATCACTTGGCCTGAATCCTACCTACCCAGTTCCGGAAAGCCCGAAGCCATTCAGGACTCAAGGTCAATAAAGATAATGGCAGGGAGCGCTGTAGCTGCCCCAGCTGTCATGAGGGGGTCCTGTGTCCCTGACCCACACCCATCCTGAATCCAACCCAACTCATGCCCACTCCTGACGTGTTCAGATGCCCACACAGGTTGTCAAGGTGGAAGCCCTGGTGTGTCTCATGGGAGTCTTTCCAAGGGCTAAGGGCAGTGACTTGGTCAGGCAGACACAGTCACTCCAAAGGAGCTGGTGTGTTAGACACCCCGTGATTGTCCCTCAGGGACAAGTCACACCAATCAGGTCTGAGTCTCTGGAGCCCCATTCTTGGAGCAGAGCAGAGACAGGGGCATCCTTTTGAGGGAGGACATCAAGAGAAGCTGACAATTGAAAGAAAGACGACAAGCAGATATTTGTACACCAGTATAATGTTCATCACAACACTGTTCATAATAGCCAAAAGGTGGAAACAGCCGAAATATCCATCAGCAGACAAACAGAAAAATAAAATGTGGCACATATGTACAATGGAATGTTACTCAGCTGTAAAGAGAAATGAAGTTCTGACAGAGTCTACAACACAGATGAACCTTGAAAACATCATGCTACATGAGATAAGTCAGTCTTTTACAAAAGGACAAACGTTGTATGATCCCACTTATACAAGATAGCTAGTACAGGCAAGTCCCTACAGACCTAAGTTTATTAGCAGTTACCAGGGGCATGCTGGAAGGAGGAGGAAAGGAAGACACAATGCTCAGGGGACTCTGAGCTTCTGTTAAGGGTGATGGGAAAATTCAGAAACGGTGATGGCTGAACAACGTGATGAACATATTTAATGTCGCTGAACTGTTTGTGTACAGATTGTTGAAATGGCAAAAGTTTTGTTACCTACACATTTACCACAAAAATAATAATAATATAAAAAAGGAGCTGTCCCAGGGCCAGGCTGGCTGGAAAAAGGAGTTTCCACTGTACCCTTGCCGGGTAGCTAGGAGGGTGCAGCTTACAGGAGTGAGACCAGCATTCACAGCAGGGTGCTCTCAGTCACACCTAGAGTAGGGCAGGAGCAGGGAATGTCCCTGGCTATTCAGCCACTGTGGAGTGGAGCTATCCTGTATTCTGAAGGTCAATGAGCTGGCTGGGGGAGGGGAAGGCAGAGAGTCAGGGGGCAGCATGAGTCAGGGTCTTGGGGTTGGGGGTCTTCTCAGGCCAGCAGAGAAGGATATTGGAGGTCTATTGTGTCCCATGCATTGAAGCTTGTGGCCATCTGGCCATCACTGACACCAATAAATGGCATACCCCATCACCACTAGTCTCCTGTGAGGTTTGCTTTGGGAGACACACAAACATCCCATCACCCAATGGTCTCTTTGCCTCAGAAGACCAGCATAGCCTGCAATGCTGCCATCAGCACAGGGCCTCATTCCTGGAGAACTGAGTCAGCCAGGCCTCTGATGCTAAAGAGAAGAGGAATACAATTATACCCCCTGGGTCTGGGAAGTTTGGGGAAGATGGAGAGGAAGCTGGAGCCCCAGAAGGATGAGGCCTCATGGACATTTTTCAGTAAAAGAAATGAGAGTGCTCAGCCTGGGCCATGGAGAAGGAACCGTCCCCTTCACCCTCACTCCCAGGCCCTTCTACAGAGATTCCAGTTGGCACACACACCTTACTTCCCCTCTACCCCAGTCCCACCCCTCGGAGGCCTTAAGATGGAGCTGGCTCAGCATTTAGCTGCCCCAACTCACACATTCCATTCCATTGTCAGTCGCCTTGAACCTGACAAGCTCATGCACTTTGTGCCTTTATCCAGGCTCTTCCCTCCACCTCCCAGCCTGAACTACACCCCTTCATCTATCTTACTCTCCAACCAAATGCTTCAAGGCCCAACCCCAGGCACTCCTCTTCAGAAGCCTTCTCTCAAAAGATCTCATAGCATCAACTCTCCCAACACCTTGCATGAAGCTGAATTAAAAATCATGTGAATCATTCTTTAATTTTTGCAAATGTGATTAATGACCTCCCTAGGGGGAGAAGGACTTCCTGCAAGGGTCAGGCTTAATACTCGTCCTAGCACTGACACACAGTAGTACATCACCAAAAGATACCTGTTAAACAGGTGATTAACCAGAGGGTGGGGGTTGGGCAGGTGGACAATAAGTGGCCCTTTTTCAGACACCCCCTCCTTGAGGAAGCCAAGAGCATGGAGTCTCAGTAGATCTGCCCCTTCCAGGTAGCACAATCAGTTGGCTGGACCCAGACAAGCTTCTGGGCCTCTTAGGGACCTCTTGGCCACCCAGGAGTGGATGGGCTGATTCTCGCTAACTTCCCATCCCCTGAGGGGCCCCAGACTATATAGCCTGACTCTTCCCATCCTCCTTCATTCTTTGAAACAATACTTATTGAGTGCCTACTATGTACCTGGCATTTTTTAGCAGCTCAGACACTTTTTTTTTTTTTTTAGTGTAGACAAATACATGTATTTTAAGTAGATACGATTCTAATCAGACAGCCTCAAACAGAAAGTATCAGGAAGCTGCTCCAAATAGGGAATTATGAAAGCAGGTTACGTAGGTAACAGATTTTCATTGAGTGACCTTTGGATACAGCATTACAGCATTTGTTTGTCAAGAATCACTTGTGATGACCCTCGAGGTAGTCAGTTCTTAATAATTTAATGTATCAGGGTCCAGGCAGGCTGTCTCTTAAATTCCTTTCATGTCGATTTCTCAGGAGATAGAATCAGAGGACTTGCAGGATTTCAGGGTCAGCCAGTTGTAAAAACAGCATCATTAAGGACATGTCATATATCAAAGGACATCTGGAAATTTAATCTTCAAAGAATTTTGCTTTGAGGGAGGCTTCATTTTTTCTCTCTTTTTTTTATTGTGCTTTAAGTGAAAATGTACAATTCAAATCAGTTTCTCACACAAACACTTAAACGCACGTTGTTATGTGACCCTAGTTGCTCTCCCTAAATGTGACAGCACACTCCTTATTCTCTGTGTCCATTTAGCCAGCTCCTGTCCCTCTCTGCCTTCTCATCTCGCCTCCAGTCAGAAGCTGCCCACAGAGTCTTATGTGGCTACTTGAGCTAAGAAGCACATACCTCACAAGTAGCATTTTCTGCCTTATAGTCCAACCTAATCTTTGTCTGCAGAATTGGCTTCAGGAATGGTTTTAGTTTGGGGCTAACAGAGAGTCCAGGGACCATGTAGGATCTCAGATTCATTTTCAAATAAAACAGACAAAAAGGGGAAGGAGAAGGGGGAGGAGGGAAAGAGACCATTAGCAATAATCAAAACATATAAATGATGTAGCATGCTAAAGGTGAGACGTGCTATTGATGAAAGAAAAAAGAGAGAGGGCTACAAGAATGGAGGAGTATAGCAGAAGGAGGTTGCCATCTTAAATCATGGTAGACCTCACTGAGGGGAGATGGGTGAGCAAAGACTTGAAGGCGGTGAGGGATTTAGCCATTGGGAAATCTAGAGGAAAACCACTGTGGGCAAGGAGAGCAGCCAGGGCAAAGACCCTAAGGCATTCAAGAAACAGTTGGAGCCAGTGTGGCTGAGTGGAGAGAGCCAGGGGGAAAAGGGGAGTAGATCAGGTCAGAGGTGACAGATAAGGCCTGTGGGGCCAGTGTAAGGACCTCGGCTTTGGCTCTGAGTAAAGCAGGAAGCCATTTCAGGAATTTGAGCAAAAGGACGATTTAAGAATGCTCTGGCCACTCCATTAAGAATAAACCGTAGGTGGGTGAGGGAGGAAGCAGGGAGTCTGGCTGGGACGCTATTGCTGTAACCCAGGCAAGAAAAGATGGTGGCTGGGAGCCAGGAGGTAATGGGGAGAAGGGCAGCAGGATTAGACCCTGGATCTGCTACCAAGGTAGAGCCAACAGGATTTCCTTACAGACTGGGCGTGGGAAGAAAGGCTTAGTGAGAAAGACAGGAGTCAAGGAAGGACAGAGTTGCCATCAACTGAGACGGGCTGGACAGTGGGCGTAGGTGGAGTGGATTAAGGAAGGTCAAGGGCAGTGTTTGGGGCATGCTAAGTTTGAGATGTCTGTTAAACATCGGCCTGGGTGCATACATTTGGGTTTTTTTGGCATACAGATTTTAAATAAATAGACAGAGAGGTGGGGGAGGTAGACGGGAGGTTCCTCGCTTTCTCAGACTGCATTCCTGGAAAGACTGGTGTTTACTGAAAGGAAGGAATCAGATTTCCCCACAGGAACAATGCTATAATAGCAGGTTAGGTTCCTGACCAAGGACCTGTTGCTGAATTTTTTTAATGCACCAATTGCAAACATGTATTTGCCTCAAGTCTTTGATAAACTATGTATGAGAAGCCTGCATTCTATATGGGGCAGAACTGTTTCTAAAGAGCCTGTTAGTCAAAGACACAGAAGCCCCTTGACTATCCCATAGAACAATAGAGCCATGGCTAATTCAGCCCGTTGCTCTGGTCCTGGGAGGCCCAGAGCTCCAGTTATACCGTTCCCTAAGCCCTCCCTTCCTCTGCTCATCAGTTGATGGGCCCTCTCCTGGAACGCCGCCTTTGAGAGAATTTGCGGGAAATGTGTGGCTTTTCCCATCACATTTCCCTGAAGTAAAACCAGTTGCTTGAATGAACTTCAACTCATGGCAGCCCCACATATGTCAGAGTGGAACTGTGCTCCACAGGGTTTTCAGTGGCTGATTTTTTGGAAATAGATGGTGATGGCTAAGTCTTTCTTCTGTGTCGCCTCTGGGTGAACTCAAACCCGGATCCTCTCTGTTAGCAGCCAATATTGTTAACCATTTGCACCACCCAGGGAGTTGGAAGTAATCACAGACATGGGTTATTGTCATAACCCAAGTCGTGGGGAACAGTCTCTACTACACGCTTTATCCAACACACTAAGCTTAGAGAAGGTTAGTTTAGGGAGAAAGTCTGAGTGCTGGACAGGAACAGATGCTGAGATCTCAGGAGGAGACACAGGCCTGCCCTCAGGAGAAGACTACCTAGTCTGATGGGGGAGGGAGGGTAACAGGACACCCTCAGAAAACAGAAAGGTAGTAAAGTAGGCACCATTTTCCCTTGTCTAGAAGCAGGATAGGAGCCCTGGTGGCACAGTGGTTAAGTGCTTGGCTGCTAACCTAAAGGTCGGCGGTTTGAACCCACCAGCCGCTGTGTAGATTACAGCCCTGAAAACCCTAGGGGGCAGTTCAACTCTGTCCTACAGGGTCACTGTGAGTCAGAATGAATTTGATGGCAATAGTTTAGGAGCAGGATAGGTCCCTAGGTGGTGCAAAGGGTTTTCAAGTGACCGCTAACATAAAGGTTGATGGTTTGAGCCCACCGGGTGGCTCCTCGGAAGAAAGGCCTGGCAATCTACTGCCCTAAAGATTACAGCCAAGAAAACCCATTGGAGCAGTTCTACTCTGTAACACATGGGTCTCCATGAATCACAATCCACTCCTTGGCAATGGGTTTGGTTTTGGTCTTAGGAGCAGAGACTGGGAAAATGAAGAGGGTGCGGCCAGTCTGCCTTCCTACAGAAAGAGGCAGACTAAGAAAAGAAACAAGGAGAGAGAGGAAAAAGAGTTTTACAGACAAGGAAAGCAGCCTTGGCTATAGGGAGGTGTGGGCTGGTCTGGGCTGGGCCGGGCTGGGCCGGGCTGGGGCAGGGAATAAAGCTGGAATTCCAGCATTTGGAGAGCCATAGGAGTGAAGTCAAGTGAGTCACGGCAGGGAGAGGCCACAAGGCTGTCATGGCATCCAGGCAGGAAGAGGAAGGAGGCAGGGGAGACCAGGGGTGTCTGTGGGGACTGACAAGAAGGGGCAGTCTACACTCCAGGCCAGAGACGGGCAAGAAGTAAGGGCCCAAAGAGCTCAACTCCAAGACTGAGTGGACTCTCCCAAAAATGTTTAAGAAAATCTGTATGTTCCCTGCTAGGAGGGTCTCTCCTCAACTTTGGGAGAGCTGGGGGCAGTGTGGAAGCCCTTCAGGAGGGACTGTCCACCTGGAAGGGCTGTCAAAGCCAGTGCTACAGAGGGTGCCACAGTGGACACTGGGCCCAGAGAACAGACGACGAGGCCTGAGTGGCAGCAGCTGAGAGCAGGTAGATGAAGGGCCCAGGAGGGCGCGCCCTGGTCTAGGGAGGTGGCCCAAGGATTCTGGCAGCTTCTTCTTTGACATGACTCTGGCACCCTGCTGAGCTTGTGTTTCAGGTGCTTCCTGTTAGTATCAGTATCACTATTACTAATGAGGATTGTTTTCAATACTAACAACTGCACATGAATTCCGGGACTCAAGAGGCAAGTCCTGGCTCTCCTCTCACTTCTCTACCTGCTGGTTTCTGGACTCCTTCCCTCTTTCCCCAGGTTCAACCCCAGGGCTTCATACTCCTTACTCTGTCCCCCTCTCTGCGGACCACCCACTGCAGACACCGTGATTCCTACCTCTGTAGTTGGATCAGGGTCTCAGGCCTGCCCTCTTGTGAAAGGTGAAATTATATACTAGTGGGGCACTGGGGATCCACCATTTGCTGACCTCCTACTATGTACCAGGCTCTGTGATAGGCACTTCACAAGAAGAGCCCTGTTACTATTCCCATTTTACAGATGAAGAAACTGAGGCTTTAGGAGCTTGTTAAATAACTCTGCATTCAGGTTCGTCTGACTCCAAAACTGAGGTTTTTTTCCTTTGCATCTGTGAACATGCCCACAAATATTTCTTACAAGTTTTCTTCCTCCCTTCTTCCCTCTGTTCCTCCCTCAGGCTACCCTATACAAGGGTTTCCCATCACCTCAAACTCAGCCTCTATACAAGTGAGCTCAGCAGTTTCACCCCATCCGCTTCTGCCCCATTCTCTGCCTTTGTCAAGGGCTTCAGGCTCCTACAAGCGCTGAGTGTCCCATCCTGCCTGCTGGACCCAGGAAGGCTGCTGGGGGCCATGGGCGCAGAGAGGTGGCTGAAGGCTGCCTTGCCCCTTCCCCACCTGCAGGCTCAGTGCCCAATTTCAAGCTCCCCCAGATTTCCCGAAGCAGCCACTATCCCCAGCTTGCTGCATGGGCCCACGTCTCATAGTTTTTCCCTCAGCACACTCTTCATAATCTAACCCCAAAGAACTGAATGGGATTGGTTTTGCTTCCATATATCAGGAGCAAATAAAGTGATTACTCAGGATGTGCTGGATGGATGAAAGGGGTCCCTGGGTGGTGTAAACTGCTAAGTACTCAGCTACTAACCGAAAGGTTGGCAGTTCGAACTCACCCAGAGGCACCTTGGAAGACAGGGCTGGCGATCTGCTTCCAAAAGGTCACAGCCTTGAGAACCCTATGGGCCTCCTACCACAAAATAAACTGCTAAATGTAAAACCAAAGGTTCCTCAGTTTGTTTTGAAAAATGTACACACAAATCTGAACAAAAATTTCCCTACCAACCAACTGTTATAAATCTACCAAAAGAAACAGAAAGGAAGTTAGGTCAAAACATCTAAAATACGGTCAAGAATAAATGAAAGTTTACCAAATAAATAAAGAATATTAAAACACTAAAAAAAACTACGAAGTGCAGTTCTACACTGCAACTAATGGGGTCACCACGAGTTGAACTGGTTTGCTTTTTGGGGATTTTTTGGGAGGGGCTGCATGGATGAAGAGTGTAAACTCCACAGCAGGGGTTCCCCGGACTCCCACCAGGGAACAGCTTTGAGAAGGCTCCATTTCCTGGGAAGCTTCAGGGAACAGGGTTAAAGTTCTAGTCTGGTCCCCTATCCTGAGGCAGGCCACGGCCTAAACCCACAGGAGTCCAGCAGTTCCATACTCCGGAAGGACAGTGATTGGGCAATTCCCAAAACTCCCTGTTACCAGTGAGCCAAACAAAATTAACCCCTCCCAGAGTCATCACAGTCTGACTGGGCCTGCAACAACTGAAATGTAATCGGGCAGCACACACGCTATGGCTTATTCTAATCAGAGTCTGTGGAGAAAATTCATTGTGATTCCAAGCCACTCCTGGTCTTAAGAATTTGAAGCTTAAGAGGCAATGACTACAAGATGACTTCCTAAAGCCTGGGGAAGAAGGTCGGAGAAGGAGCTGAGTCAGTGAGGACTCAGTGTCTCCTGGACAGATTGCCCAGGGCAGCCAGGCAGCTTCACAGAAGTTCCGTGGGTGTCCAGTTAGGTTTCATGACTACAGGAGACAGAAACGATCGTATTTGCTTTTTCATTGACCAGAGGAACTGGAAGTCAGCTTCAGGAAGGCCGGGAAAAACGCAAAAGGAAGTGAAATGGAGATAACTGAGTGTGACCTTCGTGTTTCTATGGAAACACGGAGAAAACTCGGACTGGTCTTGTGATTTCCTCTTTTGGGGCAGGGCTGTATGCACAGCCTTCTGCTTGCCTGTGACACAGTCTCCTAAATTCTGCAAGCCGGTTGTTACATACATCCATTATTAAAAATTAAATTATATAAATTTACAATTAGAAAACAAATTAAAAACAAAGGTGATCAAAACTCATCCCTTCCTAGTTATTTTACTACCATTTACTATTATCTAAGCTCTGGATGGAAGTTATTTACTTCTAGGCTATCTGTATTGTGGAAATTCTACACAATGGTGTGATACTGCACAGTTCTTCCAGCTCCACGTCAGTGGTGTCCCACTGGTAGCTTGAAACTGGTCATGGCGGGAGTATTAATATCACTGAAATTGATACGTGCTGCACCTCAAGGCTTGCCCCTCTTTTCCCACTGAGGGCCAACTGTCAAGCATTTATCGCCACAAGACTTCTTCAGCATCGGACAAATTTCACATTGGAGACAGGAACAAAAAAGACCAAAGCATCCTGGAAGCAAAATGTTGGAGCAGAAACTTCCCTCCTTCATCGCCCTGGGGCACTAAGTGCCCTGATCATGACTGATCCCAGCCTTGGATTTAGGAGTGTCCCTGGCTTCCCTTCCTAACAAGAAATTGTCTAAAGAGTCTGCCTGAAATCTCTCTTGCTGCTTTTTAATGAGCTTTTCTTGCCAGAGCCCCACTCTTCTCACCCCTCAAATGAAGGCTCAGTCGGAGCATGGCTCCATGGCTTCTGGAATGGGGAAAATGATGTCACTCAACACAACCTCTACAGCCAGTTAGCTGCCTCGCTCCTCACCAGCTGGCAGGAGGCAGAGCTGGAGGCTCCTCAGAGAGGGCCCTCTCAAAATCATCCTATTCAGTCTTCTGCCTGAAGCAGAAGTGTGCCAGGCCCGGGGACCTGCTGAAGATCGAAGTCTCTGTGAACAGGTCACATTATTAAACATACACACATACACAGTTTCTGTCAATTTCAACTCATGGTGACCCCATGTGTGTCAGAGTAGAACTGTGCTCTGAAGGGTTTTCAAGGCTGTGACCTTTCAGAAACAGATCACCAGGCCCTTTCTTCCAAGACACCTCTGGGTGGGTTCAAACTGCCAAACTTTCAGTCACAGCTTAATCATCTGTGCCATCCAGGGACACCCTAGGTCACCTTATTGGTCCTCATAAATGTGACCAAATAAATGAAGGGATAGATGTTCCTGGCATCCTCTGCTCCCCTCACAGTCTAATCCCCTCATCCATCCCCAAGGAGGCCCTCATCTCCTCATCCACAAGACAGTTGTCCCTGGCTCCCTCTTTCCCACCATCATTTCTCCTTTCTCTTCCCAAGCACAGCCAGCTTCTTCTCCAAGAGAAAAGAGACCAGGAGAGAAGAAAGAGCCTGGGCTCTCAACAGGCAGACATCTGGGCAGCCAAAAACCACTGCCATCGAGTCAATTCCGACTCATAGTGACCCTACAGGACAGAGTAGAACCACCCCGTTGAGTTTTCAAGGAATGCCTGGCAGATTCAAACACTACACCACCAGGGTTTCCCATCTGGGCAGAAGCAAGTAGAACTGAGAGACCCTGAAGTTCTATGCTCTTCAGAAAGCTCTCAGCCCCCAGACCAGACCCACTTCCAGTTGTGTGCCTGTTGCTGCCGTCCTGTATGGACTTGGTCCACTGGAGGTAGCTGACTTGGAGATGTGCTGCTTGGGGCTCCCTGCGAGTAGAACTTGGACTAAAGGATAAAAGCTATCTGGGGACAAAACTGAGTTCAATAGAAGAAATATGTCTCTGACAGTCAGAGGCAGAATGGACTGCTTTGGGAGGTAGTGAGCAGCCACTGGGGGTACTCAAGAAGAGATTGGAAGATTCTTTTCCAGGAATGCTGTAGAAATAATCCAAATAAAGCAATAGCCTCGTGTCCTTGGAGTCAAATACACCTGGATCAAATCCTGAATTACTACTACCTTTGTGATCTTGATCACGATACCTTATCTCTTTGAGCCTCAATTTCTTTATCTGTATAACGGCAATAATGCACAACCTCACAGGATTAAAGAATTAAATAAAACATCTGAAAGCACCTGGCATTCAGTAGGTACCCCATAAATGGCAATCCCCTTCCCAACAAAAGAAGGGTTGGGTTAGATGCCCTTGAAAGTCTTTGTACCCCCAGAGACTATGACTGCAACCCTTCCCAGAAGGAAGGCATGCATCTGGGTGAGATAAAGAAATCAGGATTGGGTAGATGAAGAAAAGAGGTCCTGGTCGGGGAATATTCAGAGGTCACCCCTGCCAGCCCGTTTCCCCTATTCTGACCTTCTGTAATAAAAGAGAAAAGCAAGATTCTGGATTTAAAGTCCAGCCCGAGGGGTCTGTTTCCCATCTGTATAGCGAAGGAAGAGGATTAGATGGTTCCTCCCAGCCCAGACGCCTTGGGATCTAAGGAAAAGGGAGAAGATGGTGCAGAGATGAGTAGGGAGCAACAGGGAGTAACCTCCCCCATCCCTGGACAGGGCCCCTCCACACTCTCCCCTTGCCCAACCCTCCTCAGAACCACAGCCACCTCAGTCTCAAGTCATACGGTTTATTTATTGTGCTAATACTGCTGCCTCAGAGCTCAGATCTCACACACAGACAATTCAGCCCAGACTCCCACCCCATCTGGCCCCTGGGGCCCTCTGCCTTGGCTGGGGACACCGGGCCTCCGGCCTCAGCCGCTCTCGGACACTGTCTCGGCTTCCTTCTCCCTCCCTTCCCGGGAGCCTTGGGGCCCCGGGGGTGCGGCGAGGGCTGTGGATGGTCTTTCTGTGCCCTTCCCCGCCCCCTTCCACTTTCGGGGAGGAGGCTCTGCCTTCCCGCACTTCCCGAGCGAAATGCCGTCAGCCCCCAGCCACCAGGCGGCCTGGGGCGTGCAAGATCGGCGCCGGCCGAGCGTGTCCCCAGCTGCGGGCAGAGAGTCCCCGCACCCTCCTTCCCGCCGGGGCGCAGCCCGGCGCGACGCGCGCGCTCACACCACCAAGCCGCCTTTGCAAGAAGGCAGCGGCCCCTGGGCGCTTTCGGCCGGCTCGGCGCTCTTGACCTTGACGTGGACCGGGGAAGGGCCCGCTTCGCTGGCGGCAGCAGCAACGGAGGTGCAGGGCGCCAGGGCTACGTCCTCGGGGCCGCCGCAGGGCGGGGGCGCGTACTTGCGGCTCAGGGAGCGACTGACGTTCTGCGTCGGATACCCCAGGAGGTGGGTGACGCGGCTGCCGCGCCCGCTGCCCTTGCACCCAGGCGCTACGGCGTCCTCTCTGTGGAAACAACAGGCGGGCGGGTGAGCAGGCTCCTCCGCGGCTCGGCGTGGGCGCGGCCTGAGCAGAGCCGGGGGCTCTTGGCAACCTTTCGTCTCCCGCGCCTCCCTCCACCTGCCTTTCGCCTCTCTCCCTAGGTCTCGACCTACTCTCCTCTCTGCCCCTTTCTGGGCCGGCGACCCTGCAACGGTCTCAGGGACCGCCATCCCCCTGCCTGCAAACTGGCTTGTCTACACCTGTCCGGGCCGCCCACGGCAGGCAGCCCCATCCAGGCGCCCTCCAATCCCTTCCTGATGTTTTCACAGAGATCCGGAAGGAGCTACATTCCCAGTCCTTCTTTCCTTAACTAACCCAGACCTTGCCCTTTCTCCCTCTCTCTTCTCACCTTCTTCCCCACAATCTTCTCTATCTTTTCCTCCATCCCCAGGGCACTGCAGTTATTAGCGTTGCTAGTCGTGTTCTATTTTTATTTCTAGTTTGTTTCTAATATAAGTTATTGGCACTATTCTTATAATTTACTCTCTTAAATAAGCACGTCCAGAGTTCTCGCCGGTGCAGTAGAGGGAAAACGGAAAAGAAAAAAAAAAGGCCCTGCCCTCCAGGAGCTTACAGTCTAGACACGACAGAGAGGTGTGTAGACCAGAGGGAAATGGAGAGCAGAGGAGCAAGGTGAGGACTTGGGGTGGGGAGAGGGAGACAGAAAAGCCATGCGGCGAGTGGCAGATGGCAGATCGTCATGCTGCGGTCCCAGCACTCCGTGGCGATGGCGGGTAGGGTTGGGGCGGGGATCCCAGGCGGCTGGTGGCAGACAGGGGTGGGGAGGGACAGGGCGCCAGTCCCCTGCCGCACGGCAGCATGCATCAGGTTTTACCTGATCTCATTAGCCAAGTCGCAGGCCCCTCCGCTGACCCCGCCGCCGCCGTTGCGGTAGCCAAAGACACCTCGGGTGCCGCCAGCCCCGGTGCCCCCGCAGCAGCAGCAGACGAGCCCCCAGATGCCCACCAACAGGCAGCCCAGAATGAGCAGAGAGCCCAGTACTGCGCCGATGATCACGCCTATACGCCAGGACTCTGTGGAGAGAAGTGGAGGTTGATCAGGCTTTTTCTGCAGGAGGCACGAGGGCAGGGGGTCTGCGGGAAAGAGGCTGAGGGCCAGGGGGGTCTCGGGGCCCTGGGACAGTCAATGAGGAAACTATGGGGAGGTGCAAATTAACCCCTTAGGTCTGCATCTTCCTCCCTGGGCTTTCCACCTGGGGGCTGATTGGCATTAGGAAGACAGAGCCAGTGAAGGCTTCAAAATACAGCCCAGGGACCTCCAGTGGAAGCCTCCCCCGGGGGGAGGGGGGCTGCCCTTACCTGAGACCTTCACCTCCACCACGCACACACTGTAGCCCACATGATTGGCCACTGTGCACTGATACAGCCCGTCATCCTCACGGGAGATATCCTTCAGCACCAGGTCCCCGTTGCCCAGACTTGAGACTAAAGGAGTATCAGAGGGCTGTAGTGAGGCAGGAGGCCTGGTCTCTGAGAGCTCCCACCCCAACCTGGTCTCCTGTGGCTGGGGCATGGGACACCCCTTCTGGAGGAAGGGAAGGTGTATGCTCATGAGCACACATACACACACAGGTCCACTCTGCTCTCCAGGCGAGTCACCTTTCCCCTGCTGAGGCAGAAAGGCAAGAAGAAGGGGCCCCTCTTCCAGCAACAGGACAGAGACACCACTAATTCACTCGGTGACCTTAGGGAAATTACATCCTCCCTCTGAGCCTTGGTCTCCTGATTTGTACAGTGAGGACAGAGCTAGCCCCTCTAGCTCTGATATTCTTTGTTTGGTTGTGAGTACTACTCAGTTTCTCTATTCAGCCTTACACACTTCATCCCACTTAATCTTCACCTGCCCCTGGAAGGTAAAGGTAGTATTATTCCGTTTCATATATAAAGAAACCAAGGCACAGAAACATTAAGCAACTTGCCTGAGTTTTGCACTCAGGCAGTGGCCCAGTGAGGACTCAAGCCCAGCTCTGTCTATCTCAGACTGTTTTCTGCCCAGATTAACCATACTGCTCTTCAGTGACACCATATTTGTCTCATCTTCTTCCCTCAATAGCAACTGCTGGGACAGAGGAAGGGTGCCCCACAGAGGTTCCAAGTTTGACTTGGTGCCACTGATGACCCAGGAAAGCCCCAGAGGCCCCCAAAGTCTCTGGTCTTCCTTCCCCTCATCCCCACCCCTAGACCCCTGGTGGTAGCCCCCTCACCTTGACTAAAGGAGCTGTGAAAAGACTCCTGGTAAGAGTGCTCAGAGTGGAAGCTGGTCTGGGAGTGGTAGGATCCGGCACGGTAGGGGTGAATGCGCCCACTGATCTTGGCCCACCTGTAGGAGAAGGGCTGGGTGCCCCCATTGGCAAAGCACTTCAGCACCACATCATTGCCTTTGGTCATGTGGCCCTCAGCCCAGCACACGGGCACCGCAGGTCGCGCTGCAGGGAAACAGGTACATGGGAGCCAGGGCCCAGCAAACAGGCAGAGCGAGGCTCAGAGTGGCCAAGCTACCCTTGGCTGTGAAGTCAGAGGAAGGGGAGCCCAGAGGGGTGTGGCTATACCTTGGACAGTGACAATGACCTTCCGGGAGGCCATGGTGGTCTTCTTCACCCGGCACTCATAGGTGGCTGTGTCGGATACCTGCAGGTTCATGAGGTTGATGGAGGCATCGTACTGGCTGGGGTCCGAGGCTGCAAAGCGGACCCTCTGCTGCAGATGGGGAAGGTTGCCATGGTTTATCCTCTTGTCCTGGTAACTAAGGAACTGGGAAGAAGAGAGGAAAACAGAGGTGGTGAGGCAGGCTGAGCCAAGGAGGGCCATGTGGGTTGGCTGCTCTAGCCAATAAATAAACTATTCTGAGACTCGGTTTTCTCAGCTGGAAAATGAGAATGACAAGGCCTGACCCAGTGACCACCTCCAGAATATGTGAAGATCAGATGAGATCAAGCACTTTGAAAAGTACAAGATCAAAATGGGAACTTGGGGAGGACAGGGACCATTCCGTCTCTTCCCCTTGGACTGGGCAGAGGAGGCAGACTGGCTGGCAGAGCTCTCCTTCCTATTGCCCTACTCCCTGTGAGGCCTTGGGGTAAGTTCAAATTCTTGGTTTCCTTATCTGCCCTTTCTCCTCTCAAGAAGTTTCCTGCCCAACAGGAAAGCACCCTGAAGTGTAGGGTAAAGGGAACCCAGTGCCCAACACTCACCACATTCTCCCGATGTGAGGGGTCTGAGTCAACCTGCGTCCACTCGATGTCCAGCCCGCTGGGACCATAGTCCTCAGGGTCCAGGATGTAGGGGCAGCCCAGCCTCACGTTATCACCTTCAGCTAGGTACAGCATCTCCTGGCCATCCCCATTGATCCGCACGGCAGACAGCAGTGCTGGGGGAAGGGCAGGGCAGGTGGGGTGAGGACACAGAACCAGGACTCGGGTCATCAGCCCCAGCCTCTCTTTCCACCATTCTCTGTCGGCTGTAACCTGGGCTCAGTGGGGCTTCCACAGGGAGGACGGCTTGCTCTGAGTATGTGTGTGTGTACGAATTGGTATAGTGCGTGACAGCACGTTTGTGAATGTAAGTGTATCCACGTGGTGGTATCTGTGCATGCTTGTGCACACATGCATGTATTTTATGATTATGTAGGATTGCATTGAATACTGTTTGTGTGTATATAGCTATTGTGTGCATGTATGTATACATGATTGTGTGTATGCATGCAGGAACGTGTACACACATTACATTGCATGCTTACGAGTAGCCGTGGCTGCTTATGTGGACTATAAAGGTATACGTGCACACAACAAGCTAGGGTGCCTGCTGTATGTTTACATGATGGTGTAGGTGTGCAAGTGCGTGTGCGTGTGCATGTGTCTGTCTGTCTGTCGTCTGAAGGCATTTGGAGCACACGGAGTTGTTAAATTCCCTGATAGAAGAGTCTGCCTGGGCCAAGCGAGGTGCTCCTATCTGGAGGCAGTAGGCTGGATACAGTGGCCTCCTTCCAGCCTGAGGTACAAAAGTCTGGGTGCACCTGTGTGTACCATGCATGTGGGACTGTGTGTATATCTATGTATGACAGTGTGTGTCTGTATGCTTGTGTGTGGCCATGTGTGCCTATGACAGTGTCCGTGGACTGATGGTCTGCGTGTGTGTGACAGTGGGCGGCTGTGACCAGGAGCCTCACTTTATCTCCATGTCATAGTGAGTGGTGGTCTTATGTGATGACATGTGACAGTGTGGACTGTGTGTCCTTCCCCTTGTGTGATTATGCGGCTCAGGTACAGCCACCCCCACATTCTCTCTCCTATCCCTTCCCACACTGCTTAGCGCCCCCGAGTCAGCAAGCTCCCCAGCCACTGGGCATTGCCACACAGCCTTCTGGGTGGCATCAGCCTCTGTGGGCTTCCATGGTAGATTCTGGAGCTCAGGACTGAACTCCTTTCCCTCCCTACCCTAAAGCCCCAGTCAAGCACTAGCCCCAACCGGTTGGACCCACACAGGGAGCTGAAGCGGGTGTGCCCATGGCCCCACCCTCAGCAGGAAGGGCTCTGCCTTCTGTCTTCTGCAACCCTGCTTCTAGGCCCCCCTCCTGTCCTGGCTCTCCCTCCTGCTGCATTCTTTGTTGATAGTCAGCAAGTCCCTGGGAGTCCCAGCCCCAAGTCTCAGCAACTCATTCTGCTCTGCCCTTCTCCGGCTGTGTCCTGGGACCACATTCATACTTAGAGAACATCTTACACAACTACAACGCCCTCATTGCCAAACAAATGGATGCATAGACACAAGTCTTCAAAATGCAGAGACAAATGCATAGACACAAGCCTTCAAAATGCAGAGACAAACCTATGCAGACTCACCTTCCTGCACACACACACATACTCAGATCCATACAGACACGCATAGGCACACAAACACAAATACCTGATACTCCAAAAGACACATCTACTCCACACTTTCACAGCCTCCCACGTACCTTCATTCAAGACCAGATGTACAGGTGGGAGCCCTGCCCGGCAGGCTTGGCCTAGCTCTAGAGAGGCCAGCAGGTGCCCCTCCAACACCCTCAACACCAGGGATCACTGAACTTGCTCCTCAGACCCCTGGCTGGACATCAGCCAACTGCTAACCCCACAAAGCTGGAGGGCCACCCAGAGCAGGCAGGCTGGCAGCTCGGGCTCTAACGGGACCTGGTGATGCTTCCTCTAGCCTCAGGCCAAGAGAACACCCACTCATTCCTGAGATAAGGATCCTGATACCATCTGCCAGATCCAGGAATGGCACAGGGCAAGCCAGGCATGAGCCAAGATCCAATGGAGAACAGCAACTCCACCCTGGGGAAGGGTGGCTGGAAGCAACTTACAACAGAGCACTCTCTCACCACACCATGCCGGCCCACCAGGCAGGAGGGGAAGAATTCAGAGAGAGAGGCTTGGGGAAGAAGGGCTAGGGCTGGAAGAAAGGAGCCTCCACCCTACATCAGGCTGAGTTCTTCAACTGTCCCTAGCCAAAAAGCCTCACCCCAGCTCTTCTGTCTCCTTAGAAGCTTTCTCAACCTCCTCCCCAAACTCCCAGCCTTTCTCTACATCCTCATTCTACTTGGGAAGTTCTTCCCACTGTCTCATCTTGATTCCTTTTGCTGTGGCACTGAGGAAGTTCTTACAGGGAATGTGAGAGAAGAGAGACACTGGAGAGAGAGAAAAAGGCCAGAATGGAAGAGAGAGCTGGGTGGAGAGACTTGGGGAGAGGAGAGGGACTGGGGTAGTCACAGTGAGCTCTCTGAGAAAGAGGACATTGGAAACCAATTCCCTCCACCCAAAAGAAAGCACCAGGGGTCGAACTGGGGAGGAGAACCTTCTACAAGCTGTCACCTCACTGGTAGTATATACTCCCAGCTCATAAATCCTTTCTGAAATTTTAAGCTGCTCCCAGAGCTCCTAGTCCTACCTCTGGAGGAGAGAGAGGAAGGGAAGGAAGGGGAGGAGACATCTCCCACCAGAAGACGTTGGTGTGTAAATACACACAGCGCTGAGCATGTTCTTATGTACCCACAGACACACCCCACACACGTGGAGATGTCCCAGGTCCCCACAGTACAGCCAGAGCTTCCTGAGAGGGCTCTGCCCACCAGCTCTGCCAGCCCAAGCTCACAACAGACAGAGGGAGTGTTGCAGGCAACCTGCCAGAGATGCAGTCACGCATGTAAAAGCTGAACACGCACCACCTTCCCAGGCACTCTTTCCCCATGCCTTCTCACCCCAAGTCCAGACCCCAGAGGGAGTCAGAGCCATTTCCAGCACTGCCCACACAACAGGGCCCTTGCTGGGACTTGCCCCAACCAGGGCAGGCAGCCACAACCTCCAAACCTGAGCCCTGCCCTCAAGGAGTGCCCCAGCAGCATGAGGGGGGATCTGGGAGTTGCCGCCCACCCTCCTCCAGCCTCATCCTGGAGGGGTGCTTCTCTGGCCCTCTCACAGCACCAGGGGCCCAGCACGGGGTCTCAGGCCGGGGCTCTCACTGGCCAAGATGGAACCACCCACTCAGACTCACCCCAGCCCAGAACCCTTGCCCTTTCAAGACAAGCAACTCCCCAGCCCCTTGGCTCTGGCCTAGCAAGGGGAGGGCCCTGCACAGTGCACAGAGGAGCTGATGAAAATTGATCCTTCCCAGGCTCCTCCTCAGCCCCCACCCAGCTTTGCTACTCACCTGACTCTCTCCTCCCCCATCTCCATGCCCACAGGTAACTTCAGGCAAGCCCTGGCCTTCCATTCACAGGCATGTGGGCAGAGGGCACCTGCACCTGCGGGAGCCCGGGGGATTCATGGACACGATGTGGAGGCACTCCAAGGCCTCCCTACCCACAGACACATGCTGCAGACCTTCAGGCCTGGGTTCTCCTGGGGAGATGCCTCCTGGGCAACGATCCAAACCAGGATGACAGCAGGCCAGGGTGGGCAGTGCCCTGCTGGTACATCTCCGATCATGTTTGAGGCCCCTCGTTGAGCTCCGTGCTGCCGTTTCCCTGCCCATCTTGCCTCCTGCCTGCATCCCTTGCCCACTGCCCAGCCCCATACCTGGGCTCAGGCACACGAGCAAAAGGTGGAAGGCTCCTCGAACTCCCATGTTTCTAGGCTCGGTGTTTCCTCCACCTGGGCCGGCTACCTCTGGGGCCTAGGCTGTGGGTGGGAGGGGGTGCGTGGTGGGAGGGGGTGCTGAGGGCCCAGACACTGCCTGGGGTGGCAGGAAGATGCAATGAGTGCCCGGCGGAGGAGCAGCCGGAGTTATTTCTATGGGAGGGAGGGGGCCTGGCCTGTCCCCGCCTTGGGGAGGAGCCCCAGGAACCCTAATTAGCAGGGTGACTGGGTGGCCTACCCAGGTATTACCCAGCCCTCACCCAAGCTCTTTCCTAAACCCAAGAGTGGCACAGGGTGGCCAGCGGGACTTGTAATTAGGCACCTGTTAAACTTCCACTTCCTCCTGGCCCCATCCTCAGGGTGACAACAGTCGCCCCATTTTATGGCGTCCACCGAGCTCCCCTCACCACTCATTTGTTGCCTTTTCACCGAGGGAAGTGGGGGAGAGGAAGGAGAAGCCAGGCTAGGGGAGGAAGGGTGGCCAGGCCTCAAAGGGTTAACAGTAATCCCAGGGCACAGATCTGACACACTCTCCCTGTGCAGGCTGCAGCATCCCGAATCCCTGCCTCCTCCAAGTATCTCTGACCCCCAAGGGAACCCCAAAACGAAGCACAGGACCCCCAGGTTGAGGTTGGTAGGCAGGAGCACCAATGAAGGGGACAATTCCCCATTACCAGGACCTGGGGCTGGAGGCAAGGATCAGGCAGATGAAAGGAACTCAGGAGTGCCCAGCCCCCCCTTCCCCTAAGGCCTCTGGCCTTTCAAAGGGAGTCAGGCCTCCTGAGCTGAAAAAGGGAGGGAAAGGGTGTGTGTGAGAATAGGTCTTGCCCTGTCTGTCCCCCCTGGAACTGTGCCCCCACCCATACCTGACTCAAGGTTGTCTCAAGTGTAGGAGATCCCTGGGAGCCAGGGGGCATTATGGGGGACTCAGCCCCCAGTCCTGACATAGGACTGAACCCAGCCAGGTTAGGCCTGAGAGGAGAGGGGCCAGGGTGTGTAGGGGGGTGAAGTCAGTGGATAGGGTGGGTGTGAGGGAATGTTTGAGAGAATAGTGCTGGGAGAACTGGGGAGAGGTGTGCCCATGTGAGTGTGCACACGTGCTCGCTGGGATACACAGTGCGAGGCAAGTAGGGTATCTGTCCCTGTTGAGGGGGCCAAGCCCCTCTGTGTGCACATTTTTTAGGGATCACAGGATGTCCTTGTTTCTATGTACAGGAAGGGAGGCCAAGGAGCCTCATAACCTGGACTGACTGATCACTGGGGTGACCAAGCCAGCCCAGTTCAGGGAAGATTAGGGCAGGGGTCCTAGAGGGTTCTGGTGGATAGAGGGAAACTGTGGAGGGTCAGTCCTTGCTTGTCAGTCCAGGGGGTACCAGCACGGGTCCCATGCCTCCCCTGTGCTCCAGTACTGCCCATGCAAGGTGGCGGGGTCAGGTCGTGAGTGGCCTTGTTCAACAACTCGATTCCCTTAAAGGAACAAGGGTTCTCCCCGACTTCTCTCTCCTGTCCTAACCTGGAGCACAGAAAGAGCAGAGGGGGAAGAGTCTTGGGGACAGCTATGGGGCTCAGGGATGCTGCCAGGGCCCACCCCTCCAGGAAAAATAAGAACAATAAGGAACACAAGGAATCCATGCATCTCTGCATTCCAAACCAAACTATCCCCCTTCCCCTGCGCTCCCAACAATAACTCTGGACCCCACCAGATGTACACAATCAGTATCTTTATTTCCTTGTTTATTCTGAGGTTTATGGAATTGTCCTGTACCCTCTGGAGAGCAGGGATCATTATCCTCATTTTACAGATGGGGAAATAGAGGCCTGGAGGAACATGGGAATACAGCCAAGGTGATGCTGCTGGAAACTGAGTTGAGGGGTGCCAAGACATCCTAACTCTCAGTCCAGAGCGGTCCAAGAAAATGACTTGGTGACCCTCTGAGTTGTTAGGCCAGCCCAGAGAAAAAAAACATGGAAGGTCAGTGATGGGAGAGAGGAGAACAAGTGGAACTGGGAAGGGGGGTACAAAAACAAAGGACTAAAGGTTGTGGTTCCATTAAACTGAAGTATAAGGTTGGGGGTTAACTGGGGGTTAGCTTTCAGCCGAGAGCAGCCCCCCTTGAGCACACCCTCAGTCTGGGTAGTATTTGCTCCTGTTCTAGGGCAGAAACAGAAAATCAAAGCGAAGAGGCCTAGGAAGAAATGGACAGAGACACAAGGAGAGAGGGAAGAAGCAGAGCAAGGACCCAGGGAAGCCCAGAAGCTACCTCTGGGATGAGGTACAGCCCAACCCCAGAACATTTTGAGGAAGGTTAGGCAGAGGCCTTGGCCCACCTACCCTTCCTCCAAAGTAACTTTGCAGTGAATCCACACCACCCCTGTTCTCCCTGCCCCCACCTGCCTGCTTACCCACCCAAACTCTTCCCCAGCCTCTCTGGGTTCAGACCCAAGTTCCTCATCTCTCCTTCCAGGGCCCCAGGACTGCCACTTGACACTTTTCAGACTCCCTCCCCACACCATCAGTAGGCTCCTCCGCCCTCTCTCCCAAGTCTCCATGGGGACCCAGGCTCATTGCTCTAACACTCAGGAAGGTGGGCAGCAGCCCAGGGACTTGCCCTGCAGAGAAAACCTCTGAGGCAAGGGTATGGGAGCAGAAGTCATGACTGGCCATGGGACAGACAACTTCATATTAAGTCTGGGAGAGGACAAACAGAAGCACCATGGAGGCAAACACAAAAAAGCCAACGAGTCACAGCAGCTGCTGTCTTTCCACCTGGCTTTCAGTGAAGGTTTGGGGTTGGAGGACTGTCAGGGGAGGCCATGGTTAGGTGAGTCGGGCTGGGTGCATAGCGGTGGTAAATGTGTGTGATGGGAGTGCTTCTCCCTGGTGGGACAATGTGAGGTCTGGCAAGGAAGAGTTAAAGTTAGTTACAGAGAGAGAGGAGTCCCTGAGTGGTGCAAACAGTTAACACAATCGGCTGCTAACCAAAAGGTTGGAGGTTCAAGTTCACCCAGAGGCACCTTGGAAGAAAGGCCTGGCAATCTAATTCCCAAAAAATAAGCCATTGATAACCCTACAGACCATGGTTCTACTCTGATACACATGGGTTGCCATGAGTCGGACCTGACTTGACCACAAGTGGTATAAAGAGAAAAAGCCAAACTCGTCAAGTTGATTCCAACTCATAATGACCCTATAGGACTGAGTAGAACTTCCCCAAGGAGTGCCTGGTGGATTCGAACTGCCGACCTTTTGGTTAACAGCCGCAGCTCTTAACCACTGCCCCACCAGGGTTTCTGGTATAGAGAGAAGGGCAAGTCAACGTGTGGGGAGTTTGAGGATGTGGATTGGGGTTAGGGACTGAAGCCCCAATCAAGGCTGGTGGGTGAAGGGTTGGAATTAGGGACTGAGGCCCTAATTCAGTCAGGGTTGGAGGGCGAGAGCTTTGGACACATGTGACCCAGGGACTCCCTGAGCCCCTGCTCCAGCTTCCCAAACCTTGGTGGTTTCTACTGGCCCACCTCAGAAGAAGGAGGACCCTAGGAGGGAGCCTGGGTATGCCCAAATCTCTCCCATCCAGCGGTGTCCTAGGGCTGACCCACACTCTTTAAAGCAAGCAGCACTAAATTATCTCTGTCACTGCAAGGACTCTATCAGGGCTATATCGGCAAAGTCCAATGGCAATCGGCAGTTGGTTGAATGGTTATCAGTCTGTTATCAGGGAATGAGTGGAGATGTTAGCTTATAAAGAGGACACACCCCAAAGATAAAAGCCATCTTCACCTCACCAAGTTCAGCCATGTCCTGCGGGACAGCCTTTATCCATTCACAAACCCCGCAAATCGTGTCTGCTTTGGCTAACAAGCCTCAGTCTCTCTTCTTACAAAGCACCCAGTCTGGTGGGGGAGACAGACAAGGAAATGTACAGCTCTACCCCTCAGTGCAATAAGCTGTGGCAGTACGTGGTATGGACTGAGGTTTAAACAGACATCGGAAAGGTAACTGAAGATGTGCCAAGGGGAAGATTAGGAATGGAGAGAAGGGACCGGAAGAATATTCCAGACTTAGGAAAATAAACCAGGGTCCCGTCAAACATGGATTGAGAAAACAGTGAAGTCAGAAGAGACAACTGATGATTCTTTCTGGATTGAGAAGGGAAGATCCATGAGAATTGACATCTTGGGACCTTCTAAACAAAGCCCAGATCACCTCACTGGGATCATAGCCAGGCCCTCAGGATGGATTAAGCTGTGATCGTTCTGGGCCATGTGTATGCTCATATGTGGAGAGACAGACTTTGTCCTGCGGAGAACTGGTGCTCCTGGCCCCAAGGTGCCACCAGGCCTGCCTTGCCCTCCTGGCAGTTGCCCAGGGAAGGAGTGTGGGAGCTGGCAGACATCAGAGGTAAGCCAGATGTGTGTCTGGTTCAGAGCCTTCTTCTCTAAGCCCATCTTGACCAGTTCTGGCTCTGCTCTCCGTGTTTGTTTCCAGTTGCCTGGGCAATGGGGTAGGGAAGGTGGTGCTGGAGCAGGTGGAGCTTGGAGGGAGCACAGCTCTGCCACGGCTGAGTGGGTGGATGGAAGTGTTAACTGGCTGGAAGGCCATAGGCCCAGCCCAAGGCAGAAAGTGGAAGGTTCCCAGCTTCCCCTTCAACAATCCCTTCCTGTGTTTCCAGAACGACAGGCACACCCCCACACAGGGTCAGGCTGCACAGCAGCCTGGGTAGGAGACATGTGAAGGGCTATCATGTAAAAAGAACCTGGACTTGTTTTTATGTAGTCCCAAAGGGCCATAGCGACCCTAGAGGACAGAGTAGAACTGCCCCATGGGGTTTCCAAGGAGAAGCTGGTGGATTCAAACTGCTGACCTTTTGGTTAGCATTCGAGCTCTTAACCACTGTGCCACCAGGGGCCCATTGGATGCACAGGAAGACATACATTGATTCAATAGTAAGAATTTTTTTGAGCATCGGAGCTGCTCTGAGATGGTTTGGGTTACTTTACGAGGCAGTGAGCTTCCTGTCTCTCAGGGTGTGCACAGGCTGTCCAGCCATTTAGCTGGAGTTTACAAAAGAGATTCAAGCCATCAGAGACTCTTTGAGGTCCCTTCTGGCCTTGACATTCTGTGGTTTGGGGCTCACTCCACTAGCCCAGGAATAGCCTTTCCCCAGGGACCATGCAGGAAAGCTCATTAGCTCTGTGCATTTGTTCCAAGCCATAGACTCCCCTGCTCCCCACTCCCACCCACCCTGACTCCCCTTTCCAGGAGTCTCCTGAGAAAGCCACCCCGAAATCTCAACCCTATCCCTGCCCCCAGGCTCAAAGTCATCAGAGGACACTGAGGTGCTGGGCTCCCCTCTCCCAAGGGGCCATGGGGTGAGAATGCAGGAAGAAAAGCCAAGCTTGTGCCTCACGGAGACTGTCTCAGCTGGGAAGGTGTATGCTATTTAAACCCAGTCAAGTCAAAAATAATTTGGCCTCTTCTGAAGCCCAAGATTTCTGTGATGCTTGAAATAAGGGTCTTCCAGGTAACCTTGGCATTACTTCTCAAACATCTCTCAAACAGTATGGTAGCGAGAGGACAGACGGGGAGGTGTGTCACCGTGGACAGCAGCCTAGGATGGGGAGACCTCTGGTTTGGAGTGAGCCACTCCCTCTTCCCATGCGAGAGTGGAAAAACTTAGCTCTGTCCCTGCGCCTCCATGGCCTCCTCACCCAGCTTCTTGTCTGAGACGCCAGCAACTCCCCTCCACTGCCACCCTTCCTCACCCGCAAAAGACCTGTCTGGCTTTGAACTCTCTGAGCCCCTTTCATCCGAGTCTAACCAAAGTGCCTTTGCTGAGACCAATTAATGCTCAGCTGTGACCTGAGGTGGCATTGAGGCTTTCTGGGGTGGTAGAGGACATCCCAGCACCCCATTGAGTCAGAGGCAGCCTGGCTCAGCCACCACGGCAGGCTGCCGAGTCACACCCAGCTACAGCTGCTTCTCCAGCAGGTGCAAAAGTTCCGAGACCGCCTCTAAGCCACAGGGGAGCGTGGCGCCGGCAGCAGGCACATGCGGGCAGGTGGGGCATGGAGTCCAGCCAGGAGCCTGGAGGCACGCGCTCGGGAGGCAGCTGCCTGTAGATCTGACTCAGCGCCCCAAGGTGAAGCCCAGCCACAGGATTTCTACAGGCTGGACCAGCTCGGTCTGATATTGCAAGGGCTGGAAGGCCAGAGGGTCAGAGGAAACGGGGCTGGGAAGTCCTCAGGAGCTACTATGTGCCTTTATACATCAAAAAAAATATGAAAATAAGATATAAATGAATCAGGTTCCCAATTGCTAGGGCTTTCTTTTTTTCTTTTTTCTTTTTTTTGCAAGCTTCTAACATCTTTTCATCTACAAAGACAATGCACCAGGCAACACTTCCTGCTTATCTCCAGGTTTCCCCAGGACGGCTTTCACACCCCACTGCGGTCTTCCAGCCTTGGAGTGGGGTACAGAGCTCACCGTACTTCAGAACATGAGAAGGCGGCGGGAAGCTGAAGCCATCCTTAGCAGAGATCCCTGCCCACCCGAAGCTGCAACCTCTAGCAGTAAAATGGCTTGCTGGTTCCTGAGCCTGATTCCCATGAGAGCCCTCCCAAGAGTACAGGCTTTTTCTCGTCATTGTCTCCAGGTCCCAGCCCTACTCTGCAAGCTGGGCTCACACTCTCCTGCCGTCCAACTCCACCAGCCCCCACTTTAAAGCCAGTGGTCTTTCCCCTGTAATTACCCCCACTTCCTGCCCTAAGTGAGAAGGGTGGAGGACCAGAGATGCCCATGTGGCCGCTGGCTCCACACCGGCTCCCTGCCAAGCTCTGAGGACTGTTCCACTTCTAGGAACTAGGTTCCTATGACGAGTCAGACCAGCCCTGGAGCCAGTGGCAGCCTGCGCAAGGCTTCTCAGGAATCCTGAGAGATGTCAAATCTCCCCCACATTTTTCCTCTGATGAGTGGGGTAGGGGGGTGCGCATTGTGGTCCGCTTCTGCAATGGAGACTCTCTGAGGAGCCTGGGGTGGGGCAAGTAGACAACACAGGCACAGCTGCCCTGGGGCAGAGCTCGGATTCTCTCCCAAGCCGTCTTCTCCTGCTCAAAGGTGGCTCTATACTCCCTTCTCAGAAGCCAGATCTATTGTTCATGTAACCTATAACTGCCCAGTATACAGGCCCAGTCAGAATGATCTCACCTTTAGGGCTTGGGAGCTGCCAGCCACCACCAAAAAAAAAAATCCCATTGCTGCTGAGTCCATTTTGACTCATAGCGACCCCATGCCAGGCACCACAAAAGACGTGCGTTTTCACCAGAGGCAGTCAGTTCTGGCCAACTGCTTTCAACTCGTGACCTTGGCCTATTTTTCTCTACATGGGCTCAGGGACCCCCCTTTCTCCTTAACCTGCTCCAGGGGGCCCATTCCTTCCAGCCCTGAGATGGATGACTTGGTGTGGAACTGGGCCAATTCCAGGCCCCAAGGCTTTCTGGCTTTCCTGGGAAAGAAGGTCCCCTGAAATAGGTAAGGGCTCACTCCTTGGCCACTGTAGACATTAACTGAGCAATAGGTGAGCCAGTGTGCCAGCTGCAGAGAGTGTTAGAGTCCTCTCCCATCCTGGGTGGGGTACCAGGTCTCCCAGGCACTGAAACCCCTAGAGATGAGGGTATCAAGTTCCCTAGGTAGCAGGCTTTGCTGTGAGGGGTGCTGAGCAGGGAAGGTGAGAAACCTCTTCCCCAAGCAGCTGGTGGGGCTGCCTGCCTGGCTGGGTGGGGCACCAATCCTCATTGGTGGGGAAGGTGTGGCTGTTCTAAGGAAGAGGAAGCACAGGAAGCAGCTTGCTGACTCTCCGTGGGCCTTATGAAAAGAGGACTCTTGCCTGAGGTCCTTGTAACCTGGCATTGTAAACACCCAGGACACACCCAGCAGCTGTCCTTTGCCTCTGCAGGACCCATCAAGGGACACAGATGGGGCTCTGGACTTGAGAAGTGGAACACCAAGGTGGGCGTGGGGAGGTGGGCAGCTGGAGGTGGAGCTCAATGATGACAGCTGAAGGAATACCCTCCCCCCGCCCCAGGCACACAAAAAACAGGGAAGTGGCTCCATTCCTAGAAGCTGGCACTGCAGCCTGAAATGGAATCCTGACAATCCCAAGAGCATGACACTATTCTGAAGGTATGAAAAATCTGGTGGCGGACAGCTGGGGAGGGGCAGCAATGGCAGGCTGGCCCAACTGCGAAGTTTCCATGAGGGCAGAACAGGGCCTGTTGTAGTCACTAAGAGCCTGGAACTGTACCTGGCACATGGTAGGCTCTTGGTAAGTATGTGAATGAATGAATAAAGATTCGTTTCGGGCACAGGAAGGAAAACTAAAACAGATGGAAGTGGCTTTGGGACCCACACTTACTGGAGTGAGGTGGACTGAGGGGATCCTGGCTACCTGAGTGAGAGGCAGCTTTTTGGGGTGAGGGGACTCGGCTGGTAGGCTGAGGCATGCCCCAATGAGGGAATGGGGAGATATCTATGTTAAAGTGCTGCCTGGAGCTGAAAGGCTCTGGTGGGAGAAGGACACAGGAGAAGCGAGCCCAGGTTCAAACATCTCCCCTCCACAGATGTGGTCTGAGTCATGGGCGTGAGCAGGCTAAGAGCTCAGGCTCAGGCCCAGCCCTGGAACCTCCTTCCCCAACTCCACTCAGCCCAGCCCTTGTCCCAGCCCCTCCCTGAGAGAGCATCTCTACCTGCCTGCCTGAATGCCCTGAAATGTTTCTCACCTGGGCATGGGCCAGAGACAAGACTGTGTTGGAAACGGACTTAATGATGGCATCCCAGACAATCACAAAAAGGCCAGAAACACCAGGACCATAGGGCCACCTGGCTTACAAAGGATGATCATGAGAGAGAGCTGGTTACCAGCGAGCCCCAGCACCATTCCCTTCCCCTGAGCATCACAGTGCCTGCTACCCTGGTCTCCCTTAACCCTTAACCTCCACATTCAGTACCCCGTAGCAACCACCTCCCCACAAGAAAGCTGGGCAGTTCTTTAGAGAAGAAGAATAGATTTAATCTGTAACTACGAAATGTCTAGGTTAGCAGCAAATATAGATTGGGCAGAATCTGTCCTCCGAAGTTGTCTCTCAGGACAGAGGCCCCCTCAGGACACAGAGACCCCCTCAGTTCACAGAGGTGACTGGCAGGATGTTAGCTTTTCGCTCAGCTTCAATGCAGTACTTCTCAGGCAGGCCCGTGGCTCTGTGGGGGAAGCAAAGCGCAGGTATGAGGGGCTGTGTCAGAACACAGAGGAGGCAGCTCCCACCGTACACACCCCGCCTCAAAACACATTCTCGTTTAGGCCCCAGCATCCCACCAAGGAGCTCCCAGAGAGCCAGGATGAGCACAATGTGCAGTCCCAGGACTTCCTGCTGGGGTCCCTCAGCAGGCAGCAGCCCGTGTGAGCCTCAAGACAAGAGAAGGGCAGTCCCTAAGCACATGTCACCATCCCCTCACTCTCCAGCCTGAGGTGCCCTCACTTGGGGAAGGGGAGAGGAGCTGGGGGATGAAGGGGTGTCCACGCACCTCAGCTCTTCAAGCTTTTTCCTCTTGATGTCATCAATGCGCTCACGCCGCCTCTGGGCCTCCTCTTGGAGGCGGCGGCCCTCTTCAAAGGTAGCGATCCGGTCCTGCACCTGCTTCTGTTGGTTCTCACGCACCTGGCGCCGGAGCTCGTTGGCGTGCTGCAGACGCCCTGTGGTCTTCTTCTCCTGCTCCAGCCGCTCCTTCTCAATCTGTTCTCTCTGGGCCCTTGGGGGAGAGCACAGGGAATGGAACCAGCTGGGCTGAGGCATCTCTAGTGGATGTGCTTCAGAGACCACAGCCCACCATGCTCCTGCCTATTCCCCAGCTCAGAGATCAGGCCCCAAGCTATCTGCCCTTCTTGGCTGCCACCACACAGGCTCTCCTGCCCACCCAGCTGGCCCGGCCTCATAGGCATATGACCCATACAGTCACGCAGGGCCCCATGCTTAGAAGGACCCTGCTTGGTTTAACGCGCCACTGTCACCATTTTGAAATTCTTAATACTTTTCAAGCCAGGGGTCCCATGTTTTCATGCACTGGGCCCTGCCCCCAGGGTTTCACCTGCTGGGAGCTACTGTTCCTACTCTTCCTCTCTCTATAACAATGCATAACTCTTCTCGGGTTGTTCTCAGATTTCTTCTTTTCTCTCTTCCTTTCTCTCCTTCTCTCTCCCCTAACCATAATAACATTAACAAAACCAACCAAGGGGGTGCTGTACCATTAAAAGAAGCGGTGAAGCCTATAATGCTTGATTGCTGGAAGAAGGATGGAGCTAGGCCTGCTATCGCTTGGTTTTCTTATTGATCCATCTCCCCTAGTTCCTCTTAGAAGCAGCTTCCCCCAAAGTACTTCATATACCCTGACACCAGGGAGAAAATCACCAGTGGCAACCAGACAGCTTAGAAATTTCAGATGAAATATATTCAACTCTCAGCGGAAATGCAGTCATAGCCCATTGTGAGCTAATACCTAATTTCCTTCTCCATCTTAGCCAGGGATCTCTCACCTGCCCTCCTCCCCTGAGGTCACTCAGCCGAGCAAAGGAACTGAAAGCAGTGCTCCGCTTACTCATTTCCCTTGAGCATCTTCCCAGATCCACCATACATGAGGTAGCCTCTCAACTCCCAACAGCTCTGTTCCATCAGTCAAGCCACCTCCTAAAATGCCACACCTTCTGTTATGGAATGAATTGTGTCCCCCCAAAATGTGTGTCAACCTGGCTAGGCCATGATTCCCAGTACTGTGTGGTTGTCCTCCATTTTGTGATCTATTTATCCTATGTGTTATAAATCCTAACTTCTATCACGATAATGAGGCAGGATTAGAGGCAGTTATGTTAATGAGGCAGGATGCCAGCTACAGAATTAGGTCATATCTTCAGTCAATCTCTTTTGAGATACAAAAGAGAGAAGCGAGCAGAAAGGACCTCATTACCACCAAGCAAGAAGAGCCAGGAGTGAAGTGCGTCCTTTAGACCCAGAGTCCCTGCGCTGAGAAGCTCCTAGACCAGAAGAAGATTGACGACAAGGACCTTCCCCGAGAGCTGACACAGAGAAAGAGCCTTCCCCTAGAGTCAGCACCCTGATTTTGTACTTCCAGTCTCCTAAACTGTGAGGGAATAAATTTCTATTTGCCAAAACCATCCACTTGTGGTATTTCTGTTATAGCAGCACTAGATAAATAAGACACCTTCTACAGAGCATTCCCAGTTTATCAGATGAGAACTGCTGGCCTCCTTGCTCCTCTGTATTTAGACACCAAATTCCTACTGCTCAGAAACATCGATGATAGCACCAAGACTCTCCTCTTGGCATCGACACTGTTTTTCTATGTGTACAACAATTGTTTATTGCTTCACATTCTTCTGGGTGGAGGGGTAAATGTGGAAACAGGGTGACTACGTGTCACAAGAGAGCCACCAGTGTGGTAGAAAAAAAAAACAGACAGACCAGTTGCCATCAAGTTGTTTCCAATTCATGGCGACTCCATGTGTGCAGAGTAGAGCTATGCTCCATAGGCTTTTCAAGGTTGTGACCTTTCAGAAGCAGATCGCCAGGTCTTTCTTGCAAGGTGCCTTTAGGTGGGTTTCAACCACCAACCTTTCCATTAGTAGCTGAGCACTTAACCATTTGCACCAACCAGGGACTCCAACTAGGGCAGTTTAAAATCCAAATGGGGAAGAAACCTAGTCGTTCCATGGCATTAAGGCAGTGATCATGGAACCTGCCAGCCTGCATATTAGAGTCACCCAGGAGCTTTCAAAAAATATTGATGCCTGGGCTTCACCCCAGACCAATTAAATCATAATCTGTGGAGGTGGAGCCTAGGCATGAGTTTTTTTTTTTTTTTTAGAACGCCCAGGTATTTCTAAGAACCACTGGGTAGGGTAGGTCAGCTATCCCTGCTTAGCCAACAGGCTGAGATTTAAAGGCATCCCTCTTTGCAGAAGCAGGAAGTCCATATATAGGCTGTACAGGAGGGCAAGCTTTTGAAGTAGGGAAGGTTGGATTGCCAGCCGTGGCAGATGCACCAAGAGTGAAGACACCCACCATGGTAGTCACGTGGCCCTGGAGGCACTAGGTCTAGATGCTAACCTAGAAAAACAACTGAAGTCGAACTTCTCCAATGGGTTGGTCCAGCTTTAATAGCTGGGTAGAGCTCATGCTTCAAGCAAACAAAACAAAGCAGAGGCAAATGGGTCAGCTGCAAAAGTAGGACTTTAATTCCATTCCAATAACATTTATTAAAACCCAGAAATAACATTTATTAGTGCCTACTAAAGGCAACACTGGTAGCTCCTTGGAAACCCTGTAGGGCAGTTCTACTCTGTCCTATAGGGTTGCTATGAGTCAGAATAGAGTCAACGGCAATGGGTTTGTTTGGTTTAAAGGCAACATGGTTGTCCAAGGGCATAGAGGCCAGGGAGGGGAAGGGAGACATCTGAAAGGCAGTCCGAGCCCAGGGGCAGAAAATTCAGGGCCATTTAGGAAGTTGTCTTCTTCAGCAGATACTCAGAGACCACAGCATGACCCTTTGGGGCAGGGAAAGTTACAGAGCCAAAGGGTATCACAGCCAGTGGGAAAAGGGTAGAGTCCCACAGTCCAGTAAAAGACCAGGAATCCAGTTCCGAAAAGGACTGAGATTCCTACGGTTCTGCTCTGCCTCTGGCTGGGGTCTAGGTAGCCTGAGACTGACCGCAACAGTACCAAGAGGAAGGACCTAGAGCCTGTAGACCAAGAAAGCTGGGCCACACCGTCCAATCTTTACAGCTGAGCGTAATTTCTCTGCTTTTTTATCCACTCCCGTCTCCCAACTTAGATTCTGTTTGGTTTGTTTCTTTTTGACAAATTCTGATCTCATAGAGTCTGAACCTAAGCAAAAAGGAAGTCATTCCCAGTTAGGCCAGAACAGCTGGAGCCAGGAGAGTGCCCCAGGAGCCAGGTCTGATGGTGGTAGATCTGCTGGTAGGAAGTAGGCCAGAGACGGAAACCAGTGGCAGCTGTGATTTACCTAGAAGGAAGAGGAGTGCTGCTGGGGAAGGAGGGCCAATGAGCAATATAAACTCTCAGCTTCCGCTTATGTGTTGGAATTATCATTGAGCCAAAAGAGAGAACAAAAATGAAGGATAAAGAGCTGGCAAGGCAGGGAAAGACGGATAAATACGGGTGAGCTCTATTCCAATGTGAGTCTCGAACATCCTTCCTATATGAATGGACAAGGGCAGTGCTTTATTCATCTCTAATGCCGCCCATGGTATCCCACACAGAGCCTTGAGTTTATGTGCACTAATAATACATATTTGTCATATGAAGGGCCAAGACCTCTCTTGGAGTCCCACTCCAATGACTCACAGCCCTTAGTATCTGAAGTTCTTCTTTCTCTCTCCTAATTCTCTCCTGCTGCAGTTTCACTCCTAACTTGTAGGAGAGGGCGTGGTGGGAGGGACCATATTTACACCTTTATTTACAACTTTACTGCCCCAGGGTAACTAATTCCAACAATCCCCCATTCCTTTAACACTTCCAGCTGCTATTTTCTAATTCTCTAAATCATAAAATTCTTGGCTCAAGTGGCTTTTAAATATTTCGACCACCCATCTCGTTGGAATGTTCCCACCAACCCAGTCCGGACAGGCAAGGATCCGTCAGTTAACAGGCCAGAAGGCTCTTCTCTGACCAATATGGACCATCCCTGCTGCCGTACAAGGAAAGGAAGCCAAGGTTCCCAGGCCGCTCCTACCGAAGAATCCTCTCGAATTCATCCCGGTCCCGTTGCACCTGAACAGCCAGAGCGTGCTCCTTGAAAGCCACCTGTTCCAGCCGACTCTTCTTCAGCATGGCCTCTGTTTCTATCTTCTTCTGGGCATTTTCCTTTTCCTTTCTGCGCCATTCTCTGTCTGCAACCTCCTGGTTGCGCTTGGCCCGCAAGGCATCCTGGGAAAGAAGAGGGTGGGGAAGAAAGGGACCAATGAGGGTGCATAGTAACCTCAGGTACCCACCAGGTGTCTTTAGGAAGGCACCTGCTTGCAGGCTCTGAGAGCTTGCCTTGAGAAGCACCATGGATTTCTCAGGCAACAAATGATTCTAGGGAAAAAAAGATGAATGGAATCCTGTCACAGAACTTTCAGGTCAGAAGACACCCTGAGGGGCACTTTGTCCTTCCACCCTATTCATCCCAATTCTTTCCCTGTATCTCAAACACTTTTCGGCAGCCCTGCAATTGCTTCTTATATAAAAAACTGCTAATGACGGAGACGTCAGTTTCCTCTGGTGACACATTTCAGTGGTTAAGATTGAAAGTTCTTCTTTACGTGGTAGCCAAAGACTTTCTCTTGAACCTTAAGCACATAATACACTGCTCAGTCCTCGCTGCCCAAGACAACAGGAGCAGGCCACCCCATGGCCCTCTGACTGTTGAAGTCTAGCTACTTGCATCCTCTCTTCTATACCTCCCCCTCCCTGAAGGCCATTGTACAAGCTATCAAAGGAATAGCTAGGATGGTAGAAGAAGGAAACAGAGATTAAGAGGGTACCTGTTCTGCCTGGTAATCCTGGGCCTTCTCCTGCATGGCCCTCAGGCGAGCGATCTCCTTCTCTTTCTCCCTCCGGATCCTCTCCTGCTCAGCCTCGAACTCTGCTTCTCGAGCCTGCCAGAAGAAAAGGCCTTGTAGCTAAAAGGACAGCTCCCCTTAACCCAGCCTTGCAATGAGTCCCTGTGTAGCACAAATGGTCAAGTGATCGACAACTAGCTGAAAAGTTGGAGGTTCGAACCTACCTGGAGGCACCCTGGAAGACAGGCCGGGCGATCTCCTTCCAAAAGGTCACAGTCTTGAAAACTCTATAGAGCAGTTCTACTCCGTACACCCGAGGTTACCATGAGTCTGAATTGACCGGACAGCCGCCAACAACCACCTCAGGCTTGCAGAGAGAAACAAAGTCCCTACAAAGATCTGTCGGATATCTCCCCTACCACTTCCTGGCTGCTTTGAAAATGAACTTAGCAAGACCTGAATAACACACAGCTAACATTTACAAAATGCTTTGTTGTTCAGAAAGTGCTTTCACATGTATAATCTGAGAGGGCCCTCACAACATCTCATGAGATAGATATTATAGATGAGGAACCTGGTGTTTAGAGAGTTGATCTCTTGCCCAGAATTGCATAGCTGGTAAGCCACCAATCAGAATTTGAACACAGGTATCCTGACTCCAAATTTCATGCTCCTTCCACTACAGCGCCACAATTTCAAGTTGCAAGGCCACTGGGCCAAACTTCTAAAAGTAACAGTTGTGGTTCCCTGCCTGGCTTGTAAAGCAAAGTGGGTGGAGGTTATCTGACTAGTCCCTGGGCAAAGGGCCAAACATGCATTGTTTAGCAGATACCTAGGAAATGAACCATCAAAATTAACTCCCTTTACCACTCATCTGTTAGTTTGTCGTACTGTGGTGGCTTACGTGTTGCTGTGATGCTGGAAGCGATGCCAACTGTATTTCAAATAACAGCAGGGTCACCCATGGTGGACAGGTTTCAGCGGAGCTTCCAAACTAAGACAGACTAGGAAGAAAAGCCTTGTGATCTACTTCTAAAAATTAACCAATGAAAACCCTATGGATCACAACAGAATATTGTCCAATATAGTGCTGGAAGACGAGTCCCCTAGTTTAGAAGGTACTCAAAATACACAGTGGCCACGACAATGGACTCGAGCATACCAATGATCACGAAGATGGCACAGGACCGTGTAATGTTTCATTCTGTTGTACATGGGGTCACCATGAGTCAAAGGTGACTGTCATGGATTGAACCGTGTCTGCCCAAAATATCTGTCAACTTAGCTGAGCCATGAGTCCCAGTATTGTGTGATTTTCCACCATTTTATGTGATTTCCTTATGCGTTGTAAATCCAATCACTATGATGAAATGAGATGGATTCGTGGGAGTTATATTAATGAGATATACAAGATTAGATAGTATCTTAAGCCAATCTCTTTGAGATATAAAAAAGAGAAGGAAACAGAGGGACGGGGGGACCTCATACCGCCAAGAAAGCAGCACCAGGAGCAGAGCGTGTCCTTTGGACCTGAGTTCCCTGTGCTGTGATGCTCCCAGACCAAGTGAAGACTGATGACGAGGACCTTCCTCCAGAACCAACAGAGAGAGAAAGACTTCCCCTGGAGCTGACGCCCTGAATTTGGACTCATAGCCTACTAGACAGGGAGGAAGTAAATTTCTCTTTGTTAAAGCCATCCACTTGTGGTATTTCTGTTATAGCAGCACTGGATGACTAAGACAGTGACTCAACGGCAACTAACAACAACCATTTCTCTAAAATAAAAGGCATATCCCTACAAACTTCCCAAACCCAGCTTCCCAGCTACCATTCTTGAGTAGTCATAAGACTAATGGGGCAGGTTGGGTGGAAAGAGACTTTCCCATAAAGAACATGCCTTAGCCACTCATTCTACCTGCCCAGACTCTGAGCTACCCAAAGAGTTGTCTGACTGTAAGCTGCGCACAGCTGTGTCAAGCTGGTGCCTCTGTTCCACCTTGCCCTGTATAGCAGGGAAGGGAACTCTGGATGTTTCCACAACCAATCTCTGCCTGTACCTCTGAAAAGGAAGCTCTGGCTGCAAGAACAGAGACCACCATGAGGTTGGGGAAGGGCCTGGGATATACATGGATACTTACGGTAGATGTAGGCATGCCCAAGTCCCTGATCCCTTTGCAGTCTTCAGCTTCTCCCAGTTTTACCCTGCCAATGTCCTTCCCATGTATGAAGACAAGCCTTTCCTCTCTTGCTCAGAAATCTCTGGTGATTTCTCATCATATCCTGCTTCCACCTCTGCCCATGGTTCAAGGCCTCTCCAATAACTGTTCTCAGCTCTCCATCATCTCACCACCCTCTTTTCTTGTTGTGCCCACCACAGACTCTCTGCTGTAGTCAGCAAACCTGTTCACCAACTCCTACACATAATTAGCTTATTATCAGAGCCCTGGTGGCACAGTCATTAAGCATTCAGCTGCTAACCAAAAGGTCAGCAGTTTGAATCCACCAGCCACTCCTTGGAAACCCTATGGGGCAGTTCTATTCTGTCTTATAGGGTGGCTATGAGTCAGAATCAACTCAATGGCAGTGAGTTTTTTGTTTTTTTTATCAGATACGCCTTTTCAAATTATACCAACACCCTCCCCCTGCCCTTCACTGAGAATCACTACTTACCAAACTCATTGCCATCGAGTCAATTCCGACTCATAGAGACCCTACAGGACAGAGTAGAACTGCCCATAGGGTTTCCAAGGAGCGGCTGCTGGATTCAAACTGCCCAGCTTTTGGTTAGCAGCTGAGCTTTCAACCACTGTGCCACCAGGGCTCCAATCACTACTATAGAGGAGCACACAGAAGTATGAAGTGGCTTCCGTCATGGAACTTGGAAACTGGCAGAGGGAAGTGGACCAATACATGAAGAGTTCAATAACTTTCCCGCCACTTTTGGTGTTTCCTCCTCTCTTTATATAAATCCATGCTCACTCCGTCTAAACTGTACTTAAAACCTAAAACCTTTTACCCCCCATCCCCCACAGACCACAATCATTTCACTACTCAATTTTGCCCTAGAATGAGTCCACACATTCCTGAGCTACAGCCATCTGTGATTGTTTGTGGATATTGCTCTTCTCTATGGTACATTTGTTCCTATAAGTCCTATGGTGCAAGATGGCAGAAGGATTTACTTTCGGAATCTAGAACCCAACATAGGACGTCCAATATGGAAGTTTTCACAAGAAATTCACAGGGCAGCTGACCCATGATTACTGGGGATATAATTATTCAAGTTATGAGAAATCCACAAAACTGTACTTCCACCAATGGTTTTAATTTTCTTCCCTGCCTTCACATAACCCTCCTCCCAACTTCTAGCCACAGATATTAACAAGGATAACAACACACTTATTTGGGTGTCCTTTCTAGGCTAGGAGCCCTGGTAGCACAGTGGTTAAGAGCTTGGCTGCTAACCAAAAGGTTGGCAGTTCAAATCCGACAGCCACTCCTTGAAAGCCTTATGGGGAAGTTCTACTCTGTCCTATAAGGTTGCTACTAGTCAGAATCAACTCAGCGGCAACGGGTTTGGTTTAGGTTCTAGGCTAGAAGCCCTGGTAGTGCAGTGGTTAAAGCGCTCAGCTGCTAACCAAAAGGTCGGCAGTTTGAACCCACCAGTCGCTCCATGAGAGAAAGATGGGGCAGTCTGCTTCTGTAAAGACTGCAGCCTTGGAAGCCCTATGGGGAATTTCTACTCTGCCCTGTAGGGTCTCCAAGAGTTGGAATTGACTCAATGGCAGGGGGTTTTCTAGGTTACTCTCTGCCGAGCAAGTGAACTGGCCAAGATGAAGAGAAAAAGAAGGCAGACCCTTGAACTAAGGGCCTGAATTTTAGAATGGGAGATGGCTGCCTTCCATTGGAGCTCCCTTAGTTCTCAGGCCTGCCTCTCCCTGAGGCAGACAGAGAGACAGACATTCCATTCCATTCAGAAGTCCCAAGGCATCAGAAACCTGGTCCCTACCATCTTCTTCTTGGTGAACTCCATCACCATCTGGTCTGCCAATTTCTCCTGAGCCAGCAGCTCTGCTTTCTGTTTCTGGTTTTCATCATTGATACGCTTAATCTCAGCTTGCATCTTTAGTTTTTCCTGGTGCCTTCGTTCCATGTCCTGCCAGGAAAAAAAAGACAGACTCAGAGTAGAAGGAGACAAGAAAAAAAGATACTGGCACAGAGGGCGAAGAGATGTCAATGGAGGCAGAAAGAGATACATATTGCCCACAGTCAGGCTTCCATTATTATGACCCTTTGTTAAAGCTTTTCTTTCAAAAGTCATCAAGGACTTCTGGTTTTTTTCCAGTCTTCATCCAACTTGACTTCTTGGCAGAACCTGACACTGTTGACCTCTACATGCTTTCAGGAGGTGGAGGCTCTTAAAATCCTACTCAGTGTCATGCTAAATCCTATCCCCATGGCTTTGTTCATGCTGCCTTCCTCCTGCTATAAATTCCCTTCTATTTAAACCCAAAGTTTGTCTCCATTCAACAGTGATGATGAAAATAGTAAGTACTGCCCTAACTGAGTACTTTCTATTCATTGGGTCCTTTACATATAGTGTTTCTGATCCCTAAATACATATAAAAACCCTGGAAGGTAGGCTTTACTATCCCTCTTGTACAGGTGAGGAAACCAAGGCCCAGAGTTCAAGTGCTAGTACTCTTTTACAAGGAAACTGACGCCCAGGGCCACACAGCTAATAAACTCCAGAGTCAGGATTTTGAAACTTGGTCTACCTAACTTAAAGTTCCAACCTCCCCTGAAAAGTGATGACCTCAGCTTTCAGATTTCACTCCACTTCTGAGTTCCCTCTGTACTTGAGTCTGTGCCACACCACTTGAGATTGGATGTACACTGTCTTGCAGGACCCCACCCATTTTGTATGTGCTCACTCTGTCCCCACTGGAGGACAGGGACCATGTATCACGTTTCATCTCTTCCCCATCAGTCTGTAGCCCAACGTGTGGAAAACAGTAAATATTCAATAAGCTATTCACTGGGTTTATTGCTAAATGGTTTTTATTGGCAGTGGTTTTTATTGCTAAAGGAGGCAGGGAAGGGGGGACCAAAGTGAGTGGCATGGAATAAAATGGAAAAAAGTCTTAGACTCAGAGAAACACAGTCAGATGGGGATCAGGGTACCAGTGTAACCCTGAGTGACAAGACCCCTCTTATGCCCCTTGCCTTACCCAGCCCTGAGACTTCAAAAGCTTACAACCAGAGCTCGCTTTGGCAGCACATATACTAAAATTGAAACGATACAGAGAAGATTAGCATGGCCCCTGCACAAGGATGACTTGCTAATTCACGAAGTGTTCTGTATTTTTCTAGAAGAAAGGACAGAACAACCAGATATCAAGCCCGATAGAGAAAACACAAAAATAAATCAAAGCTAAAACACTGAAAATGGGAAAACAGAAACGTTAATACGTAAAAGATGACAACATTAAATAATGTAGTCATAGAACTTTCATATGGAGAGGAAGTCAAGGCAATATCAAGAAATAAAAGATAGGTTTAAACTTAGTAAAATAGAGGTAAATTTTAAGGTAACCACAAAGGAAACTAACAATCCTACACATCAAAATAAAAAAACAAAGAAACAAAAAAAAACATAGACTCAGCAAAAACAAAATCAACAACAATGAAAATGCTGAAAAGAAAATACACAAAGAAAAATGACTCAGCACAGAAAACTAAGTGGAACAAAGAAACTGTCAACAACACACACACACACACAAATACATCAAAACGACAGCACTAAACTCATACCTTTCAATAATTACACCAAATGTAAATGGACTAAAAGCACCAATAAAGAGAAAGAGAGTGGCAGAATGGATTAAAAAAACACCATCTGTCTATATGCTGCCTACAAGGGACACAGTCTTGACTCAAAGATACAAACAAACTAAAACTCAAAGGATAGAAAAAAAATATATCACAGAAACAACAATCAAAAAACAGCAGGAGTGGCAATATTAATCTCTGACAAAATAAACTTTAAATCAAAATCCACCACAAAGGATAAGGAAGGACACTATATAATGATTAAAAGGTCAATACACCAGGAGGACATAACCATAATAAATATTTACATACCCAAAGACAGAGTTCCAAAATATGTAAAACAAATTCTAACAGCATTGAAAAGAAAAATAGACAGCTCCACAATAATAGTAGGAAACTTCAACACACTACTTTCAGTGAAGAACAGAACATCCAGAAAAAGAAGCTTAGTAAAGACACGAAGATCTAAATGCCAAAACCAACCAACTTGATCTCATAGACGTATATAGAAGAATCCACCCAACAGCAGCCAAGTATACTTTTTGTCCCAACACACAAGTAACATTCTCTAGAATAGACCACATATTAGGCCACAAAGCAAGCCTTACCATAATCCAAAACATCAAAATATTACAAAGAATTTTCTCTGACCATAAAGCCATAAAAGTAGAAATCAATAACAGAAAAAGCAAGGGAAAAAATCAAATATATGGAAACTGAACAACACCTTGCTCAAAACCACTGGGTTATAGAAGAAATCAAGGATGGAAAAAATTCACAGAATCAAACAAGAATGAAAACACATCCTACCAGAACTTTTGGGACACTGCAAAAGCAGAGCTCAGAGGCTAATTTATAGCAATAAATGCACACATCCAAAAAGAAGAAAAAGACAATCTACATACTGGGGAAAAAAAAATTGGCTACGACACATCTGATAAGCGTCTCATCTCTAAAATCTATAAGATACTGCAAAACCGCAACAACAAAAAGACAAATAACCCAATTAAAAAATGAGCAAAGGATATGAACAGACACTTCACCAAAGAAGATATTCAGGAGGCTAACAGATACATGAGGAAATGCTCACGATCATTAGCCACTGGAGAAATGCAAATCAAAACTACAATGAGATACCATCTCACCCCAACAAAAAACACAAAATAATAGATGTTGGCGAGGTAGTGAAGAGACTGAAACACTTACACATTGATGGTGGCATTGTAAAATGGTACAACCACTTTGGAAATCGATTTGGTGCTTCCGTAAAAAAGCTAGAAATAGAACTACCATACCATCCAGCAATCCCACTCCTTGGGATACATCCTAGAGAAATGAGACCCATCACACAAATACATATATGCACACTCATGTTCACTGCAGCACTCTTTACAACAGCAAAAATTGGAAACCACCTAGGTGCCCATCAATAGATGAATGGATAAACAAATTATGGTATATACACACAATGGAATAGTACGCATTGATAAAGAACAATGATGAAGCCACTAAACAACATGGAGGACTCTGGAAGGCACTATGTTGAGTGAAATTAGCCAGTTGCACAAGGACAAACGTTGCATGAGACCACGATTATAAGAACTCCAGAAAAAGTTTAAACACAGAAGAAAATATTCTTTGATGTTCACAAGGCTGGGGAGGGAGGGAGAGGAGAATTCACTAACTAAATAGCAGACAAGAATTATCTTGGGTGAAGGGAAGGACAACACACGGTAGAGGGGAAGTCAGCACAACTGGACCAAAACAAAAGCTAAGAAATTTCCTGAGCATAACCAAACACTTTGAGAGACAGAGTAGCAGGGGCTGCTGTCTGGGGAGCATGGTTTCAGAGGACATCTAGGGCAATTGGTGTAACAAAGTTTATTAAGAAAATGTCCTGCATCCCACTTTGGTGAGTGGCATCTGGGGTCTTAAAAGCTTGCGAGCCGCCATCTAAGATGCATCAGTTGGTCTCGACCCACCTGGAGCAAAGGAGAATGAAGAACACCAAAGACACGGGGAAAATATTAGCCCAAGAGACAGAAAGGGCCACATAAACCAGAGACTCCAACAGCCTGAGACCAGAAGAACTAGATGGTGCTTGGCTACTACCAATGACTGCCCTGACAGGGAGCACAACAGAGAGTCCCCGATGGAGCAGGAGAGAAGTAGAGTGCAAAACTCAAATTCTAGTAAAAAGACCAGACTTAATGGTCTGACCCAGACTAGAAGAACCCCTGAAGACATGACCCCTGGACTCTCTGTTAACCCAGAACTAAAACCATTCCCAAAGCCTACTCTTCAGACAAAGATTAGACTGGGCTATAAAGCATAAAATAATACTCGTGAAGAGTGTGCTTCTTAGTTCAAGTGGATGCACGAGGCTAAATGGGCAGCTCCTGTCTGGAGGCGGGATGAGAAGGCAGAAAGGGACAGGAGCTGCTTGGATGGACCCAGGAAATCCGGAGTGGAAAGGGGGACTGTGCTGTCACTTTACAGAGATTGCAACTAGGGTCACATAACAATATGTGTACAAATTTTTGCATGAGAAATTAACTTGAGCCGTAAACTTTCACCTAAAGCACAATAGAAAAAAAAAAAAAAGCTCACAATCATCAGACCACTTCTGAGCACAGTCACATTCTCAGGTCACAATGTGGCAGGACATTGAATCCTGTGTAGCTGGCCTTCCTATCGCCTCCATATCTAACTCCAACTCCTTGCTTCAAGCTTTTCTATCCATCAACTCACCCCACTCCCACACTCTCCAGCTGCCTCCGTTTCGCCAAAGACTAAATCCCTCCCTGGCCTTCCAGCTCATCCTAAGGACAGCTTTCCACCCTGATTCTTCAGGTGAGGCGACTCTGCTGCCTGTCTTCCTCTCCAGCAGGCTCTCCACGGCTTGGCTCACTGCCCAGTTCAGGGTTCCTCCCTCCAGGAAGACTTCCAAGCTGGATCAGCACAGCAACTATCTGCTTCTTAGCTGGGGGGACTGCAGAGCTTACCTTACTCCCTAGGAGGAGGCAGGAAGGCAGCATGTGGAGCACGAGCTGAGCTGTGAGCATTCCACCTCTCACCATACCTACTTCTTTCTCACTCTGCTTCTCCCTTTTTGCCGCTCCAGCCCTCACAGTCCTTTTCTTCCCTCCTCCCTTTCCTCCTTTCCTTTCTAAGTTCTTCCTTCCAGAGCTTTAGGCCTGTCGTTGGTGCCTCAGGCACTATTTAGTCCCACTGACCCTCAGAGATAAAGCAGCTGCTGACCTATATGACACCATGTACAATTGATCTTCCTAGTGCTTTGCCTATTCATTTACTTGTTGGTTTGTTGTTTTTGTTAGTTCATTTCATCTCCAAGAAACCAAAGGGCTTTCCCTGGTTCTCATCTCTGAAGTCCCTCCACGATGACCCCAGATAAACTCCCTCCACTCTTCTCCATCCTGCTAGCAAAGGTGGGGAGGGGATGGAGAGCTGCCCTTGCACTGCCTGAGATGATGAGGCAGGTCTAATGCTGAGGAGGCACACTTTCTACCTTAAAATTGCCTAATGACACTACCTGGAGACTCAGGGAGTGTCTACTAAAAGGACATCAAAAAGTCAATGACACAACTTGGATGTAATAGTGTTGACTCACTGAAATTGGGGGCTTGCTGCTAGGAGTCTCAGTGAACCCACCAATTCCCACTCCCCACAATTCAGTTGGATTTTCCAGTCTTCATTTCTCACCACTTTCCCTGCTTATTTGCCCCATACTTCTCCCTCCTAGGAAACCCTGGTGACGTAGTGGTTAAGAGCTATGGCTGCTAACCAAAAGGTCAGCAGTTCAAATCCACCAGGCACTCCTTGGAAACCCTATGGGGCAGTTCTACTCTGTCCTATAGGGTCACTATGAGTGGAAAGCGACCTGACAGCAGTGGGTTTTTTTTTGGTTCTCCTTCCTGGCACTCTCTGTCTCTCTCCCAAGCCAGGAGCTGAAGCAGCCTGGCCAGGCCTCTGGGTCTCCTTGGCCCTGCTGGTTCCCTTCTCAAGCAGTCTACAAACTATGTACCCCCTCGCCTTCCCGCACTATGCCAGTGATCTTCACCTCACAGCTCACGCAGCGCCTCACATCACAGGTGTGCTGCAAAGCCTTTATAATTACAATTACAACCCTTCACGGCTCCCATGTCAATCACCACCATCAAAAGCACTGGCTGATGACAACTCAGTCATCCATAAAATGGTGGAGGGGGGAAATAAAAATATGTGTTCCCCAAGGTAAATGGTACCATCAGGAAACAATCCAACAAACCAAGAATGTGGGATATTTTTTAAGGCAATTAGCCTAGACACTTCAAAAAAGTCAAAGTCATTAAAAATAAATAAATAAATTGTGTGTGTGTTTGTGTATGCATCTATAAACATATATATTTATGTATGTATGGAAACTCTTCTAGATCAAAACAGCCTGAGAAGACTTAACTAAACGCAAAATGTGAAGCTTGATTGGATCCTGGTTTGGAAAAAAGGAAAGTGCTGAAAATACATTTGGGGAAAACTTAGGGAAATTTGAATGTGGATTGAATATTAAATGTTATTATAGAATTAGTAGATTAGATCAGGTGGGAGGGAATTACTAATGGTATTGGTGACCTGCAAGAGAATGTCCTTGTTCTTAAGGAGAAGCAGGCCGAAACATTTAGCGGTCAAGTGTCAAGGCGTCTGCACTTGCTTTGAAATCATTTTGCAACAACATACGTATATACATCTCGAAAGAGACAAGCAACCAAGGAAAATGGTTAACAATCATTCAATCTAGCCCGAGGGTTTACGGGTGTGGTATAATTCTTTCGACTTTTCTGTGTGTGTGAAAATTTTCAGAATAAAAAGTTGAGGGGAAAGAAAAAAAATAAATGTTCCAAATGCCTGCCATGTTGCATAGTATGCTGAGGGCTTCTGTCTGTTGCAACAGATCAGACAAGGCTAATGGAAGGGGATTTTTTTAAGTCTATTTAGTTTGGGCAGGTATGTAAATATTTCTTTGGCAATGGATATGTCTGCTAGTTGTATTTGGTCTAGCAGGAAAAAAGATTTGGCTTCTCAACACAATTAATGGCAGCATGCGGTAACAGCAGGGAGCCTGGAAGTACGGCACTGCTGTGTTTACCTACAGAGTATGTAATGTCCCTAGATAACTGAGAGAAGAGTATAAAACATCCCTATGTTTACTTGTGCATCCATATATTTCCTTTATGTGTCCATCTTTATTCATATGTCGGTCTCGGTCCCCAAGTTCCTAGGAGGCAGGGACAGCATCCACCCAGATCACTGCCCATCTCCCAGCATGCTGCCATGGACAAATACTCAACATGGCAATAAAAAGTTAATGATGATGATGTTGTGAAATAAGCATGCATGTGCCTGACAGAAAATGAGTCCACACCCTGACACCCAAAAGGCCTAGAGGACTTTGCTACCATTGCTGGCAGAACTTGGCATTACGTGAGGAGCCCACTGTTACCTTTAGATCCTCCTCCTGGAGCTGTTCAATGTACTCCAGCATCTGTTCCTTCTCCTGCTCCCGCTGCTCGGCAAGCAGCGATCGCTCCTCCTGGTTCTTTTCCATCTGTTCCACAATATGCCGCCTTCCTCTGGGAAGGAACAGGACCACACTGTTTTAGAGGCCAAGGGTGTCTGTCCCTCTGCTTCAACTTCCATCCACATAATCCCCCACAATGGGAGGCATCACGGTAACAATTTGACAAATGCTTCTAAACAGCAATACCCTTTATGGGCCTAGACCAAAGTCCTTCCCTAGGGTGTTTTGGGGGTTGGCCTTCTCTCTTCTAAGCACCTAGTTCTGAGCCTCAACCTTCTTGAAATTCCTTTTCTTCATTTGTTTTCCCAAAAGTGCACCCCACATTATGATACACCTTCTCCCTTCTAGTATGTAACCAGTTGCCGTTGATTCTGACTCATAGAGACCCCATGTGTTTCAGAGTAGAACTGCTCCAAAGGGTTCTCAATGGCTGTGATCTTTTGCAAGTAGATCACCGGACCTTCCTTCTGAGGTGCCTCTGCTGAATTCGACCTGACAATCTTTTGCTTAGTAGCCTAGCGCTTAAGAGTTTGCACCACCCAGGGACTTCCCGGTTCGTAAAGAGCTCCTGAAATCCTACCACCTCCCAAGTCTTCCCAGAGTGAACACAGGAGCCCGGCTAGCTTGAGAAGGCTACAAAGCCCAAGACTTCTAATTTCTCCTCCTGCCATCACCAAGTTTATCTTTTCTTCCTAACCCACCTTCCATGCCTAGTTTGGTAACGGTCTCTTTCATATCCTATCTCACATGCTCAGACTGTCAGCTACTGGTGGGCAGGGACTGAGTCTGAGCACCTCACCCAATGAAACAGTAAAAGCAGGGAAACCAGGTTCTAGAATCAGTGTTGCCAGTGATTCCCTATGTGTTACTGAGATGTCAATAATCTTGGAAGTATCCAGAGAAGATAAGACCCCATGATCTATGAGTAAAGGCTGGAAGAATGGGAGAAGACACAGATTAGGATAGGAATCAAAGGGAAGAAGGGTAAGATTCAGATTCAGATAGAGCACTTGAGTGGCCTCATGACGCCAGATGAAATAAACAGGAGTAACGAGTATAAGTTACATGGGAGCAGGTTTGGGCTGAATATAAGGACCAGTTCAGATCATTAAAGCTGCCTAATGAGGCAGAGATTTTTCCATCACTGGAGCTGTTTTTGAAGAAGATGGATAAATGCTTAGTCATTAAATAAACTTGTGTTACGAGCCTATTATAGCCTATCAGGTACCTACCAGAAGTAGAGAGATGAAGGGGACAAGAGAACAGAACTCAGTCAGGAAAAGAGAAATGCCATTCAGTGTGGTACAATGGCTATTTATAGAGGTAATTCATGTGTTTATGGCTGCTATTCTGAATTTCAGACACCATGGGTCTATAATTTACCTGTTCTGGGACTTGTCCTTTTCTGTAAAATGTAAGGGGAATAAATCTATTCATTCTAGCACTTATTAAGTACCCACTACAGGCCAAATGGAGCCCTGGTGGCACAGTGGTTAAGAGCTCAGGCTGCTAATCAAAAGGTCAGCTGTTCGAATCCACCAGCTGCTCCTTGGAAACACTATGGGGCAGTTCTACTCTGTCCTATAGGGTCGCTATGAGTCAGAAATCAACGGCAATGGGTTTGGTTTGGTTTTTTTGGTACAGGCCAAACACTGTTAGGCACTGGAGCTACAGGAATGAATAAGACAGGGACCCTGTCTTCAATGAGTCCACACCCTAGGAAGGGTCACAGAGCCACATGTAAAGAGATGCTTGTGACAACTCAAGAAGTAGTGTTCCCAAGCATAAACACAGAGTGACAGGGCACAGAGGTGGGAGCACTCCCCTGTCTGGTGACATGAGGGAGGTTTCAGGGGAGGGGACCCCAAAGCAACACAGTGAAGGAAGAGAAAGCATTTTCCAGGGAGAAAAGGAAAGAGAAGAGTCTTCAAAGCAGAAGAAACAGCAAAAGCCATGAACTTGTGACAAGACCTGGCATACTGGGGGCGGGGGGCGGAGTATGCAGTGCACAGCAATTAGTGGTGAGAAATGAAGCTGAACTGGGGCCAGATTGGAAAGCATTTGTGACAGTCTTGGAAATAATTTCTAAAGGTTAACCTTCAAGTTTTAAAAAGTTCTGTGATTCACAAACACAATGCAATCCCAATCCAAATACCAACAGCATTCTTTAACAAGATGGAAAAACTAATCATTAACTTTATATGGAAAGGAAAGAGGCCCCAGATTAGTAAAGCATTACTGAAGAAGAACAAAGTAGGAGGCCTCGCACTACCTGACCTCACAACCTACTATACAGTTACGGTAGTCAAAATAGCCTGGTACTGGTACAACGACAGACACATAGACCAATGGAACAGAGTTGATAACCCAGACGTAAATCCACCCACCTGTGGTCACCTGATCTTTGACAAAGGTCCACAGTCCATTAAGTGGGGAAAAGGCAGTCTTTCCAACAAATGGTGCAGGCAAAACAGAATGACCACCTGTAAAAAATGAAAAGGACCCCTACCTCACACCTTACACAAAAACTAATACAAAATAGACCAAAGAACCAAATATAAAACCAAAAACCACAAATATCATAGAAGAAAAAATACTGTCAACACTAAGGGCCCTAATATGTGGCATAAATAGGATACAAAGCATAATTAACAATACACAAACACCAGAAGATAAGTCAGATAACTGGGATCTTCTAAAAATTTATCACTTATGCTCATTAGAAGACTTCAACAAAAGAGTAAAAAGAGAACCTACAGACTGGGAAAAAAATTTTGGCTATGACATATCCCACATCTAATTTTTAAAATCTATGGGAAAATCCAACTTTTCTACAACAAAAAAACAAATAAACCAATTAAAAAATGGGCAAAGAATATGAACAGATACTTCACTAAAGAAGACATTCAGGAAGTTAAGACACATGAGGAAATGCTTGAGATCACTAGCCATTAGAGAAATGCAAATCCAAACTACAATGAGATACCATCTCACCCCAACACTACTAGTGCTAATCAAAAAAAAAAAAAAATAGAAAATGTTTGAGAGGTTTCAGGGAGATTGCAACTCTTAAGCACTGCTGTTGGGAATGCAAAATGGTACAACCATTTTGGAAAACGATAACGGTGTTTCCTTAAAAAACTAGAAATAAAAATACCATACAATCCAGCAATCCCACTCCTAGGAACATACCCTAGAGAAATAAGGATAGAAACAATCTAAGTGCCCAACAACAGATCAATGGATAAACAAACTATGGTACATACACAAAATGGAATACTACGCAATAATAAAGAACAATGATGAATCTGCAAAACATCTCACAACATGGATGAATCTGGACGGCATTATGCTGAGTGAAATAAGTCAATCACAGAAGAACAAATACTGTGTGAGACGACTATTATAAAAACTCATGGAAAGGTTTACACACAGAAAGAAACAATCTTTGGTGTTTACAAGGAAGAGAAGGGGTAGGGAGGGGAAAACACTAACTAGATAGCAGATAAGTGGTAACTTTGGTAAAGGGTAAGACAGTACACAGTACTGGAGAAGCCAGCACCCCTTGACCAAGGAAAAGTCATAGAAGCTTCACAGACACACCCAAACACTCTGAGGGACCAAGTTCCTGGGTTAAGGTCCAGGGGCCATGGTCCTGGGGGACAGGTAGCTCAGGTGGCACAATACAGTTTATAAAGAAAACATTCTACATCCGACTGTGGTGAGGAGCGTCTGGGATCTTAAAAGCCTGAGAGCAGACATCTAAGATACTTCTACTTGTCCCATCCTGGCTGGAGCAATGCGGAATGAAGAAAATGAAAGACAAAAGGGAAAGATTAGTCCACAGGACTAATGGACTACAACTACCACAACCTCCACCAGACTGAGCCCAGAACAACTAGATGGTGCCTGGATACCACCACTGACTGCCTTGACATAGATCACAATAGAGGGTCCTGGGCAGAGCAGGAGAAAAATGTAGAACAAAATTCAAATTCACAAAAAAAAAAAAAATCAGGCTTGCTTGCCTTACAGACACTGGAGAAATTCTGAGAGTATAGCCGCCAGATACCCTTTTAATTCAGTAATGAAGTCACTCCTGAGGTTCACCCTGCAGCCAAAGACTAAACAGGTCTCTAGGGCAAACAATAACACACATAAGGAACATGCTTCTTAGTTCAATCATGTATACAAGACTAAATGGGCACACCAACCCAAAAGCAAAGATAAGAAGGCAGGAGGAGACAGGAGAATTGAACAAATGGAAACAGGGAACCTGGGGTGGAGAAGGCGAGAGTGTTGATACATCGTGGGGTTGGCACCAACGTCACAAAACAATTTAGTATTAATTGTTTAATGAGAAACCAATTTGCTCTGTAAACTTTCACCTAACGTATGATCTTAAGAAAGTATAAAAAAGTGAAATAAAAAAAAGAATTAAAAAAAAAAAGTTCTGTGATTGCACAAATCACTTTATAAAGGTTTCGAGATAATAATAGACATTACCTGTTGCTGTCAAGTCGATTCTGACTCATAGTGACCCTACAGAACAGAATAGAACTGCCCCCATAGGGTTTACAAGGATCGACCGATAGATTTGAACTGCCAACCTTTTGGTTAGCAGCCAAGCTCTTAACCACTGCACTACCAGGGCTCCATACTAAACATTGGTTATGATCATTTCTCATCTCTTCCCTGTTTTGCTAGTTTTCAGACACGTGGAAATGAGTTAGAGCGGGAGATGCCAAAACTGCCTCTTTACCGGATTCTTTCCTCTCTCCTCTTCCTGTCCAGTTCCTCCTGCCTTTGAATGGATTTCTGCCGCTCTACTTCCATCATCTGATCCAAGCGCTTCTCCTCTGTTTCCAATTCTTTTTGGATCAGCCGCTTCTCTAAGATTTGGGCATCCCGGATAGCATGGCACTTGGCATTGAGGATGATCTGTGGGGTGGAGATGAAATCGTGGCACTAGATCTGGGGGCAAAAATAGGGAAGGAGGCAGTGTAGGGGTGTGGACGTTTGAAGGGGGAGAGATGGGAGCAGAATACTATCGAGCTTGCTAGAGATGCTCATGGCTGCTCAGTAGACAACAACCCAGAGCCATCGAGTTGATTCCGACTCATAGCAACCCTATAGGACAGAGGAGAACTGCCCCATAGGGTTTCCAAGGAGCGCCTGGTGGATTTGAACTGCCAACCTATTGGTTAGCAGCCATAGCTCTTAACCACTGCACCACCAGGGTTTCCCATGGCTGCTCAGAAGCCCAGAAATCAACAGCATGCATGCATTGACCCTTCCCCTTAATATAGTTTAACTGTCCTATGAGGTGCTGGACACTGTGCAAGGAGAGGCCCCGAATAGCTCTTTCGGGGCACTGGGTATTAATCTTTTGGGAGTCATGGATCAATCACCCATTGGGAATCTAATGAAAGCTATGGGCCCGGTCCTCAGTAAAATTCACTTACGTATATACACACAGAATTTCCATAGAACTTCAGAGGTTCATGTCCCTTCTTAGGGATCTATGAACTTCAGGTCCCCTAAGAGGGACCATGAACCTCAAGTTAAGACTCCCTGTTCTGCACCTTAGGGAAACTAAGATACTCCTGCAGAGGCCAGGCCACCAGGTTGTGAAGCTGGAAGAGCCCAGCAGGACACTAGATGCGATGAAAAACAATGGGCCCATCAGTAAGAACCAAGAAGTAAAAGCTTTGGAAAACAAAAGGAGGAATAGGTAGAAAAGATTTACCTGAGAGACAGAAATTGCAGGTGAAGGAGTTGGGGAGTTAGCGTTTTTTCAGTTGGTGGGGAAATGAGCCACATGCAAATGGTTTGCAAAAACAGAATTCAAATGAGCCTTTGGTCTTTGTGCTCTCAGCTAAAGGAAGCACTCTGGGCACTTCAAAAAGAATCCAATGGCTGAACCACCAAATGTGGCCAGAATTAAACAAACAGGATAAAAATAAAAGGTAATATCCTCATAGTTATCAATCCATGGTCCAAAAAGCTCTCCCGTCTATTAGTTTATTTAACACTGCCAATAATTCTGTTTAGTAGTTTTACCATACCTGTTTTTCAGATAAAGAAACTGAGGCTCAGGAAGGGCAAGTGACTTGCTCAAGGTCACACAGCTAGCAAGTGACAACGTCGGTCCTCCCTCCCTCCGGTCATAGCAACTCCCATGGAAATGCATTTCTTATCTGCCTGCCCCTGGCCTCTCAGCCCTCCTCTTGCCAGCTGGAGCCAATGCCGTCCAGTATGAGAGTAAGAGAAGGGCAGAAGCAGCGGGGAGCAGCGAGTCGCAGTGAGACCTCAGAGGGAGGGAAGAAATGTAAGCGCCCACCTTGCTCATGTCCTTGAGCTCCTCCTCCTGCTCCATCCGCAGCTTGTTGGCTCTCTGCAGGAGGTTCTGGGCCCTCTCCTTGGCCACCTCCTCCAGGTCGCTGAGCTTCTTGTTGTTTTTACACACCATTTCCTTCTGTTTCATGATCTTCTTGCGTGTTGTCACTGCATCCTAAGGGACACCAGTCTGAATTGGTGAGGGATTCCTCCCTGTGCTCTGTGCCCTGGGCACTAGCCTGGCTACTGCAGGTGACCCAATAGGACTTCTGCCTCATGCCATCGTGCCATCAAAACCCAGAAGGTTCATAGTTTGGCTTCATTCCCACCACTGACCTTGCCCCCCAGCTGCTCCCACATCTCAGATATGTCTCTCTAGCCTCCGTTCTGCAATATACACATTCGCTCTCTGTTTCGGGGTCCCCTCACTACAGTTCTGGCCTCTCCCCATTTCCATTCTGCCCGCTGTCCAAAGAGATCAGGGCTGAAGGAGGTTAGCTACCATGATGGCTTCCTTCTCCATCTTGAAGGCCTGTTCCTTGGCCTCGAGCTCTTCCCTGGTCAGGACGTGTGATGCCCATTTGATCCGCTCAAACTCCTCGGGACTGATGATAAGGGACTCCCCAGAGGGATCCTCTGTGGGAACACTGACACGAGGAATGAACAAAGTTAGGGAGAGAGAGAGAGGGCAAGATCCTAGCACCATGCTTCAGGCTTCTCTTCCCCTCCCTCATTAGTGGCAGCCCTCCGGCTTGGACGCAGCCATTGTCAGGAAAGACCGCCAACCGTACTATGGCTCTACCAGGGACAAGGAATCCCAGATGAGGGTGAAGTAGAAACCCAGGTTAAAAAGAGACATTCTAAGTACTTTAAAGGACCAGCTGATATGTTACCTTCTCTGTGCAGCAGTCTGTGACCCCCCCATACACACATGTGCCACCCCCCAGGTCCAATCACCTCCTCCTCCAAGCCCCATGGCCCTTTGTTCCTACTGCCTGTATTATTGGCCAGTCATGCAGCATCTGTTTCCTTGGCTGCATTACAAGCTCCTTCAGGGCACTGGCTCTGTCTTAACTGTATTGGTAGCCTAGTCTCTGGCACACTGCTTAACACAGAGTGAGAACCCAAAATAAAGCTACTGAATTGAATCTGAAAAGTACATTATTTCTTGAGGATGACATAAAAAGGGCAAGGAGATGCCAGACAAGGCTGAAATGGATGCCAGTGAGAAACCTAAACATCCCTGCCCAGAGAGAAGCTTTGAACCCTAAATATTAATTAAAATCTCTGAACAACACCAGTCAGAGACATGTCTATAGACCTCTCCTTTCTAGCTGCCCAACTCACTCAACAAACCAATAACTAATTATAATGATTACAAACAAAAGACCTACGTTAAAGATGGGGGAGGGAGAAGCTGGCGGGGGGTGAAGTAAAGGTGCTTCTGGGTGAGGCAATTTAACAGGTACACCTGGCAACAAGACGCAGACACTCTGAGACAGGAAGCAAAATCTCATGTAAATAAAACCAGGCGGGGGGGGCGATTCCAGGAAGTACACAGAATGAGTGAGTGACTTGGGGATTAGTCAAGATCTTGTAGCTCATTGAGTGGCATGGCACAAAACAGCCTTGGATCTGGAGTGACCAAGAAGGATCTGAATTGGAGACGGAAGCTCATGCTGCTTTCAGCAGCCCCTGAAAAATGACCAGCCCCTTCACCTCTGACCTGTTCAGGACTAGACCACTTCAAGAAGAAACCTTTTCTCAGACCCCAGGGGTGGCTGCTGACCATATCTGGCTGCATCATGCCAGGGACCAGACTGTTCAATCAGGAACTACAGTCAAGCCCAGTTCCCACCTGTGCCTCCCTGGCTCATGACATGGGCACCATTTTCTGGGAATTGTGCCACAAGTGGTTAAGAGCACAGCTGCTAACCAAAAGGTCGGCAGTTGGAATCCACCAGCCACTCCTTGGAAACCCTATGGGCCAGTTCTACTCTGTCCTATAGGATCACTATATGATCGACTGGATGGCAATGAGTATGGATTTTTTTTTAAGTGGGTGGAGCTAGAGGAGGGAGAGCAGTTACAGGGAATTAAGCATTAGTGCAAGAGCTAAACCACTGAGAGGACAGGGCTGGTTCATTTCACATTTCTGAGCTAAGCCTACACCCCACAGGAGGGGCCAAAGCAACAGGCAGCTCCAGTCAGGAAGCAGTGCTGAGCTAATCCCAAAGGAACCCCAGGAACCCTTGTGAATTTCCTCTTCTGGCCTCAGAGTCTGGGAAGAAGCCAGGGAGCTATTAGGCATCGGGTCCATTTTCCTTTGGTTCAGATTCTTAATGCATCAGAAAGGAACTGACAACTGGGTCATTTCCTTTTACCAAGTGAACTAATGACGATTGAGGGAGGTCACCCACTGAGCGCTCAGCCCCTTAGGTCCCAGCAGTAACCAAATCGGTTGTCAATGAGCAGATTCCAACTCATGGTGACCCCATGTGTATCAGAGTAGAGCTATGCTCCATAGCGTTTCCAACGGCTGGATTTTCAGAAGTAGATCGCCAGACCTTTCTTGCAAGGTGCCTCTGGGAGGACTCGAACCTCCAACCTTTCAGTTAGCAGCCAAGCACGTTAACCATTTGCACCACCCCAAGACTCCTTAGGTCCCACCAGTCAGCCAAAAGAAAGGGAGAAGAAAGAAGCTGGCAATAAAGGGCAGTAGCGATAATAGATACAAGACAGCAAGAAACAAGAGAGGCCAGGATGGAGGAGTAAGCATAAGAGCCATAGAACTAAAAAGGGGAAACAACTGCGAAAGGAGTGGGGAATGGACTGAGAGAATAAAATCAAGCCAGTTCCCATCTCCCTGCAGAGATCCTCAGCATAAGTGCCACCTGAGCACAGGAGAGCAGGGGCCTTGCCCCAGTACTCACATGAGCTCCCGGACCATGTCCCGAGTGATGAGCTGAATGGTCTTCGGCTTGTGGTCCATCCCTGGTGCAGTGAGCATCCTCTGAATGGCTCGCTTGTCTCGGAGCAGTACAATGGGGCTGTCACCAGGGGCCTGAGACAACGGCTATGGGGCCAAGGACAGCTTAGAAGCTGGTCACTGCACTTCCTGCTGGTCAGTCCTAATTTCAAGCCTGTCCTGGGACTTCCACCCGCTCCAGACTATGGGATGGCCAAGAGTAGCCTGGGCCCTGAGAAAGCAGCACGGTGCTCTCCACTGGCACATGGCCGATGTAGTCTGTCCTGACCAGCTCCTCTGAGCCCAAGGCCTCTCTATAACTTGTGCAGATAAACACCCCTGGAGGGCTAGGGAGAGGAACGGTTGCCAGTGTGGGTGTATCCCTAGTCTAAAACCATTAGGAAGGAAAAGTACATTTTTGATCTCTAGGTTTTAGGTTTGGAAACCCTGGTGGCATAGTGGTTAAGAGCTATAGTTGCTAGCCAAAAGGTCGACAGTTTGAATCCACCAGGAGCTCCTTGGAAACCCTATGGGGCAGTTCTACTCTATTCTATAGCGTTGCTATGAGTCAGGATCAACACGACAGCAGTGGGTGTTTTGATTTGGTTAGGCTCTCCTCCTTCCATGACTTACGAAAAAAGAAATAATTCTCTCACTTAGACCCCACTATGGGTTTGAAGCAATACTGTTTGTTATAGACTGATCCAACCTATGATGTTAAGAATTTTTAATCCTTCTTAATGATTAATTGGAGCCCTGATAGCACAGTGGATAAGGGCTCGACTGCTAACCAAAAGGTCAGCAGCTTGAATCTACCAGCTGCTCCTTGGAAATCCTATGGGGCAGTTTTACTCTGTACTGTAGGGTCATTATGAGTCAGATCCCCCAAAAGAGCCATATCGAGGGAATTCGAAAGAGCTAAATGGCTAAACGGCCTGGTGGAGACCTGTCCTTAAAATTTTGGGTGGTGAGACGGTCAGTGAGTTAGAATTCAGCAAGAAGAGTAGAGATTGGATATGTAAGTTTTCAATTTTTTTCGGCAAGTGAAGGAGTTAGCTAACAAAATGAAATCACTTATTTCGGGAAAATGTTAAACACAGACGGGAATTTTGTTTGTCATTGATACCGTAACTACACTCCTGACTGGAGGCAAGGGGACAGCCTCAGTGGTGATTCCGTCCTGTCCTCAGAACCTCACTTTGCATAGCCAGATCCCATGAGTGTTGCTGCCACCTGGCGCCTGGTCTGTGTGTCCAGACAGGCATAACGTCGTCATGCCACAGGGCACTTCTGCCCCCTACTGCCAGTTGAGAGTCTTCCTCAACTGTCACCCAGCAGTAAGGTCAAAGAAACGGGACCAGGGACTGGCATTTTGCTGCCTGCCCCCTTTTTCTAGCCAGCAGGACTACTTGTGAAGACCTTGGCCACTTCCAAAGCTATCTTTGCTTTGATTAGAAACTTTCTTGGACCCAAAACAAAGAATGCCTATGAGGACACTGCACTCCTTGAATTCCTTCCTTTATCAATTAAGAAAACTGCTGCGGAGAGGGAGCCTTCTAAATGGAGAAAGATGCCCATCTCGAGACCTCTGGAGAGTCCTTTTCATAGTGAGGATGGAACAGGGATAGACACCAACTCTTCCCTCCCTAACCCACCCCGCTGTCAGAGCGGGGGTTTCTGTCTCCGCTGGCTTCTCTTTGTTTTCTCCTTCTCTTTTCTCTCTCTCTTAATCTCTCACTGTTTCATTCTCTTTCTCCCCTTCCTCTCTTCCTTCATACCTACAGATTTTACATGTACTAAAAAAAGGAACTCTCTCGCTCTCCTTTTCTAAGCTAAAGGAGTTGCCAACCCCTTAATTTGGATGACACTTGCAAATAAATTTCCCCAAAGCTAAGTGGTTGTTTTGTTAAGCATCTGAGAAAGCAGGCTGATTTTGTGTTTCACCCTGGAGCTATTGTTGGATGGAGGGGGAAATATGTTGCTCAATGTCTACAAGATCAGCCCAAAAACCAAACCAAACCCGTTGCCGTCAAGTCCATTCCAATTCATAGCAACCTTATAGGACAGAGTAGAACTTCCCCCATAGGCTTTCCAAGGAGCGCCTGGTAGATTCAAACTGTTGAACTTTTGGTTAGCAGCCGAGCTGTTATAACCACTACGCCACCAGGGCTCCTTGATTGGCCTAGGGACCCGCAAATGTTTTTATTATGGTGCTCTTACTCAGCACTATTGAGCTCCCTGCAGCTGAGCCTCTCTTTTGACATTACAACAGATTTTAAATGCTGTGCAGATATGAGGATTTCAGGGGTGTAGGAAACTAGGTACCCGTTTACATAAATCCCACTAGATCTACCTCTGAGAAAGGGATGACTTGCCCCGGGCTAGCTTTGTCCTGAGCACCTGGATGGGGCTTGGTAAGGGTTACCTTGATAACTCCAAAGAGGCTCTCATCCACCTCAGAGCTCACAGCTTTCGTTCGATAGCGAGTTTTATTTCTTGACCTGTTGGAAGTGGTAGAAGCAGAGCTCAGGATGCCAGTTGTGCTCGACGGCTGGAGGAAGAGGCAGAAAGTTTTGGGCCATCAATACTGAGTGACATCTGACCCCTGGGCATAGTAAACACTTCTCCAGCTCATGCTGGGGGAAACTGGGTGGGGTGTCAAAAACCACCTAGGGAAAGCACCTGGGTAAACCTTGAACTGTAGTGGGCAAAAAGCAACAGGTGAACGACGACCTCACAGATGCAGAGGGGTCTTTGGGTGGGAGCAAGACTCACTAGCTCTGTGAGAAGGAGCACATCTGTAGTTGCTGAAGCTGAGGGAGGCCAAGTCGGTCACGTGGTAGGAAGGAAGGAAGAATGATAGGGGGATGGCAGGAGGAGAGGAGCCCCAGTTTTCCACAAAGATAACCTCTTGTGAGGCAATTTGGATGTGTCTACCCAGAAATATATATAGTGTCCTCTTCACCTCCAAATTTCTCCACCTGAGCTCCAAATCCCCTTCACATAGCACTCCCATTCGACCCCCTTTCTGTTTCCATAATCTGACAAGGTTATGGTGGGGATAGAGGATCTACGGGATGGACAAGCACCATGCCCACTGATTGGCACATGGTTGGTGCCTAAGAAGCTTCAGTGGACGGATGCTGAACGATTACCAGCTACAATCAGGCAAACCAGTTCATCATGTCCACACTATGGCTCTTTCACTCCCATGACCCCTGTAGTACATATTAGTCATCTTCTTAGCCATCCAGTATCTTCCTATGTTTGGGGAATTCCCCATCTAATGAGTTGTGGGACTATAGAAGCTGAAAATACCAGGTCTTTGCTTTCCCAGGCTGGGCAAGGGACCTAGGCTTAGCCGATTAGATCACCCAACCTTGACAATGACTAGGGAACTTGAGAAGAAAAAAGCAGGAACAAAAAAAACCTTTCTGGCAGTGTCAACTTTATCCAGTGTCTGGGGTAATGCCAAAAAGGGTACTAGCAACAGCACCCCCGTCCAAAGCTGGCAGTGACAGAGGTCCAACATCAGGGGTCCTTGTCAGCCCAGCTCTAGGTTGTGATGTTAGCCTTGGTTCCAGCTGCAGAGCTTCCCTTTGTTCTTGTCTATCTTCCTAGCCTAGTTTTGCAGCCATGGTATAAGGCCTATGAGCTCTCCAACATCCTCTGAACACATTCCTTTCTATTTAAATTGGAGTCTGTCTCTGTGATTTATAACCAAGAACTCTGGCTGATTCAGTCTCCATTCCCAAAGGTCAGTCCAGCTTCCGCTCAGCCCCAAGAGTAGATGCCTGACTCCGAGAGGTAGTTTCTGCAAGGACTACTGGGAAACACCAGGCTCAACATAAAGCTGATTCAAATCTCACTTTGGAGGAGCCTGTGCCTCCCGCAGCTCTCTAATCTGGGGAGTCCTGGGGCAATGAATTAAACCCATTGGGCCTTCCTAAATTTAAGAATCAGCAGCCACCAAAGGAAGAGGGAAATGAATCATGTGCTCCTGGTCACTAAACACTGGGCGATGTTTTGAAACATCTCTCAGTGACCTGTCATTACCCCAACCAGACACCCCCAGCACCTGTCCCACCTGTGTCAGGTTTCCACACTAACTTGGGCAATTATTCTCCAGCTGGCTCTGTTGCATGTCACCAGCACTGCCGCGTATGCTGTTTCCCTCCCTGCCTGGCACAGCTGCAGAGGTGGCTTACAGAGCGCACCTCCCTTTACATCCTCAGTCAGCCCCAATGCAGCAGGGCAAAAAAGCTTGGATTTATTAGGAGGTAAATAGAAGCAGCCCTGAGGCTGCCTGATAACAGGGTTATTGCATGGTAGGCGGTGAGCAACTGCTCCCCTTCACACTGAAAATAAAGAGGAAAAGAATAGAAGCTGCAGATGGTGGGATTCAGACATTACGAATAACTGAAAAGACGGAAGGCACTGGATCATGAGAGGCAGTATGAGTTCCGTGAATAATTAAGGAAAAAGGCACAGTGCCCGGCATAGAGGGGCTCAATATGTGTTTTATAAGGAATGAATGAATAAAACCAAGGAAGCTGGTCTCTCAAAGGCTTGCCTGGCTGCACAGGGCACTCCGCATTGTCCATATCACGGATATGGTCTGCACAGTGGAAAATAACATATGAGAAAAGGCTTTGAAGTACTGATGGAAAGTATTATTATTGTTTTGCACTGTTTTCCTGTTGCTTTTCCAGGGCACCTATGGCTTTCTCTTGGGTTCCGTGTCCACCAGGCTTCAGTTTCCTCCAGGACTGGGGCTGCATCTCCTCCTCCCTGAGACCCTGGTATCAAGGACAAGAGGAAGTCACAACAAGAGATATCTGACTGCTTGAGCCTAGAAGTCGGAACAGAGGAAGGGAAGTCGATGACCACAGAAAAGTGGTCACTGGGCCGGGCAGAGGGAAACACTATGTCCAAGGTTGAGTGGCTAAGAAACCTTACTTGGAAAATGCTGACTCTGAAGCCACAGCTTACATCAGGGTTAGAATGACCAATTTTGCCAAGATTAACAAGAAGGAATCGGGTGGTCACTGTGTACAACTACTAGGAAAAAAAAAAAAAAAAGAACCAAGCAGAAATAGAAAGTTAGATCCCTCTGGACCAGAGACAGTAGCCAAGAGGTTCTTTCAGGTGATGAAGGGCTGATTTTATTCCTTGCACGACCAAAAAATATTCCCAAGAAGTTGAGCAGTGTCTAGAGAGAAGTGTGCCTAGTCCTTTTTGGGGGATGACACCTCTTGAAGGGCAGGAAGAGGGACTAACAAAAACTGGCTTTTATAGCTTAGGTGGCAAAGTAGATTGGGGAAGATGGGGACTGAAGACAGATAAAGATGCCAGGCCCTCTTCAATATGATCTTGGTGACCCAGCTGACTCCATCTCTCTTCATAAACCATCCCAACCCAGGGGCATGAGAGTTCAGCTACAGCTAAGGGCTCTGTGAGACTCTGATGCAGAAAGATTAGCTGGTCAAGTGGATGATGACTTAGCCTTATAGTCATTAATAGTGGACAGTCTCCATATTAAACTTTAAAGAAAGCAGATTATGAGAAACATGTAAGTATGTAAAAACGTTCACAGGGAGGGTATGTACCCAGAATGCATTACTGAAAGAATGTTCACGGAAATGTTTAGCAGTAATTCCAGATGAATTTTACCGTCTTAAAATGTTTCTTGTACTGAATAATTTTCTGCAATAAGTTACTATTTTTATGACCAGAAAAAAATAATATAACTATTTTTATTTAAAAACAAAATAAAACAGAGGGCCTGGCGCCTCGGCTCTGGAAGCAGAAGTCAGCTTTTAAAAGACCACAGCATCGTATAGCCAGGGATTCAGGATGTTTAGCTCAAATCCAGCAAGACAAAGCTGGAATGGGGCTGGAATAGATCAGTGTGGAGTTTCCTTGACGTAACTGAAACACCTGTCAGCTGAACAAAGACAAAGAAAAGACAAAGACATGTCCTTTCCTAGATGTCCTCTCTGCCCTAGGACCTAGTTCCTTTTTCTCATACAAGTCACTGCAAGCTGGCAAATTCAGGCTTCAAACTCTTGGCCTGATTCTATTTTCCTCTCTGTGGGCCTTGGTGTCTTGGTTATCTAGTGCTGCTATAACAGAGATGCCACAAGAGGATGGCTTCAACAAACAGAATTTTATTCTCTCACAGTCTAGGAGGCTAGAAGTCCAAATTCAGGGCATTAGCTCCAGGGGAGGTCTTTCTCTCTCTTTTTGTTCTGTTGGAAGGTCCTTGTCATCAATCTTCCCCTGATCTAGGAGCTTCTCAGGCACAGGGACCTGGGTCCAAAGGACACAGGACACACTCTCCTCATGGTGCAGCTTTCTTGTTGGTATGAGGTCCCCTTGTCTCTCTGCTCACTTCTCTCTTTTAAATCTCCGAAGAGATTGGCTTAAGACAAAATATAATCTTGTAGATCTCATCAACATAACTGCCACTAATCCATCTCATTAACATCATATTTACAACACACAGGAAAATCACATTAGATGACAAAATGGTGGACAATCACACAATATTGGGAATCATGGCTTAGCCAAATTGATACACATTTTTGGGGGACACAATTCAATTCATGACACTTGGTTACTAAGAAGATGGGGATTCCTATGCACCAGGCACCTGCTTCCTTTTCACTCTGAGTTAACTCTTTCCTCTCCTGGGACTAGGTTGGCCCACTGGGGGATGCCATCTGAAGACAACATTCTATTCAGTACTGAGGCCCGCATCCCTCTTTCTGAAGGATGTTGTCATTCATTGTTTTGGTAAGAGTTCTGCCTAATCATGAGCCTCCCTCCCACCACCACCTCTACCTGCTCCTCCAAACACTGTCAAAAGGTAGTGAGTAGCAACACACACACACACACCGGACCTGACAGAAGAGCCAAAACCTGTTACTGTTGAGTCTGATTCATAGTGACCCTATAGCACAGGGTAGAACTGCCCCATAGACTTTCCAAGGCTGTAATCTTTACAAAAGCAGACTGCCACATTTTTCTCCTGTGGAGCAGCTGATGGTTTCAAACTGGGGACCTTTCGGTTAGCAGCCATGAGGACGCCACCAGGATCTCTTTCCAGAAATGCACAGATCACTAATTTGACCTGTTGCTTCTCAAAGGTACCCACGTGCACATTCCTGCCCAAGGGATTTCAGACGGCCTTGGTGAGCCAGCCAAACCTCTGCCCTGAGTGGCCCCTGGGTGGGAACTCCCTGATCTGGGTGCTCTACAGCCCACAAGTCTAACCCAGGGGAACTCACTGATGAAGGAGGGCTTGGGGCTATGTAGGAACTCCCTGGGTAGCGCAAACGGTTAAGTGCTACACTACTAACCAACAGGTTGTTGGTTCAAACCCACCCAGAGGCACCTTGGAAGTAAGGCCTGGTGATCTGCTTCCAAAATGTCACAGCCTTGAAAACCCTACGGAAAAGTTTCACTCTGCACACTTGGGGTTGCCATGTGTCAGAATCAATTTGAAGGCAACTAAAGACAACAAATGGAAACCCTGGTGGCGTAGTGGTTAAGTGTTACAGCTGCTAACCAAAAGGTCAGCAGTTCAAATCTACCAGGTGCTCCTTGGAAACTCTGTGGGGCAGTTCTGTTCTGTCCTATAGGGTTGCTATGAGTCGGAATTGACTCGACAGCAACGGGTTTTTTTTGGAACGACGACAAGTGAATACGAAAATTTAAAAACATGAGGAAAAGGGAACTAACACTCACTGTATGCCCTTAGGTGGAGCCCTGGTGGTGCAGTGGTTAAGAGCAACGGCTGCTAACCAAAAAATCAGCAGCTGGAATCCACCAGCTGCTTCTTGGAAACCGTGTGGGAGAGCTCTACTCTGTCCTATAGCGTCGGTCGCTATGAGTCAAAATCAACTCCACAGCAATAGGTTTGGTTTGGGTTTTTATGCCCTTAGGTGCCAGGCATGATGCTGGGGTGTCTCCTACATACATAAAAAATACATCGTTGCATTTGTAAAGCTCTGAGGGGAGGTGGGGACAGTGAAGCAAAACACAGAAGTGAAAGGCAACCCCCACTGCAACACTGCAGGGAGTCCTCAAAGGCTGGGAACTGCTTTTTGTTAAAACCTGTTGCCTCCAGTTGATTCCAACTCATAGCGACCCCCTAGGACAGAGAACTACCCCATTAGGTTTCCAACATTGTAATCTTCACAGAAGCACACTGCCTCATCTTTCACCTGCAGAGCCGCTGGTGGGTTCGAACCACTCACCTTTTGGTTAGCATCTGAGTGCTTTAACCACTAGGCCATCAGGGCTCCTTTGCTTTTTGTTAGGGACTTATTTATTTCATAATTAACAGTGCTTTTTGGAAATCCCTACTTGGGAACTCTGAATTTGAACCATTGAGGCCCAGAAAAGCAGTGTAACTTCTGCAGTGTGCCCACAAGTGACACACAAGTGGCCACCTTTCCCAGCTGGTGTCCCCCAGAAATTCTACAGTTATTTCCAGCAGCCCAAGACTCCAACACCTCCCCTCTGCCCTATCCACCTCAAGCCCAGGCATCCCCTTCATAGTTCCTCCCAGGCCCATTGCCCTTCTCAACCACATGCCCCACAAAGACCCTTATCGCAGAGAATCCCAATCCCAATTTCCAGATAGTCTCCCTGGCCTGGCAAACCTAGTACCTTTCTCATTTGCAAATTTCATTGTAAGCCTACTGAAGAACCCAAGGCCCAGCTAACAGAAGAGAAAACTGAGGCTCAGGGACATGATATGACTTCCCCGTGGTCACACTGCTGGTTAGTGACAAATGGGTACGATATCCTGTCATCTGGCCTCCTCACTGGTGTTTTTCCACACCACATCCCACAATCCCCAGCTCAGCGGTTGGCCCCAGCATGATGGGGAAGGGACTGGCCGAGCCATGTCTTTCTCCCCAACTCCCGGGCTCAGCACCACTCCACAATGACAATCCCAATCGACTTCACCTCTAATTCCTCTTGGACCCGACTCATGAATTCCCTAGTTTTTTCCAGGGAAGTCCTCTCCACTCCTGGGCCTCCTGACCGCTCCGCCTCCCGGCTCTACTTCGGCCCTCCTCCACCTTCGGATTTTCCTTCCTGGGAACCCCGACCCAATTCAGAACATATATGGGGTCCCATTCGAGGTTCTCTCCCACTTCCCGGTGCCTCACCATCTCGGCCACACGCCTAGACTCCGTCGCCACACCGCAGCCGCCACCGGGGCGCTGAGTGTTGACGCGTTACCATAGCAACCAAGAGCCCGCGCCCGCGGGCCAAGCTCCGCCCCACCCCTCTTCAGTGGGCGGTTGCTGAACGCTGGTTGCTTTGGGGACCTGCACCCCTCCCGTTGACCATTCCCGCCCGCGCCCTGGCGGGAACCGAGGCTCTGATCTACTGATCCGCCCCGGCGCGCCCAGCTCTCCACCTTGGCTGAGATTTTTGGGTCAAGAACTAGGATGGGCCCAAGGGATCTTACTGCCAGGTCACGCTTTCCCCCCCGCCCCGACACCCCACCTAGGTTGCCATGGTTACCGTTGCCTCATCAGGTGCCAAGCCAAATCCTGATGAATGTTTCACCTTCGGAAAACTCGACAGGCCCAGACGAAACGAGTTTCACAACAGGAGTCTGGTTAGACAAAGGAAAGAACTTCCAGCCATAAAGCTATGTATGTAGTCTCCTTGAAATTTGGGCCTGTGACCTCCAGCTCAGAATTTAAAAATCAAAATGTAGGCCCTACATTAGACCATCCGCATCAAAATCTATGGAGCTGCCTTTCAGGGAACTGTCTTTTAACCAGGCTCCCAGCTTATTTGTATGCAGTGTTCTGAAAGACTTGTTCGGAGTTTTATGATTTTCCCAATTTGGTTTGGCCCCTTATGCCTCCCAGTCTGCAGGGAAAAAACTGAACTGACCCCCACAGGCTGCCTGCTCCAACCCCACAAAGCCTTCCCGCCCTACAAAGAACATCTTTCTTCCTCCAGTGCTTATTATCAGGACTTTTTGGTCAAAAAGACATGGGGGCCCTTCTATTCTGTGAGCCACTTACCCACTCCCAAACCTCTCTCCAGCCCTCACCTCACAGCCTTTCTGAAGCTTGGTCCAACTTTTGTTCTTCAAAGCCCTTCCCTACGTCCTGTGACATACTTCCAGCTGACAGAAGATTGGCTGCAGAGCTAGGGCCAGGGAAGCGCTGCTGCTAAGCAGGGGCGCCCAGGGGCAGGGGCGCCCAGGGGCAGGGGCCTATCTGCAGAAAATAGCGCCTATGGCAACTGGCTTTAAATTGCTAAATGATCTCACAGCTGGCATGGAAACTGCGATGCAGATGGAAATTGCTGTCAGTGCCCCTCCTCAAGCAGTGCCCTACCTGCCGCACCTTTGTTACCAGCCATACCTTAGTTATGTGTCTGCCCTAAGGGACAATCTCTAAATTGCACCTTCCCCCCGGCCCCCCCCCCCGCTTTCCCGCCCCCTCCCCCGCCCCTACACCCCCCCCCTCAATTTCAAGTTGACAGGGGCGATGAGTCAGCAGAAATGCCTTCCCGTCTATTGTCTGGCTACCTCAGTCAGGCACCTTTCATATTTGTGGCTCCTGGGAATGTTATCTGGCACCCCCTTGGACTTGCACCCCAGACAAGTGCCCCCCTTTGGTCCACCCTTTCTACACCTTTGTGGGAGAATAGAGGAAAAGGGACAGGGTCACCTCCTAGAGTTTTTATAAGTACTGTTAAAACAAAAATCATATTAAGCTAATAATAGAAATTGACTGAAGCTTATTTAATATGTGATTTGCAAATCAGGGTAACAGTTCGACTAGGGAGTCAAAAACATTCCCAAGATGAGAATCTCCAAAATTCTTATACCCTATCTTATAGACACTGCCATGGAAGAAGGGCCAGAACAAAACTAATAGAACAATTTGTGGTCAGGAAGGATTTCTTACAGCATTGTCTTAAAAAACAATCAAAATAATTACTGATTTACCCTAAAACATCCCTCTAGTTTCAGTGACGTCACTAGGGTTGGTGTCACCTAGGTTGGTAACTCAGGGTGTCACTCCCCACACAGACTGGCAGAGAATCCACCCTGGTGGACCAAACTGTGGGCCTCACCCTGCCCCTCCAGGCCCTGCCCCCACATCTCCCTACAGCTTCTCCCCTCTCCCATTGGCCAAGGTGGAGACCCTTTTCTCTGCCCAAATGGTAGGCATAGCAGCCCATCCCCCCCACCCTGGGTGACAGGTGACATCAACTCTAGTGATGCCACTCAGCCCCTCCCCCAATGGTGCTGACCAACCACTGTCACTGCGGACCTTGGGATCATTTTGGTGTCATTCCTTCTGGCAGTGTAAGGGGGTGCAATCCACAACCCCTGCACCCCCTTCAGTGACATCACTGCCTAGTCTGATCTTTGGAGACCGTTTCTCAGGACAGACTACACATAGACAACTCTTCAAAAGAACATAATATCCAAAGCAGAAGGTCTTTACTGGGTTATCTAGACGGTTGTCTGACTTTTAGAAACCAGATTCTTCAAGACTCAAGGTTCAAAAGGACATCTAAGAGCAGTGGCCTGGGTGGATTATCCCAACTCCATGGACCCCGTAAATCTGGATTCCAGGAGAATTAAAACTGTTTCTCAGCCTTCACATTCCTTCCTAGATTTCCCAACCTTTATCTCCTTCAGGATCCTCAAAAGGGCAAGAGTTGTGCCCTCCACCAGCCCCAAGCCCCACACACAAAGTGTTGGAGGTGGGATAAAAAGGAGGGGAGAGGAAAGTTGCTACTATACAGGGACAGACCAGAAGAGAGAGAGAGCTCAGTCCTTGGGCAGCTTGGGAGCGAAGAAAGGGGATTTGCTGACGCTGGCACTCTTCCTTTTCCAGCCCCAGCATCATAACCCCTTCTTCCCTGCAGCCCAGAGAGAAGGAAAGACGTCACCAACCCACCGTGGATCTGATGCTTGCCAAACTAATCCGCGAAGCCCCATTCTCTATGGGGTGGTTATTATCAAATAACCAATTACCAGGGAGGTAACTGGCCAAACTCCAAGTCTGCGCTGTCAACACAGACAACCTTTCTGAAGGAAAGGTGTAAAGCTGAGGAAGGAAAGAAGGGGACGAAGAGGGGGATGACAGTGCAGTGTAAGAGAATCGCCTCCCAGAGCTCTGTCTGAATTTACCTCAAAGCTAACAATGCTGACGCTTCAGGGCTTCCATGAGCATGAGGCCCTTTCAAGGCCCAAGCAGGGCACTTAGAAATGTGTCTACTTGGTTACGAATTTTTGTAAGTTTGCAAAAGTAAGCTGTGTCAGAGATACACTTATTTTGGGTCTAGTAAAACATGTTTCAGGGCCCTAGTAGCGTAATGGTTAAGCACTCAGCTGCTAACAGAAAGCTCCATGGGAGAAGAAGACCTGGCAATCTGCTCCTGTAAAGATCTCAGCCTAGGAAACCCTAGAGGGCAATTCTACTCTGTCTGGCACACAACAACAGCAAAAACAACGTATGTTTGGAGTCCTTGGGTGATGCAAATAGTTAACAGAGTTGGCTGCTAACTAAAAGGGTAGAGGTTTGAGTCTATCCAGCGGCACCTGGTAAGAAAGGCCTGGCAATCTACTTCTGAAAAAGCAGCAACTAAAAACCCTATGTTAAACCTTAACCTAAAAATATCCCCCGAAGTCTTCTTAAAACCAAACAATAGTCTAGGTTAACCGGTTAAAAAAAAAAAAAATCTGCCTTGAGCATTATGCTTTTTTTAAGAACTATCTTTTTTTTAAAATCTGTATGGGACTAGGGTCGCTATGAGTCGGAATCAACTCAATGGCACTGGGTTTGGGTATCTATATGGGATGAAAGTGGCAACAGCAACTCGAACAAAGATGAATCTGTGAAGCATCTCACGGTGTGGATGAATCTGGATGGCCTTATGCTGAGTGAGATAAGTCCATCACAAAAGGACAAATATTGTATGAGACCACTACTATAAAAACTTATGGAAAGGTTTATACACAAAAAGGAACAATCTTTAATGGTTACGAGGGAGGGGAGGGGTGGGGATGGAAAAAATACTAAATAGACAATAGATAAGTGGTAACTCTGGTGAAGGGTAAGACGGTACAGAGTACTGGGGAAGCCAGCACGAGTTGTACAAGGCAAGGTCATGGAAGCTCCATAGACATGTCCAAACTCCCAGGTACTGAATTACTGGGCTGAGGGCTGTGAGGACCATGGCCTCAGGGAACATCTAGCTCAACTGGCATGACATAGTTTATACAGAAAATGTTGTGCCCTCTACTTTGGTGAGTAGCGTCATTTTGGAAAACGATATGACACTCCCTCAAAAAGCCATGTTACCGGAGAATGGCCTTGGTTCTTGTCTTCATGTAGGAAAGAATTCAAACACTGAGACAAATAGTGCCAAGCGAGCAGAGGTTTATCAGCAAGCAGAGGGTTGGTAGTAAAAGTACACTTGACTAGGAAGCGTCAAGCGGGCTACTCAGGTAGAGAAAGAATCTGAGTGCCCCATAGTCATTTTTTTTAGGGTTTTATACCCTTTTTGTCTCTTATCTGTCTCTGTTAGCATTTAAAAGCCAGGACAGGACCCCCTATGGAGACTATTTCCTTGGCTTAAGGTTTAATTACCAAATTAGGGATCTTATCAAGTTAGGGACTTTATCAAGTTAAGGACTTTATCAAATCAAAGACCCCTGTAAAGATCATTTCCTTGGCTTAAAGTTTAACTATATAAAAACCCAGTGCCATCGAGTTGATTCCGACTCATAGCGACCCTATAGGACAGAGTAGAACTAGCCCATAGAGTTTCCAAGGAGCGCCTGGCGGTTTAACTATATAGGAACCATCTTTTATATATATATATATCTTTTTTTTATTGCACTTTAGATGAAGGTTTACAGAACAAAACTAGTTTCTCATGAAATGGCTAGTACATATTGTTTTATGACATTGGTTAACAACCCTACGACATGTCAACACTCTCCCCTCTCAAACTTGGGTTCCCTCTTACCAAGCTTTCCTGTTCCCTCCTGCCTTCTACTCCTTGCTCCTGGGCTGGTGTGTCCCTTTAGTCTAGTTTTGTTTTATGGGCCTGTCCAATGTTTGGCTGAGGTGGGAACCTCAGGGGTGACTTCATTACTGAGCTATAAGGGTGTCCGGAGGCCATACTCTCAGGGTTTCTCCAGTCTCTGTCAGCAGGTCTGGCTTTTTTTTTTTTTTTTAATAATTTTTATTGTGCTTTAAGTGAAAGTTTACAAATCAAGTCAGTCTCTCACACAAAAACCCGTATACACCTTTCTACACACTCCCAATTATTCTCCCCCTAATGAGACAGCCCGTTCTCTCCCTCCACTCTCTCTTTTCATGTCCATTTCGCCAGCTTCTAACCCCCTCCACCCTCTCATCTCCCCTCCAGGCAGGAGATGCCAACATACTCTCAAGTGTCCACCTGATCCAAGAAGCTCACTCCTCACCAGCATCCCTCTCCAACCCATTGTCCAGTCCAATCCATGTCTGAAGAGTTGGCTTCGGGAATGGTTCCTGTCCTGGGCCAACAGAAGGTCTGGGGGCCATGACCACGGGGGTCCTACCAGTCTCAGTCAGACCATTAAGTCTGGTCTTACGAGAATTTGGGGTCTGCATCCCACTGCTCTCCTCCCTCAGGGGTTCTCTGTTGCGTTCTATTTTTTATAGTTGCGTTCTATAGGGACCATCTTATTGAGGAATGTCTCCACCCCCGTCTCATCCTTTGTAGGAATTGTCTTACTGAGGAATGTCAACACCCCCTGCCTTTTCCTCTTCCCGAGTGCAAGCTCTCCCCCTGCCCCTTACAGCCAGAAATAGAAATTACCATACTATCCAGCAATCTCACTCCTAGAGAAATAAGAGCCGTCACACAAATAGACACGTATGCACACTCAGGTTCATTGCAGCATTTGTTACAATAGCAGAAAGATGGGGACAACCCAGGTGCCCACCAACAGATGAATGGATAAACTATGGTACATACATGGTGGAAGATTTGTTTAAAAGACTGTCTTTTCCCCATTTGTGGACTTTGGGCCTTTGTCAAATATTGGGTGACTGTAGGTGGATGGATTTACATCTGGGCTCTCAATTCTGTCCCATTGGTCTATGTGTCTGTTGTACCAGTACCAAGTTGTTTTGACTACCGTAGCTGTATAGTTATCTGGGAAGAAGTACAACCAGAATGTTCCTTAGAAGCAGGGATGGCAAGACTGCGTCTTACAAACTTTGGACATGTCGTCAGGAGGGATCAGTCCCTAGAGAAGGACATCATGCTTGGTAAAATACAGGGTCAGCGGAAAAGAGGAAGATCCTCAACGAGATGGATTAACACAGTGGCTGCAACAATGGGCTTGTCAAGCATAACAACGACTATAAGGATGGCGCGGGACCAGGCAGTGTTTCGTTCTGCAGTCTATAGGGTCGCTATGAGTTGGAATCGACTTGACGGCACCTAACAACAACAACAAGCTGTATAGTAGGTTCTGAGGTCAGGTAGTGCAAGTCCTCCTACTTTATTCTTCCTCTTCAATAGTGCTTTACTTATCTTGGGCCTCTTTCCTTTCCATATAAAGTTAATGATTTATTTTGCCATCCTCTTTAAAGAGTGCTGTTGGTATTTGGATAGGGATTGCATTGTATTTGTAGATTGCTTTGGGTAGAATTGACACTTTCATAATGTTAAGTCTACCTAACCATGAGTATTGTACGTTTTTCCATTTATGTAGGTCTCTTTTGGTTTCTTGCAGTAGTGTTTTGTAGTTTTCTTTGTACAGGTCTTTTACATCCCCGGTTAGATTTATTCCTAAGGTTTTTTTGTTTGTTTGTTTTTAGGGGTTATTATAAATGGTATTGTTTTCCTGATTTCCTTTTCATAGTTATCCTTATTAGTGTACTGGAATCCGTGATAGTTAAGATTGTGTGTTGGCTTGGCTGGGCCACGATTCTCAGTGTTTTGGCAGTCGTATAATGTGATCGCTTCCCTGTTGACATTTGATATGTGATCACCCCTATGACGGAATCTACCAAGTGATACCGGTGGAGGCGGGGACTGTGGTGGCTCACCACCCCATCAGCCTTCAACTCTCTGCCCTCCGCTGCCTAGTCCTTCCTGTTGTCTTTGCCAGGGCTTTTGCTTGTTGCAGATCCTGCAGCTGGCTCCTGTTCATCTGATCTCTAGTTCTTGGGCTAGTGGCTCACCGGCGATATTGCCTACTGATCTTAAGATTTGTTTACCTTCACAGCCTGCAACAAACAGCACTGTTCTCCAGCCTGCCAACCTTGGGTTCACCAGCCCCTGCGGCTACATGAATACCGAGTAAACCTCTTTCCTGCCCCCACGGACTTGGGACGTTACAGCCTCTAAAAACTGTGTGAGCTATTTCATTGAACTGTGTGAGCTATCTGATTGATATAAATCTCTCTCTATAGATATATACATATGCTTTACTGGTTTTGCTTCTCTGGAGAACCCAGACTAAGACAGAATCCAACTGATTTTTGTATGTTTATCTTGTATCCTGCTAATCTGCTGAATCTTTCTATTAGTTCCAGTAGTTTTCTCATGGAGTCTTTTGAGCTTTCTATGCATAGTATCATGTCATCCACAAATAGGGACAGTTGTTCCTTACCAGTTTGGATGTTTCTTATTTCTTTTTCTTGCCCTATTGCTCTAGCTGGGACTTCCAGCACAATGTTAAATAGGAGTGGTGATATAGGGCATTCTTGCTTGTTCCTGTTCTCAAGGGGAATGTTTTCAGCCTCTTTCCATTGAGAATGATGTTGGCTGTTGGTTTTGTATACCAAAAAAAATCCTCATTGCCGTCAAGTCAATTTTGACTCATAGCGACCCTACAGGACAGAGTAGAACTACCCCACAGGGTTTCCAAGGAGCCGCTGGTGGATTTGAACTGCCAACCTTTTGGTTAGCAGCCGAACTCCTAACCACTATGCCACCAGGGTTTCCTTAAAATGCCCTTTATTATGCTGAGGAATTTCCCTTCTATACCTATTTTATTGAGAGTTTTCATCAGGAATGGGTTCTGGACTTTGTTAAATGCCTTTTCTGCATAGATTGAGATGATTGTATGATTCTTTTATTTATTTATGTGGTGGATTACATTGATTTTCTAATGCTGAAGCATCCTTGCATACCTGGTATGAATCCCACTTGGTTGTGGGAAGCTGAATTCTATTGGCTAGAATTTTGTTGAGAAATTTTGCATCTACATTCATGGCAGATAATGGTCTGTAATTTTCTTCTTTTTTTGGAGTGTCTTTTTCTGGTTTTGGTATCAGGGTTATGCTGGCTTCATAGGGTGAATTCAAAAGTATTCCTTCCTTTTCTATGTTCTGAAATAGTTTGAGTAGTACTGGTATAAGCTCTTCTCTGAATGCTTGGTAGAATTCTCCAATGAAGCCATCTGGACCAGGGCTTTTTCGTGTTGGATGTTTTATTTATTTATTTATTACCTTTTCAATCCCTTCTCTTGTTGCGGATCTGTTCAGGTTTTCAACTTCAGTTGGTGTTAGTTTGGATAGGTAATGTGTTTCTAGAAATTTGTCCATTTCCTCTAGGTTTCCAAATTTGTTGGAGTATAATTTTTCATAGTATTCTGTTATGATCCTTTTTATTTCAGTTGGGTCTGCTGTCATGTCCCCCATTTCATATCTTATTTGGGTTATTTACATCCTCTCCTGTTTTTTTTTTGTCAGTTTGCCCAATGATCCGTTGATTTTACTGATCCTTTCAAAGAACCAACTTTTGGTTTTGTTGATTCTATTGTTTTTCTATTCTCTATTTCATTTATTTCTGCTCTGATCTTTATTTTGTCCTCTCTTCTGGTGGCTGTGGGCTTCTCTTTCTATTTGTTCAAGTTATGTAGCTAATGTTTTGATTTTGTCCCTTCTTTTTTTGATGTGTGCATCTATTGCTATAAATTGACCTCTGAGCACTGCCTTTGCTGTGTCTCAAAGATTTTCGTATGATGTGTTTTCATTCTCGTTTGATTCTAAGAATTTTTTAATTCCATCTTTGATTTCTTCTATTACCCGGTAGTTTTTAAAAAGCAGGGTGTTATTCCGTTTCCGTGTATTCAATTTTTTTCCGTGCTCTTCTTGTTGTTAATTTCTACTTTGATGGCATTGTGATCAGAGAAGATACTTTGTGTTATTTCAATGTTTTGGATTTTGTTGAGGGTTGCTTTGTGGCCTAAGATGTGGTCTATTCTGAAAAACATTTCATGTGCATTGGAAAAGAATATGTACTTTGCTGCTATTGGGTGGAGTGTTCTATATAAGTCTATGAAGTCAAGTTGACTGATTGTGGCCTTTAGATCTTCTGTATCTTTGCTGAGTTTCTTTCTAGATGTTCTGTCCTTTACTGAGAGTGGTGTGTTGAAGTCTCCTACTGTTATTGTGGAACTGTCTATTCTCTTTTCGCTGCTGTTAGAGTTTGTTTTATGTGTTTTGGAGCCCTGTCATTGGGTGCGTAGACATTTTTTATGGTTATGTCTTCATGGTGGATTGTCCCTTTAATCATTATGAATGCCCTACTTTGTCTTTTATGGTGGATTTTGTTTTAAAGTCTATTTTATCAGAGATTAGTGTTGCCACTCCTGCTCTGTTTGGGTAGCTGTTTGCTTGATCTACTTTTTTAACCATCCTTTCATTTTTAATAAATTTGTATTTTTGTTTCTAAGGCGTATCTCTTGTAGACAGCATATTGATGGGTTCTTTTTTTTTTTTCAACCCATTCTGTCACTCTCTGTCTCTTTATGGGTGCATTTAAGCCATTTACGTTCAGTATTATGTTCAGTATGATTATTGATAGGTGTGAGTTTATTGCTGTCATTTTGTAGTCCTTTTTTTGTGGTGTTCATGTTTTCTTTGTTCCTCTCAGTCTTCTGTACTGAATTCCTTTTGTTTGTGGATTTTTGTTTTATTTCTTTCATTTTTGTGGCTTTTGTGTTTACTGAGACTTTATGATTTTCTTCTTTATTTTGCTAAGTAGGTTTGTTAACTTTCTTTGTGATTACCTTGAAATTTACCCCTGTATTCCTAATTTTAAACCAGTCTTTTATTACTTGATAATGCCTTGGCTTCCTCTCCATTTGAAAGTTCTATAGCTACACTGTTTATTCCCTCTTTTATTGTTCTGATGTCGTTATCATTTACAGATTGACCTCTCTGGTTCCATGTTGTAAATTTTTTAGCTTTGTTTTATCACTGAGAGTTCATTACCTAGATTGGTATCTGGCTGATGCTGTCTTATGTGCTAGGTGTGTCTGATGTTGTTGGTTCTCTAACTGAAGGACTCCCTTTAATAATTCTTGTAAGTTTGTTTTGGTGTATACATAGTCCCTTAATTTCTGTTTATCTGGAAATGTCCTAATTTCACCATCATATTTAAGTGAGAGTTTTGCAGGATATATTATTCTCAATTGGCAGTTTTTTTCTTTAAAGGTTTAATATGTATTATCCCATTGCCTTCTTGCCTGCATGATTTCTGCCACGTTTTCAGAGCTTGGTCTTATTATTTCCCTTCTGTATGTGACTTTTCATTTTTCTTGAGCTGCTCTCAGGATTCTCTCTTTGGCTTTAATTTTGGCCAGTGTGATTATCATATGTTTTGGTGTTTTTCTTTTGGGGTCTACCCTATATGGGGTTTGTTGAACTTCTTGGATGGTTGGCTTTTCATCTTTCATGATATTAGGGAAGTCTTCTGTCAGCGAATCTTCAATAGTCCTCTATGTTTTCTCCCCTTGTTCTGGAACTCTGATCACACACAAATTTTTGCTTTTGATTTTATCCCACATCATTCTCAGGGTTTCTTTATTTTTCTTTATTCTTTTCTCTGATTTTTCCTCAAAGTGGTAGCCAAAGTTTTGTCTTCAATTTCTCTGATCCTGTCTTCCACTGTTTCAGATTTGCTACTAAAACCTTCTATTGTACTGTCCATTTCTGAAATCTTGTTACCTTTTGAATTTCTAATTGCTATTTTTGTATGCTTTCTATTTGTTTATTTATTTTGATATTTTGCTCCTGTATTATTTTCCTGATTTCTTCCATTGTTTTGTCTGCCTTTTCCATGATTTTGTCTATTTTTTCCTTATTTTTTGTCTGCATTTTCCTTCATCTGTTGGAGAAATCTGAATGTTAGAGTTTTGAATTCCCTATCAGGTAGTTCCAGTGCATTTTCCCTAGCAGAAGGTCAACTGGTGTTCTAGTTTGGTCACTTTCCTCTCCTGTTTTTTTTAAATATGTTTTGATATTGTCTGCTGTCTCTGGGACATTCAGGAATTATTTTCATTTATTGATTGTAGATTTGGTTGTTTCATTCTGCTTTTTGTTTTATTTGGTTATGTCTGGGCAGGCTGGCTGGGTGTGTTTTGTTGCTTGCTTGCCTGTGGGCAACGGCAATCACTCAGCTGTGGTGCAGGAGGACAAGTCCAGCAGAGGTGGAGGGGTGGGGATGGGTAATTTGCAACAAAAACTGGGGGCAACAAGGCGGGGCTGGGGTGCAGTGTAGGGCAGGGTCTGGGGGACCACATCAGTACCGCTTGGGGGTGTAGCACTCAATGCATGGTGCAGATAGGCAGGAGGGAAAGGAGAGGATGTGATGTACAGAGCTAAGTGGGTGGGTGAGAGAAGAGATAGAAACAAAAGCAAAAAAAAAGTAAAAAGCAAAGTCAAAAATGAATAAACAAACAGAAAGAAGTAAGTAAATAAAATGGCAATGCAGTAGGATTTGGCAGGGGGATGGGACAGACCTGGTGAGGCCTAGTGCTGCTGGCTCTCTAGCTGAGCACTGTGGCTCTGCCAGTCGAGAAGTGGCATGAGTGGTGCATGGGGCTAGGTGGGCAGAAGAAAGGAAAGGAAAGAGGGAAAACCACCAATCAAACAAACAAATAATAAAGAAAATAAATAAACACAAGTACAAAATATGGCGGTGGCAGAGCCAGTCATTGGAGACAGAGTGGACTTGGGGTGGTGGGGAGCTGATGTCTGTCTTGCCAGGTGGCACAGCACAGTCCATTAGGAAGTGGCGGAGGCAGTACAGGACCTAGGTGGGAAGGAAAAGGAATAGAAGAAGGGGGAAGGTAAAGAAAAATTTAAAAAATATGGCACTGAGGGAGCCAGCCTGCAGGGGGGCACAGACCTGGGGAGGCTGTGTGCCAGAGGCTCTCTAGCCAAGCAGTACAGCACAGACCACGAAGAAGTTGTGGGCAGTGCAGGGGTTTGGGTGGTTGGGAGAAAGGAAAGGAAGGAAGGGAGAGAGAAGAAACAATAATTAAAACAACAAAATAAATACACTGACACTGTGGGAGCTGACCAGTGACGGCAGCACAGACCCTGGGAGGTCTCGTCCAGAGACTCTCCAGCTCAGCTGTCTATGGCCCCTACAGAAGAGGTGGGAGCAGTGCACAGGGCTCGGTGAGAAAGAGAAAGGAAAAGAAGGAAAGGAGAGAGAGAAACAGAAAAAAGAAGGGAAAAAAAAAAGAACAAAGCATACAAACCAAAAAATCATAGCTTGTCAAGAAGGGGAGGGGATGGCACACAGGGCTAGCTGAGGGAGACAAAAGAAAGGAAGGAAGGGAGAGAGAGAGAAGCAACAAAAAAAGCTCCCTCAAAAAAATAAAAAAACAAACAAAAATACAAACCAAAAAACAAACGAACAAAAAAGAAAATGGTGCTGAAGGGGCCAGCCAGTGAAGGTGGGGCTGACCTGGCAGCAGTGAGCTAGTGTCTGTCTGGGCGAGCAACTGTGGCCTGTTAGAAAGTGGCAGAGGCCTCGTAGAGGGAAGGAGGATGATGGGTGGGAAAGCTGTATCCCTGGTTAGCAGGTGCACTGTTTCCCGTTGGGAGCTCTGTGAAGTTGCCTTCCCATACTCCCTATCCACAGTCCTTGGTGACTAAGGTCCAAGATGGTGAATTCAGGTGGCAGAGGGCTGGTAACTCTTGGGCCAAGTGAACATGACTGTTGGCAAGCGGTGGACGCCTTAGAGAGGGAAGAAGGGTAGTGGTGGGAAAGCATGTATCCCTGGTTACCAGGTGCTCTGTCTCCTGTTGGGAACTCTGTGAAGTTGCCTTCTCATACCCCCTGCCTGCATTCTTTCGTGGCTGTAGTCCAAGATGGTGATTCCAGCCACATTAGCTGGTAGGGAAACTCCACTCAGTAGCTCTTTGCATTCCCTGTTCTCTGTCAGTTTCTTATTCCATTTGGTGCTTGACTGAGTTCTTTATTCCTTCATTTGATACTTAGGGTTCCAGAATTGACGTTTGAATCATTTTACTTAGTTTTTCAGGTCTTTGCTGCGGAGGGACAGTCTATAGCGCCATGTTGGCTCCATCTCTCCAAGAGATGAATCTTGATCAAAAGGGTAAAAATTGTGGAACAGAACTTCAAATTTTTATTGGAAACCAGACTTACTGAATACATTGAGACAGAAGGAATCCCCAAATCTATTGCCTGGAAATAACTTTTAAGCTGTGAACCAAAACTATCCCATTAAGTCATCTTTAAATTAAGCAACAGTTTAGCTCAGTAAATAATGTTTGCCTTGAGCACTGTGCCCTTTTAAAGAATTTCCTATCTGGAAAAAAAAAAAAAAAAACACCTGATGCCGTAGACCTGATTCCAAGTCATAGTGACCCTATAGGACAGAGAACTGCCCCTTAACAGTTTCCAAGGAGCAGCTGGTGGATTCAAACTGCTGACCTTTTGGCTGGCAGCTGAGCTCTTAACCACTGTGCTACCAGGGCTCCATAAAGAATTACCTATAGAAGGTCAAAATGACAACAGGAACTCTAAAGCACAGATGAGAACTTTAAGGGGCAGAGAGGCTAAGCTAACGCTAGTGAAGCAATATGGGCAGAGACAGGATGGTGACACAATGTGAAGCACGTAAGCATGGTCAATAAACTGTACATGTAAACACTGTTGAATGAGTGTATGTTTTGCTGTGTATATTTTCACCCCCTCCAAAAAAATTAGTGGTTTATAAAACCAAAGTGGTAAAGATGAGCCATGAGATCAGTAGAAATTATTTTGAAATTGAGAAGGAAATTGTACCAAAAATTTTCGGGTTCTACCAAAAGGTAATTCATTAAAAGGAACAGGGAAATTTTGAATAGTATAAATAGGCACTTAGATTATTTGATAATTATTATAAACATCAATATTAATATAATTAGAGGAACAAAATCGTATGAACACATTGGCTAAATATTAAATTTCTTGTTGATTTGACATAAAACATTGTTCTTACGAAGGCTGTGTAAAACTCATAATAAACCAAAAAAACCAAAACTATTGCCATCGAGTCGATTCTGACTCACAGAGACCCTTTAGGACCAAGTAGAACTGTCCCACAGGGTTTCCAAGGAGCTGCTGGTGGATTGAACCGCCAACCTTTTGGTTAGCAGCCGAGCTATTAACCACTACACCATCAGGGCCCCAAAACTCATACACTAAAATGAGGTCCTAAGACAAAGTGGTTAATGAGTTCCATCAACTCAAAAAACATTTACGATTAGTTACTGAACAACGCCCAGAAATCCTACGACTCATATAAGAAAGAAATGCAACATAGATTCTCCCAAATTTGACAACAATCATAAAAACTGACATGATTTTACCAATAGCAAGCTGTAAAAATCATAAAAACATGATTTTACCAATGGCAAGCTATAAAAATCATAAAAAGTAACATGATTTTACTAATAGCGAGTTGTAAAATAAAGGAAACTTTCTACTATATCAGTAATAATAACAAAAGCATGGATCGATTCATGCCGGAGAGTAGGCTGAATTATCTTTCCACTCTCTCTACAGAAAATAGTATAAAATCGTTGTCCTATGAAAAGACAATCAAGAATGTGCAGCCAAAAAACCTAGGGGTAAAAAAAAAAAAAAAAATTATTTGAGGCAGTTAATTCAGATAAACATGATGTTATTTTTCTAGCTATTATGATGTTTCTGGTATTTGCCAGTGGTTTTTAAATTTTATAATTTCTGATTTATTTTGTTATTCTAGATAAATCTTTACTTTTGTAACTAATTTTGTATTATTTGTCGTAAACGGAGCCTCCAAATGGTAGAAGCTTCGAGCCTGCCAAAACCAGTTTTCACCCCCTGATAAGTAGGGAGGCGACCTTTCCTTTGGAGGCAAAATTTGGCTCAAAATCACAGCCATATCCGGTGGGGCCTGTGGGACACTCTTCCTCCCATTTCCCAGCCTCACCTAAACTCTGCCCACCCCTCCTTTCCCTGTGCGCTTCCACCTTTTCCCTGTGCCTTTCCTTATTGTCCTCTGGTTTCTACTTGCATTGCTCCTACCTTGATCCCCAACTCTCATTTCACTCTCCTGCTTTGCTTTGTCCAGTTTTCAACCCGCTCTCACTGCCCAGCGAGCCAAGGGGTGAGAGCAACAGCTCAGAGGCTAAAGATGCCTGAGGAAGAGGGCAGGTCCCGGGCCTCTATCCAGCCACTAGCCCCACCTCCGGCTGCCTGACCCTTCCTACCAAGTCTCCACTTCAGGCGAAGTCTGGGAATGATCCCTGCCTTGCTGGCCCAGGACCAGGGGCCCAGAGCCAGGAGAGGTGCTGGGAGCCAAGGAGCCGAGAGGGGAGCCCAGCAATCCTGGGCTGGACTCGGTCGCGGCACCTCCGCCCTCCCCACCCCCGCCCTACGCTTGGCCTTGGAGCCTTCCTGGGTGCCTGGTCAGGCAGGCGCCAACCCTTACCCCGACGAACCCCTGCAATGCTCTCCACAATCGCTGGGGACCAAGGGATAGGAATTTTAACTCTGATGAATAAGCACATTTAAGTGGGAGGAGCTTGGGAGACAAGGCCCAGAGGAGTCGTTGGGTTAAAATGAGAAGTCTGGCCTCGCACTTGAGCTTGTCTCCTGTCTGAAGCACAATGAGAAGGGAAACTGGCTTGCTCCAGCCGGTCTGCTCTCACTCTCTCCTAATGCTTTTAAGAGTCTGCACTTCCCAGCACAGGAATCGGTGTGCTGAGGATGGCTGCTGGGTGTGAAAAAGTGAAAGGGGGTGAGAGAGAAAGCAGGGCCAGGTTTAGAATTAGAAGGGGTCTCCACATTCCTGGGGAGGAGTTTGTGGTTAAGTGTGTGTAGCTCTTCGTCAGTGAGGGTCTGTTTCTCTCATGCTGTCCTGAAGTCCTTGTCTGCACCCATCCTGGCAGTTCTCTGGGAAGGGCCCTACCTCTGGACCTGCCCCCATTGCCCCACATGGCTCTGCTCCTGAAGGGAATTCTGGGATGCCCCTTTGCCTCTCAATAAAGCACCGTGTAGTTTAGACTTGGTCCATCATCTTACCTTCATCTAGGACAGCCTGCAAGAAGCTATCCTGTGATCTGTGTTCCCTGAGGTGGCACATCGCAGAAAAAGCAGTGACTGATTTTGGAGCCAGACCCCGTAGGGTTTGACCCCTGACTCTGCTACTTACAGTTTAGGGATTTGGGACAACTTGCCTAACCAGCTGGTGATGGGGTAATAGCCCTAAAGAGAGGTGTTGCAAAGATAAGACCAGGCTCAACAATCAATTTGCACAGTGCCTGTCTCTTTCCTTCCCTTTTCCTTCTCCTGAGGAGAGGGGGATATGGGGTTGGGTCTTTGTCCGCAGTGTAGTATAAACAAGTTCAGGAATCAGACCATAAATCCTTTAAGCTGCTCCTATGCCTGACAGGCTATCTCACTATCCCCCGGCTTCCTGGAATACTTGAACTCTCCAAACTGCCTTAAATTCTTGCTAAAACAAAATAGGGTTTAAAACATAAATAAATACTTAAATGCGTGAATTATTTTACTCAAACTATTTGCTGCTTTCCCTCTTTCTCTTTCCCATCTGTGAGGCCTTCAGGCTTTCCTGCTACAGCCTGAGAGAGAACTCACACAGACTCAGCATGGGGGGTGGGGTGGGGCGAGGTGAGAGTCCCAGGGAAAGAATAGGGTAGATTGGAATTATGAGGGGACCAGTAGTAGGACGAGAAGAGGGAGGGCCTAGGGCGGGAGTGGACTGGGGACTCCTGGGAGGTGTCGTTGGAGTCTCTGGGTCCAGAGAGGGTAGGGAGGGAAGGAGTGGGCGCTGCAGTGCAGAAGACACAGGGTAGAAGGGTACAGTGATATTGGTAAGCCCACCACCACCCCCAGGGAGATTGGCAATGAATGAGGAGCTGAAATGCCTGGGTAATGACAGAGAAGAACCTCATGCTGGTCACCATCTCCCCCTCCCCCCACATTCCTGCTGGGCAAAAATCATCCAGGCCACAGAGAAAGATATTAACAATTCTGTAGCCTCCCAGCCTTCTTCAAAGCCACATCTCCACCCTTCTGCCCCAGGTCTTCGGGCCAGCGGTTGCCTGGACACGCCTCCATATGCCTGGCACCAGCTTCACCTCCTACGTGACCAGCACGGGCCCTGGTCTGGGTGGCGGATGCTGAGATAAGGCCAAGAAGGGGAAAACCGCCAAAGTCAGGAAGTTACACAGCATGGTTCCCCTGGCAACCCAGCCACAGTCCCCAAACAGTGCAGGGTGGGGGGCAGGGACAGCTCCTGTTCCCGGGCAGACACTCCTTCACCAGAGAAGGCCTTGGGCCAGGGACCTCCCAGGCCTCAATTTTCTCATTGGAGAAGCTTTTCTTCATGAACCTAGGGCAGTGCTGAGTAAGAAATATGGGTGCAGCTTGTTTAATGTGCAAATTTAAGAGGCCACCCCTGCACCACCACCGTAGACCGTCAGTCCAGGTCTAACAGGAATCTGCATTTCTGGCACGCATCCTAGGCAATTCCAGTGCCTCCAGTCTGAGGACTTCACTTAGAGAATCAAATAAGTTCCAAGAACTTGGGACTCCTTACTGCAGAGTTGAGGGGAGATGCAAGATGAGGCCTGGGGCACCCTAGACTATCCCATGTCCACTGTAGTCCACCGCCAACCCCATCGCCAGAGGTCATTGAATTTGAGTGACCAGCAATCAAGACACCTGGATTCTAGTGCATGCAGAACCAGCTAAAATCTGTGAACCCTAACTGTGTTCCTGTGCCAGGCACTGTCTGTTCTGAGACCCATGGACCATACAAAGATAAATAAGGCATGTCGTCTACTCTCAAGAACCCTGGGACCTTGGGCAATTTGCTTAACATCTGCAGGCCTCGGTTCTATCTTTCCTCCAAAGAAGGGTGCAATAATAATAATCCTTATCAAGAGGTGACATGTCTCCTTAGAATTAATAAATATTCAAGTGCCTGGTAATTGCAACTCTCAGGTGTTGTTCTTGTAGTTCTGGTAGCTTTTATTGCTCGAGCTAGAAGTTGAGCTGTCTAAGGGGCTTCCAAAAGGTCAGGGAGCCTTGAAGACAGAAACTTCAGGGAGCAGGAGCCATTGGTTCCCTTCTGCAGCTGCCAGAGCTCTGCTTGCCACGGAGAGCTGGCTTCAAGCTGAACTTCCTGCACCTCTTCTCCGGGCCTGACCTCTCACTTCCTCCTCTGCAGCCCTGGCCTCCGCCCACCTGCAGAAAAGCCACAGCTCTCTCGGGCTGCAGGCTGAGCCCTTCCCCAAAGGAGCCTCATGATAGGGGAAGCAATTAATTAGCATGGATTTCTGTGGTCAGGGAAGAAAGGCCTGGTAATCTACCTCCGAAAAATCAGTCTTTGAAAACCCTGTGGAGCACAATTCTACTCTGATACACAGGGGGTTGCCATGAGTTCCCATCAACTCGACCGTAACTGGTTTGGTTTGATTTTGGTTCTGTTGTCATAAAGTTAAATCCCAGTTCTTCCACTACCTGGGATGTTCAGCAATTTATTTTGCTCTCTCAGCCTCTCCATTCTTATAAGCTAAATGGGAAAGGATGGCATTCTGTGATGGTTTCAAGCTCCTTCTCTTGGATTCCCTATCTCAGTGACAGACACTCCCATTTGCTTAGTTGCTGAAGCTTGTCATTCTTGAGCCCTCTCTCTCTTCTTCACTCTCCACAGTCAGCGTGAAAGTAATAAACGACTTTGAAATTCATCCCCACTGTTCCACCCTTAATCCAGGCCACTATCCCTTTATCGTGGACTACTGCAGCAGCCTCTAGTCTGCCTCTCTCAGTCATCCCTCAAACCTCTTCATTCCTCTGCTTTAAATCCCCTACTGGCTCCCCACGCTTCAATGAAATGTTCAAAATTGTTTACTGGACTTTGAGTCCTGTTTGATGATTTGGCCTCGACTTCCCTGTTCAGTCGTATTTCTCAGCACCCTACCCCTCATTCCTCTATGCACGCACATTCTACAGCCCTGACGTTCTGCATATTCTCACTTCTGCCCTGTGCTCGTGTCACCCAGCCCAGGACCCTCTCCTCCTCACCACCACTAACCTCCCCCCGACCCCATGCTTCCAATTATCCTTAAACCCTCAGTTCAGACATCGCCATCGTCCAGATGCCTTCACTGATGTCCCTCCCCATAAAACTGGGTAGGTGCCTGTCATGGATTGAACTACGTCCCCCCAAAAATGTATCAACTTTGTTAGGCCATGAGTCCCACAATTGTGTGGTTGTTCTCTATTTTGTGATTGTAATTTTATGTTAGAGGGGATTAGGGTGGGATTGTAACACTCTTACCAGGTTACATCCCTGATCCAATGTAAAGGAGAGCTTCCCTGGGTGCGGCCTGCACTACCTTTTATCTTACAAGAGATAAAAGGAAATGGAAGCAAGCAGAGAGTTGAGAACCTCATACCACCAAGAAAGCAGTACCAGGAGCAGAGCGCGTCCTTCGGACCTGAGGTTCCTGTGCTGAGATGCTCCCAGACCAAGGGAAGACTCGTGTATCACAAGGACCTTCCCCCAGAGCCGACAGAGAGAGAAAGCCTTCCCCTGGAGCTGACACCCTGAATGTAGCCTACTAGCCTGTGAGAGAATAAATTTCTCTTTGTTAAAGCCATCCACTTCTGGTATTACTGTTATTGCCGTTACAGCAGCACTAAATAAGACAGTGCCCCTCCTGTGGGTTCTCATAGCTTCTAGAGGACTTCCCCTATCCTGCTACATGCCACAGGAGTCCCTGGGTGGTGCGTATGGTTAAAGCACTCGGCTGCTAACTGAAAGGTTGGAGGTTCAAGTCCTCCCAGAGACACTCCAGAAGAAAAGCCTGGTGATCCACTTCTAAAAATTAGCCACTGAAAACTCCATGGACCCTGAAACTATTACCCTGAGATAATTTTTAAACCTTAAACCAAAAATATCCACTGAATCCTGGACAGAGTGGCCCAAAAATTAAGAATAAAATTCAAATTCTCAAAAAAAAAAAAGGAGACCAGACTTGCTGGTCTAACAGAGACTGGAGAAACCCAGAGAGTATGGCCCCTGGACACCCTTATAACTCAGTACTGAAGTCACTCCCAAGGTTCACCCACCCTTCAGTCTAAAGGACAAACAATAACACACGTGAGGAACGTGCTTCATAGTTCAATCATGTATACGAGACTAACAGGCACGCCAGCCCAAAAGCAAAGACAACAAGGCAGGAAGGGACAGGAAAACTGGACCATGGTAATTCAGGAAGCCAGTGGTACATGTTTTGAAGAACTCACGAAGTTCTCGCTGCCCAGGATGACTTCCCAAGTGGTGGCTGGTGCTGATACCAGGCTACATATCTTAAAAAAAACATATCTTAGGCATCCTTTAACCTGCCCTTCTCCAGGCACTGCTTGGAAACTCTATGGGGCAGTTCTGCTCTGTCCTATAGGGTCGCTATGAGTCGGAATTGACTCGACGGCAGTGGGTTTATAGGACTATGCAGAGCCCTGGTAACACAGTGATTAGGAGGTACAGCTGCTAACCAAAAGGTTGGCAGTTCAAATCTACTACTGCACCTTGGAAGCCCTATGGGACAGTTCTACTCTGTCCTATAGGCTCACTGAGAGTTAGAATCAACTGATTTTGGTTTGCTTTTTGGTTACAGGACTATGCATGCTTTGAGCAAAGGGATCGTGTCTTAACACTGTTTTACACTACCCCCCCCAATAAGATCCGACATAGAGTAGAATCTCAGGAATGAACAAACGGGTGTGTGTATGTGTGCGCCCAGCCTGAAGTGCCTATTTCCACCTTAAGATGAGATTTGTCCTTTTATTGAAGATGGTCCTCCTGAACCTTAAGAGATCCCATAAACTAATTACCTTCATAGTCAAGAAGGTTGTTTTTCCTTGTCTAACCTAAATTTCTCTAGATGAAACTTCAGTGTGCTTCCTTCTAATCTACCTCCCTGGCCATGGGGACATTTCTTTGCAAGGAGGCAGTTATTAATTTACCTTTTAGCCTTCTCTTCAACAGATTTAATCCAGGCCTTTTATTGCTCCCTCTCTGGGGCCCTATAGTCCAACCCCATTTCTTGTTCTACCGCTCCTTGGGCCTTTTGCCAAACTCTCAAAGGCCTCCCTCAGCTGAAGAGGCAGGAATGGGACATATTGTTCTCCACGGAGCGGTGTACAAACACACAGATGCTTACACTCTCGCCTACACACACAAAACGCACGCTTCTCTGCACCCATAATTCCCAGCCCTTGGTAAACATGTACTCAGTCAGGCCTCCACACTGGGCCACAAACCCATTCCTCCTCTCCCACCCTCCACTCCCCAGAGCCCTAGTGTTGTAAATTCTCACACACCTGTATACACACTCACTCTCAGATGAATAGACCTACAACATTTATGCTTTTTACCCACGGGCGAGCCAAACTGGGTGGAGCTTCTGAACCCCTTTTCCTTCTCCTATTCCTCCTCTTCCTTCTCCTCCTCTCTCCTGTCCTTCCCCAACTCTCCTTTCCATTGGCTACCAACGGCCAGGTCTGTTTTCTGTCCACCTCCACAGTGATTTTCCACTTCAAGGCTGAAGGCAAAGAGTAAATGAATCAAAGTTGGCTCCTACCTTTTTTTTCCTGCCCTCCTCCCATTCTTTCTTCGCAAATTCTCAATTCTCCTTCCATTTGCCCAGAGCACACACTGCTCTCCTTCCCCTTCCCAACCTCCACCCTTCTGGCTATAGGCAGCACACCTTCTAAGTGTGTGTGTGTGTGTGTGTGTGTGTGTGTTTTTAACCTTTTGGAAATGAACAATAGGGAAGCTGAACTAGGAGCTGGATTTCATCACAGATCCAGTAATAAGCTGGGTTCCTGGGACACCAGGCTGCCTGGGCACCGTGTTACCAGACCAGGGGGTTCAGGAACATGAGGGTAGTATAATATTCATTCCTTCGCTCATTCAGCAAATATTTATCTGGCACCTACAACAATATCAGACACTATTCTGCTTGAACAAAACCAACAAAAGTCCTGCCCTTGCATAGTGTACATTCTCTGGGTGGAGACAGAAAATATACAAATAAGTACAATACACTAGGTATCCAGTGGTGATAAAAGAAAGCAGGGAAGGAAGGTAAGGCAACGTCTAGGTGCAGGGAATACAATTTTAAATAGGGTGGTCAGAGAAGGACTTGCTTGGAAGATGATATTTGGATAAAGACTTGGAGCCCTGGTTAAGACCTAGGCTGCTAACCAAAAGGCCGGCTGTTTGAATGGAGCACATCCCGTGGAGATCTGGAAGGAGAGAGTTTCAGGCAGCAGGCGCAGTCCTGCCAGTGCAGAGCGTTAGGAACAGCAAGGTAGAGAGCCACAGAGAACAGCCTGTTAGGAGAAGGTACTAGAAGGGGAGCTACACAGAGAAGCTCTTCCTTTGGGCTCAGGGCCTGAAGAAGTACCAGAAAGATGAGGGAGGCCAAGTTAGGGATGAAACTGTGACTTCAAATGGGACAAAATGAAAAAAAAAAAAGAAAGAAAGATATTTTGAGGTATCAATGGAAATCAGTTCCAAAGGAAGGAAGCTGAACCTATAGTGAGGGACTAAGGGGAGACACCAAGATTCCTAACAGAGATTCTTGGCAAGGGGCAGCTGGCTGCAGCCAGAAGGAGGCCAGCCCCACGGCGCCAAGGCTTCTCTCAAATCCAGTAGGTGTTTGATCTGGTGGAAAGTTATTTCAGGGAATGGAGGATAGGCCAGCTCCAGCCATCTTCGGGTGGTGGTGAAGGGTTGTGGCATTGCCAGGCATCATCTCTCTTCTCTGTCCCAGCCCAATGTCCACGCACTTCCGTTATCCCCACACTTTCACTTCTTGAGGACTTACTATGGTTTTGAAATACTCACGGCAGCCCCAGGGGGAATTACCTCTAGTTTACCTAGGAGGAGGAATCCCCCCTCTTTCGTCCTGCCAGTCCCTCTACAGCTCTACTTCTTGCTGAGCCTGGACCAGCACAGGTTCAGCCAGGCTCACAGCCTGGTAGATGTGAGCTCAAATCTCTGCTCCTCCACCTACTCCCTGTGTCCTTGGGCAGTTACCTGCCCTTTCTGGGACCCAGTGTCTTCATCTGGAGACAAAATGGGGAAAATAATCGAGTCATGGCCACCTCTTGGGCTACTGTGGGGATCTAACGGGAGAATGCAGTGGTTGTCTTGGCACCTTGATATGCTGTGTCTCAGAAAGTGCTGAGGTGTGTGGCCAATAATTTGCAGCTATTAAAAGTTAATTTAGGGAAGGTCGCAAATGGTTTACTTTTTAGTACAAATATCAGTGGATTCAATGTGTTCTCTGCAATGACATCATTCTCACTCACTTGCCTTCCACGTAGCCTTCCTAAATGGAAGATAAAGGGTCCTAGTGACAGCTAATCCTATGGGAATTTGCACACAAGCTGCTGCCTGTCTTATCTGTGCCACAGCCCATGGGAGTGCAGCAAGCCAGCAAATACCATCTCTCCTGCGGTGTTGCGGATAAGGCTGAGAGCCACTGAGCTGATGCTAACATAAAGCACTGGCATGGGGCCAGCACATAGTAGGTGCTTCTCGGCAGAGGGGAGTCATGTTAGGAAGGCGGGCATGTGGGGGTGAAGAGAATGAAAACTCTGGTTATAAACCACTGCATAATCCATCACCCTCAGGCCTGATTAGTAGCTTTCCCCTCCTAAGGAGACAGAAATGCCCTAAAGTAGAAAGGGAGAGGGATAATGGGGGCCAGGTCCCTGGGGCTGTCTGATGACAATAGTACCTGGTGTGGGAGGCTGGCCCAGGGTCCCTCAAGTTCTTGGGAAGGCACAGGGTCCGACTGCAAAGCAGTGGGTTAAAGGTGACACCAAAGACTGGAGGTTCAAGCCCACCTCAGTAGATAGGTCTGGAACCT